>NC_135419.1:15700102-16021352 GCF_051991245.1 Festucalex cinctus
TATTATTATAATTATTATTACTGTTATTATTATTATTATTATTATTATTATTATTATTATTAATTTATTTATTTTTATTCATTTATGTATTTATTTATTTATTTATTTATTTAACCAAAATTGGGCTATTTCAAACACATCAGTTTTATCAGTGTATAATATTTTTTTTGAGTCTGACACTAATACTTCCAATTCCAATTCCATCTCTTCAAACTTCAGGCTTTAGGATTAGAACTTAGTGTTGGGGGTCAGTGTTTAGAAAATGACATATTCCAAAACAATTATATAAGATGGTGGTCAAGGTTTAGGGTTAGCGTTGAAAAAAATGCAAACATCCGTCTCGTAGGAATCGTGTCCCTTGATCCATGTGGTGTAAATCCAGCCGTGAAGTAACTGACTGCTGCTGCATTCCATTTTGACTAACCTCAACCCACGATACTACTACTGCTTTAAATCTCACCCCAAGTGACCAATCACGTTTCTGTCTTGTTTTTGTTGTGATTATTGGATGTTATTGTAAAAGAAAGGGTAAATGATTCAATGTGCATTTGTATGTGGTTCTGTTGTATCTGTGTCTTTTTTTAATTTTATTTTATTTTGGACGCCGTCGCTTCTCCTCTGACTGCTGTGTCGTGTGGGTCCCTCCCCCCCCGCAGGAGAAGACCAGCGCCCTCAGCCTGAGCAACGTGGCTGGGGTCTTCTACATTCTGGTCGGAGGACTCGGCTTGGCCATGCTGGTGGCCTTGATCGAGTTCTGTTACAAGTCCCGAGCCGAGGCCAAACGAATGAAGGTGGCAAAGAATGCACAGACTATTAACCCAACTTCCTCGCAGAATTCACAGAATTTTGCAACTTATAAGGAAGGTTACAACGTATATGGGATCGAAAGTGTAAAAATTTAGGGGGTAGGGACACGAGGTTTTCATAAATTCCCCCAAACTGCACGCTTTTTTGGCTCCATCCTCCGTTCCATCCTTCAGTGTTAGTGAATGAAGAGGTTGGCCAAAGGATCGTATGCATTGGTGACTTATGATTTACTGAGAGAAAGACATACCAGCCACATACACACCCTTTTGTTAAAGCATAATGATCGTGTTTGGGACAAGGAGTGTCAGTGCCATGCTGAGAAGGGGAAAAATTGTCTTTAATGTTTTAGTTGCCAGGAAAGTTACATTTTCAATGTCAAATTAGTTTGAGAAAAGTTCTCACCATATGGGAAAATGTCATTATTTTTGTGAAATATCTCAGGAAATTATAGCATGATACTCAGTGAAGATTTGCTTAGTAGGTGTATAGCTGCGTTCGAGGAATTGTCGGAAGTTGGACTTTTCCCACTTGCACAGTTGGGGGGGGAATAAAAAGGACCCCGACTTCACTGACGACAATGTGACGTCACTCTACAAAGGCGACGCCTTTCAAAGCACAGAACGTGAATGGTAAAATTTACTCGAGTATAAAATTAGATAGCTTTCTTCAGTCATAAATAATCGACATAATTTAACGTATAACACTACATTCGTGATAGTAAATTATACGGTGAACTACCGAAGTGTATGAAAAACAATAAATGAAGCAAAATTGTGAGAAGGCAAATTTGCTGGAGGTCAAAATGAGTTTTGAGGACCAAAATAAAAAACAATATGGCACTATCCGCAATTTTGGTTGTTTACTTTCACTTCAAATGCTTTCAGGTCGGAACAGGGAAAAACCAACTCTGATATATCCGACTTCCGCCATCCTTGAATGCGGCATATGTTGCAGTCATTTTCTATATTTTTTTTTTTTTTGTAGTTGTTATATCTTGTTAAATGTCTTGATTTTATTGGAAAAAGATGAAATATTATGAATTCTAATTGTGAAAAATATCATATTGAGTAGCAGTTTGATGGAATCACACCATAATTTACATGACAGGAGCTTGCTCGCAAGCTAGTTAGCTATGTAGGTAGCCAACTTGATAGATATGCTGCATTTGAGGATAGTCGGAAGTCGGACTTTTCCGAGTTCAAACCAGGAAGTGTGTACGGGAACGCCCCCTTGAACTCAGTAATTCCACCTGCGAAGTCGGAAAAAAAGAAGGACCCCGAGTTCACTGATGGACTACAAGTGACGTCACTATACAATGGTTTTCCCCTTTGGAAACACAGACCGTGAATGGTAAAACACAATTTACATGAGTATAAAACTAGATAGCTTTCTTCATTCACAAATATTCGACATAACTTCCCGTAAAGAAACGTACGTGACAGTATGCTGCTTTATCCCTGCTTGAAATTATACGGTGAACGACTGAACCGGATGGAATGCCTATGAAATAAGATCAAAACAATAAAGGAATCCCAGTTACGAGAAGGTAAAGTTTGCTGGAGGTCAAAAATGAGTTTTAAGAACCAAAACAAAAAACAATTTACCACTATCCGCCATTTTGGTTGTTTACTTTGCCTCGAATGCTTTTAGGTCGGAACTAGGGAAAACCAACTCGGATATATCCGAATTCCGACCATCCTCGAATACAGTGATAGATAGATAGATAGATAGATAGATAACAAGCCAGGTAAGTAGATAGCTAAGTAGGTATATAGCTAGTTAACAAGCTAGGTAGGTAGGTAGATGGCTATATAGCTAGCTAACAAGCTAGGTAGGTAGGTAGATGGCTATATAGCTAGCTAACAAGCTAGGTAGGAAGGTAGGTAGATGGCTATATCGCTAGCTAACAAGCTAGGTAGGTAGGTAGATGGCTATATCGCTAGCTAACAAGCTAGGTAGGTATCTGGCTAGCTAAGTGCTAGTAGGTAGATAGGTACATTACAAACCAAGGGAATTTGGGACTTTATGTTTTATTATGTTATTTATCTTGACTTGTACAACCGGTGAAATTGTTCAACTGCCAAACAACCACTGTCATTTTTTTCCCTTGACATGATGGCGCTGACTCTGCTTCGTACGTCGTCTGTCCATTTAAGTTCCCTTGAGACCATGCTCATGTATGACTGTTGATGGCCACGCTTGTCGACGCCTCTCCTAGTAAAAACGCATTCTCATGCTAAACTAATGCTTGCCTCCATACCATACGCACATACTCATCCTCGCGTCGTGTCGCTTCCCACACACCCTTTAGTTCTCATCTCCATACATATTTATCCATATATAAATATTATATCTTTCACGCTTGACCGCGTGGGGAAAGACTTGCCTAACTTCCTTGTTTTGGGAATGTCCCGCCCCCTCCCCTCCCCCATCCTGCAGATGACTTTCGGGGACGCCATGAGGAACAAAGCGAGACTTTCGGTCACCGGGAGCACTGGGGAGAATGGTCGGGTGATGACTCCGGAGTTCCCAAAGGCCGTCCACGCCGTCCCGTACGTCAGGCCCGACATGGGCCTCAACGTCAGCCTGACAGACCTGTCCTGATCCCAGACCAACTTCCGAGTGCCTTACCATGGTTTCAAAAAGAAAAGAAAAAAAGAGCGCTTTTGTTCTTTTTTTTTCTTCCAAAAGGTTTTTTGTTGTTTTTTTCTGATGATCCCTACTCTCGCTCGCTGTTCTGGCACTTTTTTTTCTGGAAAGGGAACGTCGGAGATCACACAGACTTGGTCCCTGGTTGCTATTTTCCCCAACTTAAAAAAGGAAAAAAAAAAAAAAAAAAAAAAAAGGTGATCCTGGAATATCTTGGAATTTTTTTTCTACTCGTAAAGGCGTGGAAAGGAGGGATTGATTGACAGCTGCTTCTCCCGAGTCATCTGAACTGTGTGTATGTGTGTGTGTTTGTTAATCGGTCGCCACATCGCAGACAGGAAGCACATCCATGTTCTAAAAATGTGAAACAGTCCTTTGAAGTTTTCTTAAGAAAAACCCAAGAAAATGCTCATTAAAAAAAACAAACAAACTATTTTTATGTATTTTCACAAAATAGCTTTTAAAGAAACTCGCCGGCTGGATTTAAATGCGTGTGTGGACATAACAGAAAAAAAATAAGGAACAGCAACATAAATCATGTAATTAAATTCCTGTATATTTTATTGTTTAACATTTGGTGTTGCTACGAACTATATGTCAATGCTTGACACTTTTGGAATCTACGTTTTCGCTCATGTTTTTCAACTTTTGTGATTTTTTTTTTTTTTTTTTTTCCCCTGCCCACTGTTGGTAATTTTTTATTTTTTTTTCTGCCGAGGACCAGGGTCGTTTGTTGCGCTTTCAGGAGGAAGTGCACTTGTTTACACGCCATGAATGCAAAATATATATATTAAAAAACACACACACACACACAAAAAAATATTTTACAAAAAATTAATGGAAAAGGGCGTTCAAGAGGCATCAATATCCACCACACGGAAAAATGCCCAAATGCCAAATAAGTGACAGGTGCCAAATCTTAGTGCCAGTAGATGATGAATATAGAGTCTTAATATAATCAATCACTGTCATTTCAGTGAATGTAAATGACGAGTTTTTTTTTTGTAAAGTATAGATGTACAGTCGGTGGTGATGACACTGCTAATCACGATAAATAACTAGCCTTTTTTGGGGGGGTTGTTGTTTTCCATGTATTTTTGCATCCACCCGACGATGACGTAGCAGCGGTTTTCTGCATGTCGTTTGCCGCCATCGTGACCAGACGTTTTTTTTCTCTCTCTCTCTCTCTGTTTTCGTTACTGCCAAAAAACACAGCAGCGTTTATAATTTAACGTAGAAGTCGTGACGGTGTTTGAAATTTTCGACAAAACAAAACAAAAACAAAACACATACATACGCTATATATACATATATGCATATATTTTGTATAAAAAGGTGAAATTTGAAGAAAAAAAAAAAAGCATAGCCCCCCTTTCGATGATAGTGTCAAAGCTATTTAACGGAGACGTCAGAATTTTTGTTTTGTTTTTTTAAAGACAAGCACTTCTAAACTCATTAGACTCACTTTATCTCTTTTATGACTGTAAAGAGCCCCCGTGTATGCTACATATGGGGTAATTATCTGTATTATTATTACCATTATTATTACTATGGCTGTTGTTTTTGTATTCTGACAATAGATAACACGCATATACTTGTAGTCGCTTCTAAGTTCCATATGGCGTACATTCAGGCTATTCTCACTGACATTTTGTATTATGGAATGTGTGCTAACTTGTTTATTTTTGGGACTCTTTCATAAATAAATTTGAAAAAAAAAATGGCTGATCTCTCGCTGTGACTTGTCAGGTCAAGTTTGGAGATTAAGAAGAGTTTTCTGGGTAAATGTGCATCTAAATTTGCACAAAACATTTTTTTAACTGATAGCAAATATAAAAAGACGTTAACCACTTAATCTTTAAAGCAGCATGCCAAGACTAAGTATAAAAGACCTGCTAAATCATACAAAACTTTCTGAAATCTTTAGGGGAGCTCAAACATTTCATCAAATCTCACAAAAATCATGAGGCAAGACTTCCTTAAACAATGCTTTCTGAATTCCACCAATTCAAATAAGACAATCATTTCTTATACTCCCTCAAAGTTATGGAAGTCTTGTCAAGAAATCCCTGCAAGCCTCAAGTAGTGCGAGAATTCTGCTAAATCACACGAGACTTCTTCAAACCTTGTGCAGATTCCACCATCTCAAATGAGACGACCTAAAATCCTGTGAGACTTCCAGGTAAATTATATGAGACTTATTCAAGATCACGTGGCTTTTGCAAAATCTTGTAAAACTTCCTAAAATCTGATGACAATTCCACTACATAATGCAAGGATACTTCAAATCTTGTGAGACTTATGATAAGTTGCATGAGATTTAAAACCCTAAAATTACGCGATACTTCCTCAGATTTTGCGAGAATTACCGTTAAATCACATGGGACTTGCACAAATCTGATTAGACTTATGCAAAATCTTGCAAGACTTGCTCGAATCTTCTGAGATTTTTTTTAATTTTTTTATTTTTTTTTAACTAAAATCCCCTGGGACTTTCTGAAATTTCATCTCCCTTAAATCACATTATACGTTGGTCACATTTTATAGGAATTACTCAAACTTCATCTAATCTTGACATACTTCCTAAAATGACACAATTTCCTCAAAACATTTGAGAAATCACACAATGTCCAAAGATCTAGTGCAAACTGCACCAATTAATAAAAAAAAGACATCAAATCTTGTGCTATTTAGTAACCCATGCAAATCATTCTTAATCTTAAAAGATCTCTAGATAAATCATAAGGAACTTACTCAAAACTCAAAGGACTTACTAACATCTTCCTTGAATTCTGCTAAATCATGAGTAATCTTGTGAGAATTCCGCTAATCATCAAATATTGCATGGGACTTCACATCACATAAGACTTCCTCAAATCTGGCAAGAATTCTGATAAAAATCACTTCAAAATCTTCTAAGAATTCTTCAAATCTTATAAGACTTACAGTTGAATCACATGGGACTTTTTCAAAGTCAAGAATTCTGCTAAATCACACAAGGCTTCTTCAAGCCTTGTGCAAATTAAATTTATAAATCTCAAATGAGACGACCTCAAATCTTGTGAGACTTCCAGGTAAATTATATGAGACTTATTCAAGATCACGTGGCTTTGGCAAAATCTTGTAAGACTTCCTAAAATCTGGTGAGAATTCCACTACATAATGCAAGGATACCTCAAATCTTGTGAAACTTAAAACCTAAAATTTATGCGATACTTTCCTCAGATCTTTGCGAGAATTACAGTTAAATCACATGGGTCTTGCACAAATCTGATAAGACGTGCAAAATCTTGCAAGACTTCCTCAAATCGTCTGATTTTTTTTTAACTAAAATTCTCTGGGACTTTCTGAAATTTCATCTCTGAATCACATTATATTTTGATAACATTTTATAGGAATTACTCAAACATTCATCTATGTTTGAAAGTGCTATATAAACTAGAGCTGCGAGCAGCTATAAAGGGCCCTCGCAGCCCGGTCCACGTTAGGGTCCTTGCACGTTGGGGTACTTGCACGTTAGGGTACTGGCACGTTGGGGTACTGGCATATTGGAAGCAAAATTTCTTTGAAAATGGCATAATAAACGTTTACATGTAGAATTTTTTTTTGCCAGTGTGTGTCAAGCTCAACGGGTTTTGGTGATTGTTAAGACCTGCAAAAATCAGCGTCCTTATTTATTTTTAGGCAATGAGTTGCCCTGATTGGTATTTTTTGTAAAAGTGTATATATACATCATCGCTCGTTGTACTCATTGCACAATGTTACTTTTATTGTCCAAAGGGGCAATCAAAAATGAATAAAACAAAATGGAAACGTACATACGTTTGGATCGGTGTGAAGCCAGTGAACAATTTGAGTGGTGGAAACTATAAGAATATTCATAAATGACTTAGTTATCACACTTAGAATGAGTGTACATTTTTTGTACAAAATACCGTATGTGGGGTATTTTATTTTATTTTTTATATAAGCCTCAAGGGCTAGGTGGCGCTGTATTTATAACTGAATGTTGTCATAGAGATACCTTCAGGCCTTGATTATAAGCATACATGTCAAGTGTGGGATTTTTTTTGGAGCATGTACCGTGGAGTTATTAAGCATATCCTTCATTCACGGTATTGCTTTTAATATCCATAGAGGCTATCAAAAATAAATAAAAATATATATATGTTTGGATAAGTCTGATGCCAGTGAACATTTTGAGTGGTGGAAACTAAAAGAATATTCATAAATGACTTAGTTATCACACTTAGAATGAGTTTACATTTTTTGTACAAAATACCGTATGTGGGGTATTTTTTTTTTATATAAGCCTCAAGGGCTAGGTGGCGCTGCATATATAACTGAATGTTGTCATAGAGATAGCTTCAGGCCTTGACGATAAACATACATGTCAAGTTTGGGATTTTTTGGAGCATGTACCGGGGAGTTATTAAGCATATCCTTTTTCAGTGCGAAACACAAATTTTGATGCCCCGCCTTCATCATATAGTATTTCGAAAAGTCAAGATTTTTCCCCCTGTCGTTGGCTCAGGTCTTGACATGGTCCAGGTCAAGTCTTAACTCAGTCAGATGAAACGTGTAGGAGAAGTGGGCAAAAGTCTGCCCCCTGTGAATGTGCAAAAATCGTCAAAAATGGGACATTCAAAAATTCGTAGCTCACTTCCTGTTCATTTTAGCATATGGATCCAAGAGACTTTTTTGTAGGTCTTGGGCTCCCTCATACACCTAAAAATTTTCGTAGATCTTGCTTGAACGTACAACCGGGGCTGCTTCATTAAAAATTCCTAGGGGGCGCTATTGAGTCATTTTTGTAAAAATAGCACAATCAACAATAAAATATTGTTCATTTTACCAGGCCAGATGTATGTGCCAAGTTTCATGAGTTTCTGCGCATGTTTAGACCCTCAAAACTGGCGTTGTTTTCTTGGCGAACAGTGCTTAGCCACGCCCACAGCGATTCGCGAAAACTCACAAACTTCGTGTTGTGACATCATGAAGGCCGAATCCCTCATCTGAGCAAATATGAGGTAGGTCCAGTTAACGTGTTTGGAGAAAAACGTAGAAGAAAATTCGTAAGAAAAAAAATTGCCACTAGGTGGCGCTATCAGTAGGATGAAATATAACTTCATAGATGTCTTTAGGGCTGGACTCTCATCAAATGTGTGAAATTTTGAGAAGATAGGATCATCTCGGTCAAGTTAATGCAGCTTTTATTGTCACGAAAAATCTTTAGACTTTGCGGCACCGTAGCGGCCACGCCCTTTGGCGAAAAGTTACAATATTCGGTGTGGGGCATGATCAACATCTTAAGGCTTTTCTGACCAATTTTCAACTGGACCCCTTCAACGAGCTCAGCGCAGTAGCTAAAAACGTAAAGTATGACATTTATTGTTACCACTAGGTGGCGCTATATGTATAACTGAATTTTATCATATAGATGTTTTCAGGCCGTGACTATTACATTGCCTGAGAAGTTTGAGATTTTTTGGAGCTTGAACATGGGAGTTATTAACCATTTGCTCTTTCTGGACAAATGAAATTTTAAAGGCAATATTTGATGCCCCGCCCCCATCATATAGTATTTCGAAAAGGCAAGACTTTTTGCCCAGTTGTTCTCTCACGTCTTGAGATGATAAATGCCAAGTTTGAAGTTAATTGGATGAAAAATGTTTGCAGAGGGGGAAAAAGCATGACCACAGTGAATGCGCCAAAATAGGCCAAAATTGGACATTAAAAAATTCATAGCTCATTTCCTGTACATTTTAGCTACATGGTCCCAATAGACTTTTTTGTGCAGCTCGGGGTGCTACACGTGCCTGCCAATTTTCGTTGCTCTAGCTCAAACGTGCCGGGCTTGGTTTTTATTTTTCTACGCTAGGGGGCGCTATAGAGTCGCTTTGTTATGACGACTTCATAATATCAAATTTTTCGCCGGGCCTGAGGAGTGTGCAATGTTCGGTGAGTTTTCGTGAATGTTTAGGTACCCAAAATCGGGATCGTTTGCGGAGAATAAAGAAGAAGAAGAAGAATAATAATAATAATAATAATAATAATAATAATAATAATAATAATAATAATAATAATTTTTACAAAAACAATAGGGACCTCGCAGCGGTCGCTGCTCGGGCCCTAATAAAGTTGAGTTGAGTTGAGTAATCTTGACATACTTCCTAAAATGACACAATTTCCTCAAAACATTTGAGAAATCGAGTAAATCACACAACATCCTAAGATCTAGTGCAAACTGCACCAATTAGTAAACAAGACATCATCAAATCTTGTGCTATTTAGTAACCCATGCAAGTCAGTCTTAATCTTAAAAGACTTCTAAGTAAATCATAAGGAACTTACTCAAAACTCAAAGGACTTAATAAAATCTTCCTTGAATTCTGCCAAATCGTGAGTAATCTTAAAATCTTGTGAGAATTCCGCTAATCATCAAATATTCTTAGTAAAATAGTCTTAGTAAAATCACTTAAGACTTCCTCAAATTTGGCAAGAATTCTGATTTAAAAAAAATACACTTCAAATCTCATAAGAATTCTTCAAATCTTATAAGACTTACAGTTAAATCATATGGGACTTTGAGAAATCTCATGTGACCTCGATGAAACTTCTATGAAGACTTCCAGAAATCTTGTGGGAATTCCACTAAATCATGCAGAGCTTCCTGCAATTGAAATAATGTCACTAAATCACATGAGACTTTCACAAATCTTGTAAGGATTCTGTTAAATCACGGCTGACTTTCACAAATCTTGTGAGGATTCTCCTTTTTTTTTTTTTTCAATCAAAGCCAAAGAAAAATCACAACTAACGCTCCTGTTGTACCTGATTTAGAAGAGAGAACTTGAGAAGTGTGCCAGCGTTCGTTATGGGAATGACTTATTGATGTTCGCTCCCCCAGGAGAGACGCCATCATTGCCGTTCCACCAATCAGCCGTGGGCACCTTAATGTAATCAAAGAGTCCTTATGGGCCGTTAGCTCGGCCGGGGATGATTAAACAAAATTCATCTCTGCTCCCGCGTGAGCAGTCAACTCCAGCAGGACTGCGACGCTGCGGGTTTACTGGAGTCTGAGGAGATTCAATACAACAGCTGTATCGTGGGCCCTTTTCACACTGCCTTTTAAAGTCCTCTCACAGATTTTTTTTTCATTTTTCATGGATCGATGGACGGGTGTGAAGTTGAAGATCTCCGTGTAGAAGAGGTTACCCAGGTGTCGATTTTCCAACTCTGATCTTGAAACCAAACAGACGATTTGCTTGACTTACAACATGGTCCGCCTCTTTTGTTAGGAAATCAAAACAACGTGGCTGCGTTTGGCGGCTGCTGGGAAACGGTTATCCCCAAGTCTGAGTTGTCATGGCAACAGCTGCTTCCACATGGAGAGAAGGATGGATGAAAGGGGAAGAGAAACGGGGGAGTGGGGGTGTTTGCGCTTCCATGCATACATTTGAAAGTCGACCGTGAGAACAAAACATCGGAGAGCAGATTATGTAACTCAGCGGAAACGAGTGTGCGTCGCCATGACAACAGAGCATGGAGCGATGTTGTCTTGTTGTCCTTTGCCTGCGGAGGGATGCTCGCGCAGGGGCTGGCATTTCTTCCGTAAATGTCACGGATGCAATTAATAATGCTAATAATCATAGCGATAATCATAAGCAGCAGTTTTCGCATTGGAGATGACGCACATAAATGTTGCTAAGTGAAATTGACGTTGTGAAGCCGAGTGAGTACTTTCCTGGTTACACAAGGTTATCAAACATTACCACCATACGCATGTCAAAAGCTAAAATCTCGTTTAGTAGACCTGATTTTAAAATTTGATAGTGTAATAGGCAAAATCTCTAGAATGAGTTGTCTTGGCAGCTTCAAACCAAAATCGCAGACTGCTGCATCTTTTTAGCCATGGCTTCCTGAGACTTTTTTTGTGGGTCTACTCATGATAAACATGCCTACCAAATTTCATGTTGCTAAGTGAAACTGGCTCCAGAGGCTGAATTTAAAATAACTGTGGAGATACTGTATTAATTTCCTTGTTTTTGGCGAGTCGTTGTATTTTACCGGTCTGCTCCACCAACACAAAACAATTTACTGCCATCCAGCTTTCTTATGAGGTAAAAATTTGGTAGCCACCACCAGACAAAAGTGTAGATTTTTTTTTCTTTTTTTTTTTTAAAGGACAAGTTCCTCTTTGAATGACCCTGGAAATTGCCAAAATAAGCCTAAAATGGCTACATTAAAACACAATTGTAGATTTCCTGTTTTTGGGCATAGCTTCCTAAAACTTTTTTGTGGGCCTATATACTCAATGTCGACATGCTATCGGCTACCTAACTACATTTTACAAAGTGATCCTCATTTCGCAAGCTGAATTTTTAACTATTTTACATTTCATTGATGTTTCAAAATTAGCCTAAAATGGCTGCTTCAAACCTAAATGGCCGACTTCCTGTTCCTTTTTAGGCATGGCTTCTTGAGGCTTTTTTTGTGGCTCTACTCTAGATTGATAGACGTGCCTGCCATATTGACATTATCAGACTGGCTTTGTGGGCTCAAATAGACAAAGTGTCGCTAAAACAACTGCTACAAAGCAAAATGGCCGACCGTGTGTCTTTTTCAGGCTTCTTTCCCTTACTTTTGGGAGTCTACTCATAATGGATGTGCCCACCAAACTTCACACCTTCACACCGCTGTGCTGGAGCCCTAATGAGTGTGTCTTGACGTCTGCCAACTTAATGATGTTATTTTCAAATCCGTCGACAGCATTGCAGGCGACAAATGATGCAACAGATGTTTGGGGGGGCGTGTCCCAGTCAGTTGCCATCTGTGCCGCAAAATGAAAGTCCAAAAGCTAAATCATCCATGTATCATGATAGCGTCTCTCCGAAAAGGAGTCAAATGAAAGCAGGATGGTGTAAAGGAGGGACGTGGTGCGTTAACTGGAGGAAACGGGAGCGGGCTCCCCGTCCCGGGCGCCATCTGCCTTCACCAGTCTCGCTGCCAAACATGGCGGCCGCGTCCAGGGACCTTTCTCGTCTGCGAAGATGGATCGTCCGTTTCCAGATTCCATTTTTCATCTCGACGCTTTACCCTCATTTATGTCAGCTGGCGCAGATTGTGGCACAGTTGCCAGAAAAAAAGTATGCAAGCACTTTTGGGATGAATTTCTGCATAAATCGGACTTCAAATGTAAACGTAAAAGTACTTTAAATTCTAAAATGTGATCGAATCTTCCATTTGTGTTATTTGAGACCAATTTCTCACAGGAAATGATTCATTGTCATATAGTTATATTGTGAAAGAATTACTACAAATAATTCATATTTGTTCATCTATCTATGCTAGCGACAAAGCTAATTTCCTATTTAACTATAAAACAGTGAGAACAAACAACTTGCAAAAAAAAAGTTAGCATTAGAATAGAGATCTTGGAAAAGTTATACCTGCGAGAATATTTGTACTTTTTTTTTAGAAAGAAGTTTTAAGAATATTACAAGGAAAAATCTCTAATAACAAGACAGTAAAACTAAAAAATTAACAAGAATAAAAATACAAGAATAAAGTTGTATAATAAAGAATAAAGTATTTTCACAACATACGAATGAAGCATAAATGTTACATGGAAAAAAATACCATATTTTTGTTACAGCCATGAAAACAATAACAACAACAACAACAACAAAAAAACGTTTAGTGTCATAATAGTACAAAATAGTTGCAATTTTACCAGAAAATAACAAGAATCCAAATAAAAAAAATAAGACAAAAAAAAATAATTTTTAGTACTTCCTGTTAGAACACAATTAAACAGGAACTGGAAGTGAACAGGAAGTCGGACATTTTGGTTTGAAGCAGCCATTTTTGGGCAAATTCCAGGGCTCCTACTTTGACGAAATCTTACTTGTGAATCCTCCTAAACGAACCCCATTAAGGCGCACGTACACCAGACCGAAATGTTGTAACAAATCACTTAAGTTGCGAATCTTCCCGTGAGCGTTCCCATTGATGTGTTTCCCCACTTCCTGTTCCTCGATTGAACTTCCTGGCTGTCGCTCATGTTTAAAAGCGGCACAAACGGCAGGCAGCTTGTTACCTAACGCACCTTAGCAGCGGCGTCCCAGCACGCTCCACAGCTCCAGCACGCTCCACAGCTCCACCGCGCTAAGCTAAGCACAGCGCTCATTATTTATTGACGGCCGACATTCTCATGTGGCGCGCTCGGGCCTTGATGTTGATGGCGGCGCGCAGTGCACACGCTAAAGTAGTTCCGTCCTGCATATTGTGGTAAGATGTAATGCAGGTTTTTTTTTTTTTACTTTGAATTATTCACTGTTGCCTAAAAACATATTTTATTGATGTATTGAGCCATCTGTTTGTCACAACAACACCGCTATTGTTTTCTTTGAAATTTTTACGTATTTTATACTTTTATAGTTTAACTTGTACAGAAACTCAGCCACAGGTGTTTGTCGTTGTCTTATTAGTTTGCTTCTATTTTGACTCAGCATGAGACTCTGCACTGTTTCATTGCTTTATAGTGTCTGCTGTATTTTGTGTTATTAATTTAATACTTCTTTTATTATTAACTTACCTACTTGTTGCTATGAATGTATTAATATTAATTGTATGTACTTGTACATTTACCTACTTATATTTATTGTGGGAATGGTGAAGCATTCCCACATATGTTATTGTGATTTTTATTATCCACACTTTTTTGCCGCGTAACAACTCCTACATAATACTTCCAATTTCAACTAGCTTAAAAAATTCACGCCTCCCGGGGTATATATATATATATATATATCTCGTCTGATTCCACATTACTTACAGTTTTTGCACAATTTAACATTTAATATCAACTTTCCCCCATTCATTTTCAATGACACAGACATTGAACATTTTCCAAGTATCACTTTCCATGCCCACTTCCATATATATAATGTATCATCATTACTAGGTGTCTAATACTGCTCGGTGGTAAAAAGCATTGTCCATTAACCAGGAGGTTATAATTTCATAATTTATCTCTTAATTTATTGTATATGCATTCCACATGCATTCAAATCTTAGCATTCAGCTTTCAGCATTCCCATGCAATTTCTCCAGAAATTGCACTTAGTCTAGTTGTGGGAATGCTGAAAAGCATTCCCACATATGTTATTCGTATTCTTTATTATTATTTCAGGCACATTTTATTCTCCACACTTTTTTAATGTGCAAAAACTCCCACATAATACATCCGATTTACACTGTTCAAATTTCAACTTGCTTAAAAAATTCACACCATCTTTGGTATTTATCATCTGAGTCCACATAACTTATAGTACTCGCACGATTTAACGTTAAATATCAACCTTTCCCCATCCATTTTCAATGGTACTGACATTGAACTTTTTCAAAGTCCCACTTTCCACGCCCACTTCCATACATGCAACTTCTCATCATTACGAGCTCTCTGATACTTTTCAGTGGTGCATTTTTCAATTGGATATCATTAGTTTCAGTTTTCCATCTAAATGAAACAAGGGTACTGCATGCCGCGGTGGTGGTATTGAGTGATTCTTTTCCCCATTGGATATCATTGGTTCCACTTTTCTATCTAAATGAATGGAGGGTACTTTCAGATGACACTTTTCCATATAAATAGGCCATTAGCAACAAGCCAAGTTGGCTCATATGTTAAATACTTGCCTGGCGTTACTGAGCCATGCAAGTGTGTTGGCTCAAATCTCGCTTGGGAAATGTTTTATTAGCATTCAGCTTTCAGCATTCCCATGCAATTTCTGCAGGAATTGCACTTTGTCTAGTTTGCTTTAGTTATTTTGTTTCACTTATCTTTACTGCAAAGTTGAGTTAAGCTCCGCCCATCCCACGATGCTGACCAAATAAAGGATATATTTTGGCATCAAAACTGTCATCGCCATTGCTTGCTCCTAACCTTGTGTGCAAAACAACTTCCCGTTCAATAAGCAACCCTCTTTTCTGACGGAATAAATGAACTGTCGGGGTTTTTTTTTGTTTTGTTTTTTCATTTGATAGGCTGAGAAACAAGAAAGAGGTGTGAGAGAGTTGCTCCAAGTTGACGACGATTTCAAAGCGCCAATTGATCAATTATTCAGTGGCGAGCGGCTGCTTCGCTGACACGATCTGGGGAAACAAATGAATTCCGCCCGTTTGCTGGTTCTGGTGATGACTCATTTGCAGTCTTTTCAATCAAATCAACATGCAAATAATTACGGTGTGAAAGAATAAATGCGCTGTGGCAGTCATTAAATAAATTACAAAATAAATTAGTATGTGAATGAAATTGTCATGAAACAAAATGGTGGATAAATAATTAAATCAAATCAAGCATGAAATTGTTACAATCCAAAATGGATTCAATAAATTGTTCATGAAAAAAAAGTACAAAATAAAACTCCATCTCTGTTTTTGCCATCGTCACGACACGTTGCCACAAGTCGCCGCAATGCCGGCAAATTCGCTGCGTTGCGTTCAATTAAAAAACCTCTTTGTTTACTATTTGACAGACAGCTTTGGAGAATGGTATTAATATTGCAAACCTTTCGCGCCCGACTAAAAATATCCATTGTGGTCGCACTGTGTGTTAATAATTTAGCTTTTTACGGGGAGAAATATTGAAATATTTACTGGCGCACAGGCCGACGCGCTTGTAATGTTTCTCCTTTGCTTGTCGTCACGGACGCCAATTAAGCCAAGGACAACGACAGTGGGCTAACTCCATTTTTGTCATTTGCAGGGCAGTGGTTACAGTTCTATGGGCCAGGTTCATATCTTGGTGACTTATATTATGATGATTA
This sequence comes from Festucalex cinctus, assembly GCF_051991245.1. Taxonomy (NCBI): domain Eukaryota; kingdom Metazoa; phylum Chordata; class Actinopteri; order Syngnathiformes; family Syngnathidae; genus Festucalex; species Festucalex cinctus. The sequence goes on from NC_135419.1 coordinate 15,716,392, forward strand.
TTTCTTTCAGCCCCCATTTTTTTTATATAGATTTAATCCAATTAACATGAGTTTGAATATGATTGGTTCATTCTTAACACATGCCCAGTTAATAGAGGGTGTGTACACTTATGCAACCACATGACCTCAGGTTGTATGATTTATCTTGTTCTCGTTGTTGTATGTCACAAAAAGATTACATTTGAAGGGTGTGTAGACTTTTTATATCCACTGTAAATAAAGCATGCGGAGGCTGCGTCCTTTCAAATATCACTACAAGGATACATTTGTCATCCTACGGCATTTTTCTATTACCGCGAGGAGTCATCATATTGTTGCACGATGCGCACTTCACCCCTCCAGGCCACCGGCATGCTCGGAAACAATCCCGACTGCAAAAGAAAAGAAAGAGAACAAAACAATGACTTTTACTCATTGTAAATGTGAACAACTATTCATTTCAAATGTCCCGGTTGAGTTTCCACATGGCGGTCATTAATAAGACATGAGCACCAAACCCTCCCAAGAGAGGCTGCAATATGGAACTGAATCACTCTGATTTGCAGACGGACGGCAGATTAAAAATAAATTGTGGTGTGAAATATTTAGAGGGCTAGGAGGAAGGGGAGGGGCGTTATTAGCGGAGATTTGCTGCCTCGGCTTTCGCAGCGAGAAGTGCCATCACAACCTGGGCGATTAAAAACTAAATCTAGGTAATAATAGAAAAGAGAACAAAATGGAAAAAAATAGCATGAATAGTGACATAAAACTGAATATTAGAATGAATAAAAATAATTGGGGTGTACCGAAAACCGATTTGAATCATATAATCCATTTTGAGGATATAAAATTCATGATATGCTAATAATCATGATATTGTGAGAAGTTGGTGATATAAAAAGAACTCAAGACACTGTATAAAAAAAATTCAAAATGTATTTATATAGCACCTTTCATACATTAAAATGCAAACTTGATATTTGGGAGGGGGAGTTCACATTTGGGGGGAAAAAAGAAAACATGTGTTTTTTGCACATAACAGCAATAACAAAAAAAATACCATTGTCATGTGCTCCTTTTGGCTCAGCAGCGGCGGCGGCATCATGGTCTATGTAGTTCACAATGCTGTATTTGGCCCGAAGTGGGCTAAAAGTCAGGTTGAAAAATCTTTGCTGGTATAACTCCTTTATGGGAGTGATCACCACCACAGTGGCCAAAACATTCTTAATTAAAATTCAACGGCATTAATAAACTAACCACCAGAGGGTTCTAGAACTGCACAAATGGAATACAACCGCACTTTTTTAACAGATGTGCTGCTTTTGATATCGTGGCATGAAGACAATATTGTGGCAATTTTATCGCGATACCGCGATATTGCCGTTATTGTTACATCCCTAACTTTAAAGGCCCAGTCTGCCGGTTTCGCTCAGGAAAATGCACTTTTTAAATACAGGATTTAAACAAACAAACTACTTTTTAATTTACAGATCTGGGTTTGTCATAAGTTCTGGTGGTGATTTTGTCCTACCCCCCGCCTGTATTTTGCCATTTTGTGTTTGTTTTGTTAATAGCTGGACGTTTCTGTGGAAAGACAGTGTTTACACCCCTCCAGCCAATCGCAGAGGTGGGTGGCGTGTCGCAAACGGGGCCGGCGAACGAATCGGCTGCGTGACGTCACTCCCGCGGCAATTTGAAAGCACGCACGGATTTTTTTTCACTCACTCATTCACACATGTAAGCTTCTGTGAGTGAGTGAGTGAGTGAGTGAGTGAGTGAGTGAGTGAGTGAGTGAGTGAGTGAGTGAGTGAGTGAAAAAAATAATAATAATCAGTGCGTGCTTTCAAATTGCCGCGGGAGTGACGTCATGCAGCCGGCACGTTCGCCCGGCCCCGTTTACGACCCATCCGCTCTGCGATTGGCTGGAGGGGTGTAAACACTGTCTTTCCACAGAAACGTCCCGCTGTTTACTAAACAAACACAAAATGGCAAAATACAGGCTAGGGGGGTGGGGGTTTAGGACGAAATCACCATCAGAACTTAAGACAAGTAGTTTGTTTGTTTAAATCCTGTATTTAAAAAGTGCATTTTCCTGAGTGAAACCGGCAGACAGGGCCTTTAAGCCTTTAACAAGAGAGAAAAAAAAACATAGAATAATAAGTTCTGCACTGTTAAATTAATGATGTGTCAAAAATATTAGAGACAATTTTCAGGATGATAAAATGCAATGATAAATGATAAATGATTAATTTTGATATATAGAGTTTCGTTCTTTTTTTTTTCTTTTTTTTTTTTATGACATCCAAAACGCCTGTCTTGTGTGCGGCTTCTATTGAGACGTAACCTTGCTCTCGCAAGATGAATTCTCGCAGTATTTGTGAGTTCACAAACTCCGGAGAATACATCTTGTACCACTCCCGTTAATTTCCGACCAATCACAGAGCGACATTGTGTTTGTGTGGGCGGGACATGCAACTGTGATGAAACCAGGAAGCCAGCGCTGACGCAGGGACTAACAAAAAAAACCCTAACATGGACGACTGGACGCTACAATTAATTCTGTTATTGCAGAATTACTCACCGTTTCCTTGTTGAACGTTGAACAGCATTCGTGCATTTCTAGCTGGTAAGATGTTCGTGCTTTTCCCCCCTTTGACATGAACGAATTTGAAATTTTCACCCGTGGCCGTGATTGGTTAAAACAAGCGTGTATAGTGTTGCATCGTCCAATCAGGTCGAGTTATTGTGCAGAATGTCCCGCCTTTCCCGACCAAATTACCGTGGAGAGGTACCAGATGGATATTGCAGAGAAATCACTTGAGTGAAGCGCAATATCTATCTGGCTATTGCTAGGTTAATTCAGACCACAGTGAGCAAATATACTGTATGCCTGGTTGCCTTCTGAGGCATTCAATTGTGAACTAACAGGGTTCGCATCAAAGCTAATCAGGCGTTCAAAATGGTCACCTACAAAAACACCGTCAAGCAACCCCGCTCAGGTGTTTGCTTTTACTCCAGTCTTGTTTGTTTGAGGGGTGCACATGTGGTAAATTGCCCTATATGTAAGTAAATACATCTTATGCTGTATAGAAACATTACTGAAAAACTCTCACACAATACTGAAAAGCTCTAAACTACACCATTGAAAACTCTCACACACTACTGAAACTCTTTATTTGCACTACCAAAAAACACACATTCATACGACAGAAAATCTTCCCCACTACTGAAACTCTCACACACATCCGAATCACTCTCATATGCACTACTCATCGCAATTACCGTATATAGTCAAGTGTACGTACACCTCACCCTCTCACACACTAATGAAATGCGATCACATTCACACCTCGTTGCCATTACACTGCACATCCTATTTGTCTGTATTCAAATAGGTGTGCCACTCATTCTCACGAGGACATATTAAAAAAGATAATCCCACTGTGTAGGAGACGCAGCAGAGTGAAATATATGAGCAAGGTGTCCCCAATCCCAATTTATTGGAAAGCAGCAGCAGCGAGGTAATAACAGTGCTGCTTATTAATAAGCAGGGACATTCCAGTAATATAAAACAGTTAAAAGGGGATCTGAAGGATATTTTTTGTTGTTGTTATTGTTGGTGTAATTGATTAACATACCAGTATTGTATGGTGTTAACATAAAAAGTCGACACACCCCTGTTCAAATGCCAGGTTTAATGAATTCCCTTCACGTTGACTAAACCCCACTTACCCAAGGGCCATCTCAAGAAAAACAGGGGTGTGCACACTTTTTCTATCCATTGTAAGGTGTGGATTTACTGTGATTGAGACATTTCTTCTTTCTCTGGCGCTGATGTTGGCCTTAAACGTCTCAAGTCGCAGATTTACATACATTAATTGATACGTACAGCATCACCAGGGCCTCTAAAAGCTCTTTGCATCTCTCCTTCGTGCGCAAACGTCAGAATAAATAATGCAGTCATTTTTTTTTTTTTTTTATACTAAAATCTCCCTTCAAAGGAACTGCGAGAATACTGACATATTGAGCATTAGACGCCATGTTTTGGTGCATAATGTTGGTCTAGGACGGAGGGTGATGCCTGAAGGATGATCAAAACATTTTAGAGAAGCTCAAATCTGCCAGTTGTGACTTAAACCCCCAACAAAAATTATGAGATTTTCCTTTTCTATATAGACTATAAGCTTACTGCTCTCACACACACTACTGAAACTTAGACACTCACTCACTACTGAAACTCTCACACAGTATGAACATATGTTACTATTTTGTGTGAGCATTTCAGTTATGTGTTTCACTTAGAGCTTTTCGGTCGTGTGTGGCCGAGGTAAGCCTGACTGAAAATGTCCCTGACGGCACCTCGTAGTTTTTCTGCGCGAGCTTTCAAGATGATGCCACTTGTAGACATCATCCCGCTCAAATGACGTATTCCATGAGCTGTGTGCTTATGTGATTGTGATGTCATGCAGCATCGTGGCGCCCTCAAAGGAATCCACCACCGCCGCACGTTTTTAGTCGTGTCTCTTCATTTACGAGCGAGGTACTAAGATATCACAAATCCAGGTGCACAGGTACGACAGCAGGGATGGACTCTTACGGCATATTTGGTGACCGTTTAGTCCCCGGGGCCTGGCTGTACTCGGCGTCCACCAGCTACAAGGTGCTGTCGTTGCTCAGCTGCGGTACCTTCGGGAAAGTGGCCAAATGCCGCAAGATGGATAGCGACAAGACGGTGGCGGTGAAGATGATTAGGAATCAAGGCAGCTTTGCGGAACATGCCAAGATAGAGGTACAGTGAAGCTTAGAACCACATGCAGAGATATAAAGAGACCAGAGATAGCGACTTGCAACTCAACTTAAGACTCGTTCACTAAAGAGTCAAGACAGCATTTCAAAGTCGAGGCAACAGGCTGATGCAGCTCTGCCGTTTGTTACAGTTTTTGGTTTTATAGACTTTATCCTGCGAGTCGGACTTGTGGTAAGGGACTTGGACTTGACTTAGACTCTTTGTCAGGGACTTGAGACTTGATTTTTGACTTGGAACCTAAAGACTTGAACTTGACTTGGACTTTTGGGTCTAAGACTCGAGACTATACTTGGACTTGAGGGTCAAAGACTTGAGACTTTACATGGACTTGGCCTTAGAGACTTGTGCCAGTCTCTGAGAGACCATGTAAAACACTTCCCACAGACTTCGGTCAACTTTATGCTCGTTTATGCTGGTGCAAAAGTTGGCTAACGATAAGTTCTTTCCATCATGCTACACTCACCATTTGACATATCCTATCTACAGATTGACACCTTGCAGAAAGTAAAATTGCTGCAAAACTCAAAAAGACACCTGGTTCTGTGGAAACGCGTCTTCAGCGACATGGGGCACATTTGTCTGGAATTCGAGTACCTGGACAAGAGTCTTTATGACTTCATGAGGGAACGACAATTTAAACATCTTCAAGTGAAAGAGATTCGACCCATTGTCCATCAGGTATGTTCGACACTTGGACACCAACAGGAAGACTCTTGGTGAACTGTCCTTTATCACCTTCCAGCTGGCCTGCGCTCTGAAATACTTGAAGCACGCTCATATGATTCATGCTGACATCAAGTTGGAAAACGTCATGCTGATCGACCACCAGCGACAACCGTACAGAATCAAAGTCAGTGACCTCGGTTTGGCCCATGGCGCTTCGGCCACTAAGCAGAACTCCAACGGTCAGAGCCACCCATACCGGTAAGGAACTGGAAAATGGAAGACAATGGATCCTCGGTTTCCATCTTGTTTTTATTTTTTGTTTCTATTGTTGCCATTGCAGTATTCCTTTAAGGATTTTTATGGTTCTATTACAAAATTCAAAGCCACCTGTACCAGTAAGGGACTGTAATACCAAAGACAGTTGTTCCTTGGTAGTTCCTCTGTATCCATTTAGTTTGAGTACAAAAAAGTAACTATCCAGAAACTCTTGCCTTGGTTGAGCATAGCTTTTCTGGGTCAATTGTGATTCCTAGGAATTACCATTTTCCTTTTGAGATAACCAATCCTCTCTCATGAAACAGAGTTCCAAAGTCCAAGAGTCCAAGTTCCAAGAGTCAAAATAGAATATATGACGGTAGATTTCCAGTATTCAGCTAGTTTGAGTGCAAATTTAAACCTGCTTGTAGAAAACTGTAAAACCAAGGACAATGGATCCTTGGTATCTAACCTTTCCTTGCTTCCTACTTTATGGGTCATCACTGCTAGTGATTACCACATTTCCAACACGAAACAAAGCTCCAATTTCATAACCACCTGTAAAGAACTGTTTAGAAAAAAAACAAAGACTGTGCAACCTTATCTAGCAAGAGTACAAAAAGTAAACATCTAGAAAATCTTGACTTGGTCTAGTACTGCTTTTTGGTGTCTATTGTCGCAATTTTCCACCTTTGATGGTCCATCTATTTGAGTCCTTGGAACATCTTTGTGTGGGGGTTTCCCTCATTACATGATCGAAGGTCCACTGTACTGTTAACACAAAATCTAGATTTAACAGTTAGCAGGAATTGAGCATTTATCTTCTCACAGGTCTCCAGAGATCTTAGTGGGGGCTCCATACACCGAAGCTACAGACATGTGGTCTGTCGGCTGCGTGGCGGCTTTCCTCTACATCGGCACTCACATGTACCCTGGCAAGAAGGAATATGAAACTGTAAACTACCAGATTGCATTTCCCATCAAAGCAAGACCTCACAAATTGTTCATAATCATGGTTTCTGTGCTGTTTCTACAGATAAAATACATTATAGAGACTCAAGGTCCATTTCCAGAGGACATCCTGGCCTCTGGAGAGAAGACTGGGAACTTTTTCCATAGAGCCAACAAGACCAGTTCTTGGAGACTGAAGGCAACTTCGCTTTAATGTGAATTTTGATGGGCAAAAGCTAAAGAAAGGCTTAATACTAACCACGATCATGTCTCCCCAGACACCAGAATATTACCAACAAGAGACAGGATTCACAGTACGAGACACCCGAAAGGTCAAGCTGACTGCTCTCAGTCACCTTCAACAGGTATGTCAGAAAAATCTGAAGACCTCACCAATAAAGTAAATCTTTTGATGCCGGTTAGGGACTGGAGAACAAAAAACTCAAAAATCACACCATTGTTTCCGTTTGTCTTAGCTCCAACCTTTCGATGCCAAATACCCATCTGACAAAGATGTGTATGCGGACGACAAGCAGATGTTTGTGGACATGCTCAAGGGAATGCTTCACCTCAACGCATCCCTGCGACTGACTCCGCATCAAGTCCTGGCGCATCAGTTCGTCTCCATGAGCCACCTGAAGCCTCATCGTGACCTCAGTCAGCTGTACGTTTGGTAGCCGAGCAAAATGAGGGTCCAAGTGGGGGCTTCAAGACTGGATTATGTCTTTCAAGTATGGTTTCCAGCCTGTAACATAAACATCCCATTGTCTTGCAGGGCCAAGTCGTGCTATGAGTTGATGTCGTACTGCGAGAAGGAAACATCTCACGTTAGCAAAAGGAAATCTTCAACCTTGCAGAGAACTTCCTCAAAAAGCAGCCAGAAGAAGAAGAACTGCACAAAAGTCCATAAAAAGTCCCGTGATGCAACTTGTAACCCCTCCAAAAGACTAAAAACTGGAGATGAGGGCAACCGCGCCAATCAAGCCAAACAACCTGCCGCCGAAAAAAGCCTCTCTCGGCCCTCAAATTCCTCAAGACTTAAGTCTAAGGATGCAAAGTACATCAAGCTGAAAACCAGATTTGCAGCACGCTTCATGCAGGAGCAAAGCGCGATGGATGAGAACAAGAGTTTTCAAACTGCTCCGACTCAGAATCACCAACATAACCACCTCCGCCATGGACCAGGAACTAAAGTCTTGGCCCTGGGGAAGGATCTTCCCAAAAATATACTGTAAAAACAATGCAACTGATTATTTTCATAATCAATTAATCTGTCGATTATTTTGTCGATTAATCAATAAATTAGATTGAAAAAATGCTTTAATTTCCAGCCTTATATTAACTTTCATAACACGTCCGCCTCCCAGCTGAGGACGCAAGATCGAGTCCAGGCTTCGGCCTTCCTGGGTGGAGTTTGCATGTTCTTCCCGTGCCTGCATGGGTCTTCTCCGGGTTCGCCGGTCTCCTCACACATGGATTGTGCCTAGGTGTGTTCATGAGTGTGGACGGTTATTTGTCTCTGTGTGCCCTGCAATTGGCTGGCAACCAGTTCAGGGTGTGCCCCGCCTACTGCCCGAAGCTGGCTGGGATAGGCTCCAGCACCCCTGCGACCCTTGTGAGGAACAAGCGGTTCAGAAAATGGATGGATGGATAGTTTAAACACATGACACCTAAACAATTATTCGATTACCTTCCAACTATCGATTAATTTGAAAATTGATTAGTTGTCGATTCTAGTTGCACCTTTAAACAACAGCACTAAATATCATAGTTCTCAGTTCACTGAGATCAACACACTTAAAAAAAACAACAACAACAACAACAAAAAACGAGTGCTCACCAGTATTACAATTACGGAATGGAACGGAAGTTTTAAACGAGTTACAGTTTAAGAGGGTTTTCAATCCAGGGATTGATTGATTCTTTGAAATTTGGGTTACAAAATGGGCTTTGAAGTCAGGGTTGGAGGGTTCAAATAAGGGTTAAGGTTCCAAAGTGGATAGGATTTCACTGCAGGTAGCTAACCTCACGCTAGGCTAACCTAGTTTTAAAGACTCATCTCTTCGCATTTAGCTATAACGTCTTCTAATTTGCCTTTAGCTTATCTTATTTAGCAGTAGCTCCTCTTGTTTAGCTGTAGCTAATCTCATTTAGCAGTGGAGTAGCTCACCTCATCTGAAAACTGCCAACACGTCCCGACCCGATTAACCTCCCACCGATCACATGCCGTGATAGCGGCAGCTTGATTTATCCGGCAGAGGAGGACACCCAAATGTCACCCGGGTGCACTCTGGCCGGCCCGCCGGACAGGCTTAGGTGGCGAGCAAAAAGGTGCTGATCCAAACTGACATTTGAAAAAGTGGCGGCCGGCACAATGTGCATTCACGCGGTTACGCTTTGTTCTCTGACGGACGAGGAAGACACAAAAACACTTTGCCGCTTCAGATCAGATCCAACACGGCGCTTCTGAATGCCCGGCGTCACTTTTCCTCGCTCGTTCACATAACAAAGGCGAAGCCCGAAATGTTAACATTTACATTTTCTTTCAAAATGTTTGATTGTTGTTTCTGTGTAGATGCTATAAAGAGTAGAAAATGATGACCTTGTGTTGGGCATATGTGTTGATTGATTTCAGTAAGAGTCAACTACAGTCACACCTCTTAAGCACACTGAAGATGATTTGTTATATGTAGACATGTGTACGTGTGTGTTTCATTGGAAAGCAAAGAAGGCACAAATACACGAGAAAAACGCAATAACAAGCCTCACTTTCCCATGAATGCACCGAGTGGGCTGTGACACACCGATTCCAGCGTATAATCGACCCACACCCACACTGCGCTTATTTTTTTTCAATTGTGAATCATGTGTTGTGCAATATTCAAGCAAAATGACACCAGTGAGGATTCCAACCACACACACAGTGTTTACACTCTTCAACACAAACTCATCCAAGAGAAGGACAAATGAGGAAACGTTGTTGAGACTATACATATATATATATATATATATATAATTTGTATTTTTTTATTATAAAAATATGTATGTATTTATTTATTTATTTATTTATTTATTGTGAACCATAAAAACCAGAAATAGTTAAGTTAACTTACGGCAGCATTCTAAAATGAACTCACTGTACAGGCAATGTGTTGAAAATTGTACATGAGTTTTTATTGAAAAATAAAAAATAAAAAAGATTATGGATCATTGATTCATTGAGGCTGCTTCCTCTTTTGGAAGGATTGTTTAAAAAAAAAAAAAAAAAAAAAGTCAAATGACGACAAAATTTCCCCCACAAAAAAGGTTTCTGGTGTGTTAACTTCACACTTTAAAAAAGGAGAAACAGTCTCCATGTTTAAATTCATTTTAAAATTTCAAAGCTGCAAATTATTAATTTTCTTGTCGAAAATACGCTTTTAAAAAGACAATTTACAAACATTTTTAATTATGTATTGCTATAGTTCTGTGTAAATTTATTTTCAATTATCCATTCATTTTCTTAACCGCTTGCTCCTCACAGGGGTCGCGGGGTGCTGGAGCCTATCCCAGCCGACATTGGGCAGTAGGCGGGGTACCCCATGAACTAGTTGCCAGCCCATCCAGGTACAGATATTTGAAATTCATGTATTTTAAATAAATTTTTATTTAAAAACAACAACAAAATATTTAATATATATATTGTTTAAACTACTCTTATTAAAAGACCATTGTTTTGATTTTTTTTTATATTAATTTATTAATTTGGAATGAATGTATTTATTTAAAACTCTAATTACCGGTAATTTAAGTTTAATTTTAGAAAAAAAAACATCCATCCATTTTCTTAACCGCTTGCTCCTCACCAGGGTTGCTGGAGCCCATCCCAGCCATCATTGGGCAGTAGGCAGGGTACACCATGAACTGGTTGACAGCCAATCCAGGTATTTTAAATTCATGTATTTTAAATATGCATTTTTTATTTAAAAAATACAAAAAATATATAATAAATATTTATTTTTAATCTAAACTGCTCTTATTAAAAAGACCATTTTTTAAATTTTATATTAATTTATTCATTTGGAATGAATGTATTTAAAACCCTAATTAATTAATTATGTTTAATTTTCGAACAAACCATTTAAATGTTACAGACTTTAAAGAAACAGACTACTGTAGTTATCACAAAAAAAGTCAAAGAAAAAGCCATTAAAAAAATAAGGTTTTTAAAAAATGGTGTAAAAAATGCATTTCTGGTGTAATTTTTTTATTTGATTTTATTTTTATTTTTTTAAATCTTTGACTGGTTTTATACAGGAGCACTCTGGAAAAGCCATGTCTCGATGACAAGGGACTTTTTTTTTTTTTTTTTTAAATATAATCAGCTTCATGCTCAGGTAAAACGGTCACCATCTCAGCCAATCTACTCGCTCACTCACTCACACCTGGTGCTGCTGCTGGTGTGTGTGTGTGTGTGTGTGTGTGTGTGTGTGTGTGTGTGTGTGTGTGTGTGTGTGTGTGTGTGTGTGTGTGTGTGTTGTGTGTGATGGTTGAACTTGACAGGCACATTTGATTGTATCAGCTTTGCCTCTCTCGAGACCACCACTCTTGACTCTCCCCGCTTTCATTCACCTCCCTGCGGTGTGTGTCAGATGCTGGCTGGTGTCCGTGTTTGCAGCGAGGGCGGTTGGGGGGGGTGATATTATTATGGGATGGCAGCCATCATTTTGGTCAAGCTCTGGCCTTGTGGAATGGAGTTAATTGAAGTTTGTGCTTTACTGGTGAGTCATCAAACTTTGCCGCCATGCTCTGCCCACGCTCAAAACTGAAAAGTATAACATTTTGCAATTTAGTGTTGCCCATCTGTCTTGTGGTTCAAATTTTGGAGCACCCGGGCAAAATCTGCGGGTCCGTTTGTCTTTGTGGGAAACCGGGAAGCAAACAAAACTACCTTAAATAGGTCACTTGGCAGACTTCCTGTATCTTTTTGGTCATGATTTTTTTTTTTTTTTAAAGGGACTCATTGAGCAATTTTCAGCAGTGAAAAGTTTATATCTTGTCCAGAATGCATTTGATAACTTCATTTTTTCCCCCCATGTACGATTAATACCTTTTAAATGTAATTGTTCTACTTGCTGTCGACTGATGATGACATCACCTGTGCTGAGGATGTAGATAACAGCCAATCATGTTTTCTGGGTTTGGTTAGTAAACTGAGCCATGATTGGTCGTTACCTACTTCCTCAGCACAGGTGATGTCATAGTCAGTCGATAGTCTGTAGAAAAATACTTTTTAAATGTACTAATTTTACATGGAAAAAATAATAACGTTACCACATTAATTGTAGACAAAATATTAACTTTTTACGACTGGAAATGGCCCAATGAGTCAAATATTCCTTGAAAGACTTTTTTTTTTTTTTTTTTTTTTTTTTTTTTGTGGGTCTACTCATTATCTACATGCCTACCAACTTTCATTTTTCTAGTTGAAACTAGTTTTATTTGATGAAACAGAATTGACACATTTGAAAACAAAATGCTGTATGTATTCACGCATGGCTTTTTCCTGGCATTTTTGTGGGCCTAAGATTTAGAATTTGAAAATTAAACTGGCTTCATGGGCTAAATTTTCATTGAAGAACCCTTGGAAACAATCAAAATTACCTTAAAGGGTCATTCAATGATCTCTAGCGCCATCTAGTGGTCAAAGTATAGTATTAGAAGCACGTAGGAGCACACAAACGACGGTGGCTGCGTGAGCAAACGAACGTCTCGGCGAGCGACTGCGACAACTACATTTGCAAAGTTGTCCTTTGGGCATCCGTAGCAAGAAGTTGGCGGAGAAACATGGCGGCTTCGAAGAAGGTGAGAGACTATAGCCATGCAATATAATTATTAGTTCACCACTACATGGCGCTAGGGATAACTGAGTAGCCCTTTCAAAATGGCCGCTTTGATATTTAAAAAAAAAAAAAAAAAAAAGGCAGACTTTCTGTGTTTTTCCATGAATGGCTTCTTTGAAACTTTTTTTTGGTGGGTCTACTCATTTTCCCAGATTTAATGTTGCGAAATGAAACTGGTTTCGGAGGCTGAATATTAAACAAAAGCCACTTTAAACCAAAATCCTCCCGATTGACACACAACAACCATGTTGCTGAAACTATATTTGTGGGATGAATAATTACAGAGGGCGCCAATGAACTACTTTAAGGAGACGTACATTTTCACCAGGTTGAGCATTATTATCTTCGTCAACTTTTTGAAACAGCTCTTGCGTTGCATCTCATCAGGTAGCGCCGTTAGAAGTTGAATTGCATGACACTTATTGATTTCCAACATCTGCCACAATGCGGCGCTGTGCAAGAACCCTGTCAGTTATTTAAATGCGTGTATGTGTGTGCAGCCTTGGAGACCACAGAAAATGTGACTGATGCTGGAGAAATATCATCCCCCATTATAAATCTTGCGTGGTACTTTTGCATGACGATGCAAGTGACTCATCCGCATTAAAGCTCAGAATTCATTTACCCCCCCAGGAAGCTGGAAAAAAAATAAAAAAAATCGGCAATTTCATTGACACGAAATTAGGTGGGCTCGTCTACCATGAGAGGATGCACCAAAAAAAGTCTCAAGAAGCCATGTCAGAAAGGAGACAGGAAGTCTGCAGTTTTGGGGTCAATGTGCCCTTTTGATTATTTGTTAGCATAGTTTCAATTGTAAAACTTAACTGAGTGGTTTGAAGCTGGCATTTATTTATTTATTGCTTTGGGTGTTTCCACAAGTCCTTCAAAGAAAATTCAATCATGGACTCCAGTTTCATCTGACAAACAGGAGTCAGCCATTTTGAACAAATTCCCGGTCTTGCCTAAATGAACCTCAATCAGAATCCTGCATACTAGAAAGCTGAATGATGCGAAATTTTGCTTATGGCATGTAATGTGACGGAGTATAGTGTAGTTTCGCTGGGGAGCTCCCAGCATGCTTTGCGGCACATGGGGGAATGAAAGGGGGTTTAAAATGCATGTTCTGGGTGATTTGTTTTGTTAGTTATTGTTGTGCAGTTGTGTTGGTTTGTGATTGTATTTTTTTAGGTTGTTGTTTTGTGGGGATTTGATTTTTATGTGACACCATAACTGTAAGTAACATGGAAAAGAATGACTTGCCTGCATTTTTGACAAGTGAGGGCGTCTCGTCAGCGTCACAATAGCGATAAAGTTTGATGATCATAATCTTATTCTTTGGTATCGTAGATGAGCTTTCACCGTTGACGTACTGATTTAAAAAAATAAATAAATGCTAAAAGTTACAGCATGACAGTGAATGCATCATGTCTTGACTGGGGTGCTGATTATCAGGCAAGATAACCTTTTTTCAACACGGCCTTTTTTTTTCTTTCTTTCTTTTTTTAATGCTGCGTCACTCTTTCGCATGCAAATACATATCACACGCACGCAACATGCTTGCACTGTGCCATTTTCCTCATGCAGTCACTGCTTTTTCAGCTGGAGTCACCTACTCCCCCTCTTGTATGTTCTTATCAATGAATTAGCCCCCCCCACAGAATGAAGTGCAACAGCGCAATCTAGCGGCCTTCTTTGGCGCAATCGCCTGCTGAGACTCTCATTAGCGCTCTCTACCGTTTGTCCATGATAAAAAATAAATAAATACAATCATTTACGCATCTCATAGGTTTGAATTAATCTCATTGTTGTTTTACTTTAATTTGTATGTTTTTTCAGTCTTTTTGCTAGTTCAGTCTCGTTCTGATGTGAGTGATATTTCATGCATTAACAGCTGCTGTCACTGTGACTCGACACACACTGCCCCCCCCCAGCCGATGACTCATTTTATCAGGATTATTTTTCCTTCTTTTTTCAGCGCCGCCTCTAACAGGGAGCTAAAAAATGAGATGCCGGGTGGTGACGGCACAGTGCTAGAAATGCAAACTGCAAACACATTAATTAAAGCTGTGAGTGGCGATAAACAGGCCTCGGATTGCACGGTGAAACTGCACCGCTGTAGAATTGATTTTAAAATTCTGCTTCTGGTTTGTAAATAACTTGAATGGTTTGGGTCCTGAATATGTTCAGAAAATGATTAATGGATATATAAACGCAGCAGGACTTTGAGGTCTGCAGACTTGGGTCAATTAGTGGAGTCCAGGTTTCAAAGTAAACATGGTGAAGAAGCATGTGGCGGTTATGCTGCATGCAAATTTGAATAAATGCTTTAAAAAATGTTTTTAATTAAAAACCCTCATTCACTCCCAGCACATTTTTCACTGTTTTCCTGGATTTGGATTGATATTGCATGGCCCGCAGAATATTGTGTCCTATTGCTATAAAAATGTGGAACCTACCAAAACAAAGATGAGTCTTTTCTTTCATCAGGATCAAAATATATATAAATTTCGATCTGTTTCCGTTTTGCAGCAATTACCATTAGGATATAGCAAAGTTTCATCATTATTCACGCATCTATTTAAAAAAAAAATATATATTTTAAAGAGCTTTTGCAACATTGCCCAGGTTGCTCTCTTATACTCTGCTGCCACCTGCTGATCGTTTGTGTAATAACTACCATTGGCTGCATCAAAGGTTTATGCTCTAGCATAAACAAACAAACAAACACAAAAAAAAAAAAACGCAGGATACCTCTGTGGGAGCATGCTAATATTTAAAATAGAAAGTTTTTTTTTTATACGTTTTTGGGAGCAAATTTAGTTAAATGCAGGTTAACAACTCAACTATAGCAAATCAGTTTCACTAAGTAATTTCGGAAAGCTATACTTTTTGTTTCCTTTGCTTTTATTTATTTATTTTTCTCTTTTGGTTATAAATTGGCTTAAATGTTGTCAATGTACGTTCTTTTAGCAACTTTAATAAGCTACTTTTGTTCTTTTTATGAATGTCTTACCTTGTTATATGAAGCATATTGACTTGTTTTTATTATTTATTTATTTATTCATTTATTTATTTATTTTAATAAAGTTGCCTTGCCTTGAAATCAGCCCGGATTGAATGTTTTGCCACAAAATGGCAGACTTCCTCGTCAGTTTTGGATAACAGTCGTTTGGACTTCATCATTCGTCCTGTAGACATAACCGCCCAATTTCGTGTTGATTGGGGAAATTTGTTTCAAGGATTATTTATTAACTTGCAAGAATCATCAACCTGAAAATCAAACTGCCACATTAGATGGGATACACACAAAAAAATGCTTCACAATTCAGTATCGTCCATCTGATTTCAATTAGAGCTGATTTAGTATCGTAGTTAGAAGTTTGTTGAAGTGAACCTGGAATTCCACCCAAAATGTCTTCTTCATAACAAAATGGCCGATCTTAAACAAATGTATTCCTTTCTACTAAAATTTTTAGTCTTTGCAACTATGCATTCTCCAGAAATTCGCAGTTTGTCAAAGTTGAGAGATGGAGAGTGAGAAGAGCGAGGGAGGGGCAGCTCGACACAAGGAGGTCAAGATATTTCAGATGTCTCGACTCCCCCGAGCAGGAGGAGGCGTCATGTCTGGAGGACGTGTCAGTGGAGAGCGACGGGGGACGCTGCCAGGGGGGTGTCCGCCATGCATTTTTCATCACGCGTTGCTTTTCGGTGGGATTACAGGAGACAATGCATGCAGAATTCTGAGTGTCCTCACTTTGTGTGAGCACAAATCGAAGTTACTGTATCAGAGTTTTATGGCTAGTTTACTGCCACGCTCTGCACACGCGCAATGACGACAATTAACATTTGTCACTGTTTATCTGTTGTTTGTACAGGTATTTATAATATCCAAACAGGCAATATCCAAAGGACAAGTCGCTTCCAACCAAAATGGCTGACTTCCTGCATCTTTTCCAACTTTTTGGGTATGTTTTTGACACTTTTTTTTTTTTTTGTGGATCTTCTCATGATAGGCATGCCAAGCAGTTTTTGTGTTGTTAAATGAAACTGACTGTGTGCAGTTGGATTATTCATACCAAACCGAATTGGTATAATTTGATTGGTTGCTTCTTATTATCTGGTAGCATATCATATTAGCAGTGCCCATTTATGACAATATGCACTCGAAGTGGCTGTGGGTAAAATAGGATCCACCTGCAACGTAGTCCTCAGTGACGAATGAAAAACATCCTCATGTGCCCTTGTCAACATGTGTCACTTCATTTCGCCACTTGAGGGCAGCAGAGCAGTTTTTTTCCCCCCAAAAAAGGGCTCCACAGCAATGTTTCATGTTGATGTCAGCAGTCGATGACGCTTTGTTTCTGAGCTGCTCTGCGTCCGGGTAGAACAGCCTTAAGTGGGGGGTGAGGTGGGGGAAGGAAGCAATAAAAGGAAAGAAAAAAAAATCTCATTTGGAAACTGCAGTTCTAAATTTATGAAAATTAATTGAACAATTATTAAATAAAATAGATACATTATTTTATTTTTTTAATGTTTACCATGTGAGTAAATGACAGAAAATTAAGTTTTCAAGTGTATGTAAAGTTAATTTGAATAATAAATACTAGTACCTGATTTTCTCTTCTCAAAATGCATTATTTTATTTAGAATTCTATTATAGTAACCAACCATTATGTAACTTTATGTAACATTTTACATATACTGTATGTAAAATTCTAAAATTATAATTATAAATTAAATATTAACAATAAATCTACCAACCAATGATTGAATTACATAAATTAATTAAATAAAAATTGAATATTTAAAAAAAAAATATAATTATAAATATAAATAATAAATATAATTTTTAAAGTACTTATTTTCCTAGATTACCAAATAATTTTTATTAAAAAAACCTATTAAATTAAAAACAAACACAAATATTCAATTTAGATATAAAATTGTTTGGGTTGCCTGAAATCTTTAATTTTTATTGTTATAATTTGGTAGTCAATTATTTAATGAGACAAATGAATTAAGTGTTAATTAGGGGTCCCGAATGTTTTGGCCAGATGGGTCAATACATTCGGAATATCTCTCTCAGTATGATACAATGCAGCTCCACAGCTCACAACTGCAAGCAGTGAGTGGACTCGGAAGCGAGTGGGCCGCACCCGGAGGCCTCGCCAGGAATCCTTCATTTCCTGTTTTTTGGATTCCGCTTCACAGTCACAGGAATATTCCTCCCGTCATATTCCTGTGTCGCCATTCAGGGAGCGGAAGGAGGATACCTTGTAGCTACGCCTGTAATATGTTCCATCACGGTTCAAAAGCAGCATCCATACAGGAGCAATTGAGAGGAAAATGGGAGCTTGTGGATCTTTCCGGCACCACCTGCCAACAAATGCGGTCCAGTCGCTTTTCAATTTCAAGCTGCTACCTCTATAGTTTGATCCAATTTTCTACGCGCGGTGGGAGTTATGATTCAGGGGCACACTGTAGCTGCAAATATGTCACTCTGATAGCTTGTTTGTAACCGACTCCATATTTACAACCTAAATTTGAATATTTGTTCTACGGATTTGAGTCAATTAATTCCTTAAAGTGACCCCGCTTCTTCCAGTAAATGTACAATGAACCCGCTTTGTGTCCGTCGGCCACTGTAATGGCAGCACACATATGTTTGAGACGAAAAGAAGAGTGAAAACAGGAAGTATTTCAAGATCAGCCGAGTTTTTGCTGAAGATTGTTGAATGTGAAATACTCAGGAATCCTGCGTTTTACTTTGACGGAATGGGACAGCTGTAGATTTGTTTTATAATGTACATCTTAGGGCATGATTATTAATGTGTATTGTGAGATGATTGGACATTGCACTCTAAAAACAGTTGGGTCAAAAATATGCCAAATTGGGTCAAAAAAGGACCAACTCAACTTTGTTTTTTTGTTTTTTTTATTAACCCCCAAAAATTGTTCAAATGAATGACCCACTAAACAACACACAAATTGGGTTGATTTGTGGGTTATTAATTTAATTTTACCTAATACTTTGGGTTAAATAACTCAGTTGGGTCGGTTAATTTTTGACCTAATTCAATTGTGTCATTCAATTTACCTAAGACCCCACAAAACAACCCAACAAATTGGGTTGTTTGGTGGGTTATTTATTTTTGACCCAACGTTTTGGATGAAATAACTTAAAAAGTTGGATCGGTACATTTTTGACCTACCGGTAATTCAATTAGGTTACACAATTGACCCAAAAAGTTTGGTCAAATGAATAACCCACATTTTCATTTGACCCATATGTTTTGGATGAAATAACTCAAAATGTTTTCTTGATTCATTTTTGACCAAATTCAATTGGATTATTTAATTTACCCAAAAAGTTGGGTCAAACAAATAACTCACAAAACAACCCCAAAAAATATGTTGCTTTATGGATTATTAATCTGTTTGATAACTCAGAAAGTTGGGTTGGTCCATTTCTGACCCAACCATATTTTTGACACCCCCCATTTATATACAGTAATCTCAAAAAGAATAGCACTAATCTTTTTGGGCATCTTTTTTTTTTTCCCAAACTCCAATTTTGCAGGATCATTAACTTTTTTTCCACCTAAGGAAATAAACATTGTCGACACATTTCATTTCACCTATGTAAGTATAAAGTATGTGCCTGTCTATTCTTTATACAGATTTAACATGGTACGATTATGTCACACGTCCCTGCAGGACTAAATTGCTTCCATTAATCTTCAGACAAAATGTGTGTTTTTACCCCACATAGCTGTGTCTTATAAATAGAACTTAAGCTCTGCGGGTCAGCCGTTATCAGGACTCAACAGGCAGGAATTACTCAAGTAAACCATCCCCTGACATGTAATGAATTAAAGGGAGTCGAAATTAGGCCGACAACGGGCCCCAGCTTGACCCGGATCGTCCTTGAGCGGGATTTCAATCATGCCTGGCGGCAATGGACATGCTAACAATACATTAACTTCCTTTCCTTATGTGGCCAGGGGAATTTTCCGCCAGACATTGTTTTTCCTGACACATACAGATTGAGGAAACAAAGCTTGTAAAGATGTCAGCACGCTCAGCCGCAGCCATCATGTCGTGACTCTTTTTGGGTTCATTAGCTCGCGTGCCGCTAGCTCTTTTTTTTTTTTTTTTTTTTTACCCGGTGACATTTACTGAAAAATAAATTCTGTGACCTGAAAAAACATCGCCGTAGGGGTGTATGGGGAGGGGATGAGTATGCATTTTTCCAGGAAATATGACAAGGGTCAAAGCTGAAACGGCTTGGTGTACATTGTACTTTTATTGATGAAAGTCACCTCCATGACACGTGCGCAATGTGTCTGAGAAACAGAGAGAGCGAGAGAATAGAATTCTGACTGAGCTCTGGGGCACAAAGGATGTTGCCCCGCAAATTCTGCCTAGCAACAAGAGGTTGTTGAAATAAGTGTGACTTGGATAAGTAATCTGAATACCATCCAACTTGGAGTGTGTGTCTGTCTGGCAGTGTCTGCACTTTGCCATTGTTTTAATAGGATATGGGGTACAAAGGATGATACCCCGCAGATTCTGCTTCGCAACAAGAAACTGGACTGGAAGAATAATCAGACTTGGGGGCACAAAGGACGTCGCCTCACAAATTCTGCCTATCTTGAACTAAGTCACACAATGAGAAGAACAATTTTAAGGAGTGTGACGACTGACGACTTTGCGACCATTTGTTTTTGTACAGACCTCGAGGCCCAAATTCTGTTGCCCCCGAAACTCGGCCTAGCAACAAGAGGCCGTGGAAACAAATGACGTGACCTGGACACAGAATCAGAATCCAAACCAACTTAGTCCTCTGTCCCTTTGTCATTGTTTTTAATAGACTTTGGGGCACAAATGATGTTGCCCCACAAGTTCTGCCTAGCAACAAAAGAGGCTGAGCAAGCCAATAAGAAGACCAGAAAAAAAAACTATTTCAAATCACTTTGTGCTGCCCTTTTCTGTTATTATTAACTGGCTTGGGGGGCACAAAGGATATTGCCACGCAGATTCTGCCTGGCAACAAGAAACAGGACTACAAACTGAAAAATTCCAAATCTAAAATAACTTTTGAAAAAAATGCTTAGTAAGTGTGATGGCCCTATTCCATTTGTTGGATGCCCGAAATAAAACAACTAGTTGCTTTGGTATTCAGTAACACACTGTGAACAAACTTAAAGCAAACACATTCCCGGGAAGCCCCCGAGGCTCAGCCGGTGCACGGTTTCATGACCTGATCTGCGGACGCGGCATATTGCGAAACCTGCTGTTATTTTAGCTTCCTTTGCTCACCTTCAAACAGAGGTGATTCAAAGGCTCAATAGCGTAGCAAATATGTCATTGTGCTCGTCGAAGCGTGCCAAGTCGGGTTTGACAAACAATAACGCAGCGAGCGGGATGACGCCGGGATCAAGAGAAGTGGGCTACACAGAGCGAGAGAGAAGAAAAAAAGAGCGAACATGTCAGGGCGGAGAAAAATTAACGTCAAACTTCAGACATTATCTCACCCCCAAAGGCACAACCGAAAATATTTTTCAACATTCACGAAAAGTTTAAAAAGGAAAATTCCCAAGCGGTCTGGCAGCAACTTTTCCAGCTTCAGGCATTTTTTTTTTCTTTTATAGCAAATCCTTCTGATCAATCTGTGGCGGAGGATTCAGTTGGTTTCATTCATCTGCAAAGCTGTTATATGATATAATATTAATTAAAGTGTATATACAGAGCCCAATCCGTTTCTGTGAGCATTTAGATGATCAGGAATCCTGTAAAATTTGTTGCAGTAATTTAGCTATTTCTATATATATATATTTCTTAGCTCTATATATATATATATTTAAAAATGTAAAATATTTCCAATAGTTTATATTTACAGTATATAAATATGTATTTTATTTAAAAAATAAACCACAAACTATAATTCATAGTGTGTACATACAAAATAATACAAATAATAAAACCTTTTCTAACCTAAGTTGATTTAAAAATATTTTATTACTTAAAAAGTTGCTTCTCATATTTCTATGAATAATCATACTGAGTTCTGGTTTCAATATTTTTAGACATTCCATTTCATGACAACATAAATAATAAAAATTCCAGATGACAATGAGAGCTGTTTCGTATTTGAGCAAGTGTACGTTGCGTGCACACAGACGTACAGTAAAGTAATATTTTGTTATGCAGGCAGCGCTATGGGAACTGGACGGGCTCTTTTGAAAGACAAGCACGTCGGAGCTGGGACCCCCGCTGCTTCACTAATGCGGGTGCAGAGGGGTTAAAATAACAACCGCATGAATGACCGTCACTGACACTAGAAAATAACCCGCAAAGCCCCTTCGGACTCAACAGAGCACACAAAAGCAGAGTACGCTTCACTTTGACACGGATTTCATAGCCATAATGTATTCCTGACCAGTCCACACGAAACATCATATATACTGTATGTCATACTCGTGGACGACATAATTGAACCTCTGCTGTTGTTCAGCACGCCAAGAAAAACAATATAAGTCAATGTGTCAAGTTTTTTTTTTATTGACTTGGGTGATTCAAAATGAAGCACAAAAATAAAGTATGAATTGAAAACAAGAACGAATGGGAATAGCGGACTCTTTATTACGTACACCGGACAACAATTGTATCACACATCTTGCTTTTAAAAGGTTTTAATTTAACATTTTATTCATGCATTGTGGTTGTAGTTTCAAGGTATTTCCAATATTTAAACATTTATAAATATACACTGTATATATTCATACATATATACAGTATGTATATATATATATATATATATATATATATATATATATATATATATATATATATATAATCTTTTTTTAAAATAATACTGACAGTTGTTTCTATGTATTTTTTTTAAATAAACTTAATTTGATTTAAATATAATTTTTTTTAATTATGTACACATTTAATCTCATTGAAATCATACCCAGAGCTGTCTTTAATTAATATTATTTTCCATTTTAAAGATTTTCTTCCAATTATAAATAACAAATAGAAAAATACATTAGAATTTAATAAATGTGACTCTAAAAATTGTTAATTTATTTGAACACATTTTTAAAAATAATATAACATTTGATTATTTTTTTTTATTGTTTATGCAGCTCTTATATTGGATCTTTTCTAATGTATAGGATTTGTGGACAAAAACCTTATTTTAAAGTGGAAGTCAACCCCACCCAAAATTTCTTGACAATAATATGTTTTCTATGCAGCCCCACTAGTCTAAATACGGTGTTCTGGTTAATATTGCATGATTAATGGAATATGAATTAAGCAGCAAAATCCAGCAGTTTTTGTCAATATCAGAAGGCGGCCATTTTGCCACTTGATGTCGAGTGAAAATGAGATCACAGTTGCCCAGGTCTCAGGCAACAACCAATCACAGCCCAGCTTCAGAAAACAGGTGAGCTGTGATTGGTTGTCGCCTGAGCCCTGAGCAACTGTGATGTCATCTTTTGTTGACAGCAAGTGGCAAAATGGTCGCCCCCTGCGATGGATATGAACGGCTGGACTAACTCATATTCTACAAATGTAATATTAATCACAATGTCATGTTTAGACTAGTGAGGTCACATATTGTCAAGAAATGTTTAAGGTTAACTTCCACTTTAAATGTGGTCTAACTTGAATTATTCCTGTTTTATTCTCACTGTGGTGAATTAAGCACTCATAAAAAAACAACTATTGGACTCTATCTGTCTGATGAGTGAACTATATGGACCTCCGCCTATTCCTAAAAAATCCTAAAATAGTGATTAGTTAAGGAGAGAATGACTCCGAACACAGCCCGCGTTTTTGCTTTTTGCACCATATTGTGTCCCCCCCCGACAAAGTTACCGTTGTTCCTACGACGTCACTCGTTCATGTCAACCGTCCCGATTCCGTGACCGTTGGCGAACGTGAGGAGAACCTTGGCCCGTCGCTCGATGACGTCAATGAGCTTGTCGATGCCGGGCCGCCCGCCTCGACTCTCCCAGTACGTCTGGTCCAGGAAGAGCGACTGCAGCAGCTTCTCGCGCAGCCGACCGCTCCTCAGCACCGACAAGGCGCACTCGGGCAACCTGGACACAAAGCGGCGGAACACGGCGCCGGTCAAATACTGCAGATTTTTTGGGGGGAATGCGATCCTCAGTTATCAGAAGTTACTTTCTTGAAATGAGTTGAGAACCTTCATACCGTCAACCTTCAATAATATAAGTAATAAAAATAAAATTAATACATATCAATAAAAAATAAATAATAAATAATAAATAATTCATAATGTAATAAAAATAATATAAACATAATATAAATATATAATATATAAATATAAATGTAATAATAATAATAATAAATATATAATAATAATTTAAAAAACTAAGCTCATGAGTCTTCTTCGCCTGAAGACTTGCGTCCATTTCCCCGCCACTCTTATGAGGTGCTGCCCCTAGTGGTCCGCCAAGTAACTGCTCAATAAGTCATAAACAATGGAGTCGTTACAGTGGCTGTATATTAACTACAAATATCGCGATACTTGCGTAGACGTAGACGCGATATCGATATATCGTCACACTCCTACAACCAACTACATTGAAATGAACTGAGGAGCTGCTTCAGTTTGACCAAAGTAAAGCTTTGTTGCACTATAAACCGACTTCCACTCTGAATTGTCAACAATGAAAAAGCCGCGTTCGACAATGATGTAAAAATGCGTATCATGCAACTAAAAATAATGAGCTTATGCTTGTTTATTTATTTTTATGTTTTCGAATGTTGCCTTCCAAACTGCATTGAATTCAATGCTAATTAGCGCTAATTGGTGGATGCTAAAACGCAGACACGCTTCAGATAAAAAGCATATTTCTGAGCAGATACGCATTGGGAACATATTAGCATTCTGTTTCAACTCGTTAGCGGTCCCAACAACAAAAACACTATTAGCCAGTTAGCTCATTGTTTGTCCCATAGTAAAAATAAAAATAAAAATTTAAAAAAAAAACAACCAACCCAATTCACTTACTCCTTGATTCCTTCCAGGAGCCTGAAGTCCAGGTTGTCCTCGTTGCGGTCAAAGTATCCCTTGTTGACGGTGAGTACCAGGTGGCGCGGATCGTGACGCCTGCGCACCATGTCGGCCAATCGGACGCCGTCCCGCCGCGCGCATTCAAAATGGCGGCCGGGCTCGAGGCACCCGTCCTGTTGCCGGGGTTTGAAGCCGCAGCAGTTGGGATCCAGTCGCTTGTGAATCTGCAGAGAGAAAAAGAAAGAATACTTTGTTACTGGAGTTAAGTAGATTTTTCAATTAACTACAGTATACTTGAGTGTATGTTTTCCATTAAAAACCGAAGTTGTCTGACCCCACACAACAACAACATTCACCCCTCCCTTACTAGCATGTGATGCCAAAATCCAGACTGGTGATTCAGGACTCCCACACAGGAAATTGTGGAGCCAAAGGACATTTCCTCTGAGAATATATATTATCAGTAAAAAACAGCTGGTGGAAGATACTGAAAGTCATATTTTCACTACCAGAGATTTGCCTTGGCATTCATTATTATTATTTTTTTTAAATGGTATTCAACATTCCGTTACCTGTAAGAGAAAATCAAAAAGCGCCAGTTTGCTCCACTCGTAGTGATGGACGGCGGAGCAGCCTGACTCGGGCTTCGGGGTCACGTTCTGAACCCAGCACCTCTGTTTTAGGGACTTCTGATATTCGACCCATGTCAGGCTCACGCCGTCCGAGTCGAGAGATGCCTCCCATGTCACCACTGGACTCGGCTGGCCATCTAGACAGCGCAGACAACAGAAATAATACTTATTTCATTACCAACATACTGTATATACTGTATATTGTACCGCCAAAGATGGCAACCTACACAACTACGTACTTACTTAAATGGCAACATCCATTTGCCCATCTTTCTAGCTATCTATTTTAATTGCTATGCATGCACATATTTACAGAACCGGGACAACATTATATCCAGAGTACATAGGCCTACAACATAAACTGGTATCTACTCAGCTATTTAAATAGCTAAAAAAATAAAAAATAAAAATAAAATAAAATAGTGCAACCTAACCTAACTGCAGAAATAGCTCTTACTAACTTGCTACCTTGTACTTTACTAGCAATACAAGACAGTGTACCAGTTCAGCTGCCTGCCCATTTATCTGACTCAACACTAGATATTTAACAATAATAATAATTGGCTGCTCATCTGTTTCTTCACCGGGTCAATATCCATGAGTACAGTACTGTACTGTACTGTACTGCATGTCTGGCTTCTGTTATGTTTTGCTTTGTTTTGCACTGCGATTGCATGGTTAGGACATCCAGTTCTGGGCCTGGGGCAGCTCCAGCCTTCCTGTGTGAAGTTTTTTATTTCACATTCTCAAAACATGCTTGTTGGATTCCTTGATGGCTGCCCAAAGTGTTATTAGTAATGAATAGAACACGTTTAGTGTGTTTATTGTTGTTGTTGTTGTTGTGTTGTCACGTTATCAAATTACGTTTTTTTTTTTTTTTTTTTTTTTTAACTTAAGTAAATGAGCTTATTACTTAGACCTGTAGTAGTATATGCAAGTATTATTACTCAACTACTTTTGCCACCTCTGATTATTTATCTTAATGGCCCACCGTGTAAGAAGGCCAACTTCCGGCTCACGACCGGCAAAGTTCTGTTGAGGCCGAGCACTCGGTCCAAATGGAAAGCGAACACCTCCACCGAGTCCACGGGGCTGAGGGCGAGTCCACACGCCGCCTTCGACTCCTCCAGACGGGTTTCCTCGAAGACCAAGAGCGGCCACGGAGCTCCTGGTGGTTGTTCAACCCGCAAAATTTTGGCACCAGCGAGAGCGCGCATGGTGCCCACGTCGTGCGCGCTCAGCCACGGCGGGGGAGTGCGGCTGTATATCCGGATAGAACTCACGGGAGGCTCCGTTTCGGATACATTCTGTGAGTTAGAATGCGGAAGCGCAGTTCTTTTCACTTTCCTCCGCAGTTTGGGTCGCACCGTGCCGCGAATGTTGGCCGGCTTGAGCCGCTTGGATTTGAGGGTGATGTACACCACGTTGGCGCGGGTGGGGACCGCGGAGGCCTGGTTCAACAAACCCAAATTCAGCACACCCCTCGGCGTGACTTGGTTCCGTCCGGCTGTAGTCCAGGTGGGGCTCCGGAAAAAGAGGTCCACTTGGGTGAAAAACAGATACAGGGCGCATACAAGTGCGGCAGTTAAAGTTCTTTTGGGAAGATTGCACCTCCGGAAGCAGTGTCCGGACGGAACAAAGACGCGCGGCCGGTGGAAGCGACCCCTCCAAGCCATTTATGTTCTTCACATGGTGGACTGAGCCCAAGTCGAACTGAGGGAGGTTTGGGAGTGTTTGGGCTGACAGGATGCAACTGCGCACTAGAAGCTCACTCCTGACCCACATGGACCAACCAGAACTTTTGGTTCTTATTCCCACCCAGCAGAATACACTGTATGGTCCCCTTTCCATTCGCATAATTTACTTTTTACATTATTTGTGTACTGTATAATATCAGTAACCTCAAAAAGGGGTAAACAGCTTTTTATAAAAATAAAAAAAAAAAGTTAAAAAAAAAAAAAAAAGTACAACACAATTGCCATTATGTTGATTTTATTCTGTAATTTCTCAACTTATGTTATAAAATTAAGACTTTTGTATTTTCCGCTTATTATTATATTCAGTTTATTCTAATATTTTTTATTTTCAATATTACAATATAATATATAATAATAATAATAATAATAATCATAATAATAATAATAATGTATTAATAGTCCCCTACATGTTGCAAACCTACTTTTGTGACATTGCAGCTATTTTCTGTACATACATTATTCTCATAATATTGTGACTTGAGAAACTTTTTCATCATCAATGTTGCCACGGTTAACTTGGAATTGTGAATTTTTGCTTTTCGCATTCTCAGTTCCCTGATATCATCACAAATTACAATTGCTCTTGTTACGTGTCATTGTGATTTGTTTCACGTCGCTTTCTTAAAATAACATCCCGTGAATTGCAAGCATATGTGTGTCGTTATATTTAATCTAAATGAAGTGGCCAGAATCGAATGCTAAACCACGAGAGCGTCATTACAAATTCATGCGTTAAAGGCGACATCTGCTGGCGAATATTGAATTAATTAAAAAGGACAAAAAGTGGGAACTGTTTCAACACGCTGGAAAACAAAACCCCCACCTGATTAGAAAAATAACTTCAGTTCACTAGGGAGGATAGGTTGTGGCAGCACTTTTACAGGATTTGCTGGAGTGTATGTAAACTGGTTTAAACATTGTGTTTGTGCCTCGGGGCTGTCTATGGATTCTCCTCTAAAGCTACATTCATCAATAAAGAAACAATGAGTGTGATTGGAAAATTGTCTCATCTCTAAAATCAAATACTGTACATGAAGTGTCTTGTCAGTATGATTTTTCCTGTTGCCGGTGCGGCGTCGATTCACCTGCTGTACGGTTGATGTAGGATAATGAAGAGTTATGAGCACATTAGTGGGCACTCATCTCACAGTGCAGTGTTGCCACTTTGTGACATTGTTACATTATTCAGGTAGCAATGGCTTTTTGCTCAGAATTTCACAACATAGCTTGTTCCCCCTCCCCCCACTAAGTTATTGCACCTGTATTCTTATAAAATTATGATTATTTTTTCCCCCTCATAATATTGATACGTTATTTTTGGTTTATATTTTAATAACAAAGGGATTTTTTTTCCTGTAGTGCATTGTGATGTTTTTCTCATAATGTTCTCATAACTGTATTTTTTTCCCCCCACAAGATTAACCTAATGTGACTTTTTACTTGAAAAATTTCAACTTTTTTCTTGCGATATTTTCAATTAAATCTCATAACAGCAAGACTGCACTGTTTCTGCACCAAAATTTAAAATTTTCAATGGAATTCTTCCCGCACTGCATTCACATTTACAATCTGGATCCGATCCAGATTAAACTTGATTACGGCTCTTATCGCCACAGAACAAATTTAATTTTAGGTTCCGGACTTATTTAACAACTTTAATTGCAATTAGATCGCCAGCATGTACTTTTTGTTTTGTTAAAAAAAAAAAAAAAAACTGCAGTTAGGTCAAGTGACATCATCCAATTAACACTGCCCCCTGCTGGTGCTATTCATGCTGTGATTGGTTGATTGACGGCACCTGCTGATCACCCACTCCTCCATGTTGACCTCCTGCAGAATTGAACCCCAGCCGAATCCGACCGGCCTGGATGTCACTTTGAATTTATGAACATGCTCTCGGCCAAATGTGCTTTACTTGTCATCTCGCTTTTGATCGCCTGTTGCCATGGCAAACAAGCAAAGACGGCAGGTTTGAAGAGAAAAAGGAAACAAAAGTCATTAAGACAAAATGTGAGAATTTTTTTTCTTTTCATTGAAAATATCTTTCTGTTCTTCCCTTTGAAGGTGGCTTTGGGGATGAAGAGGTTGAAGCAAAAGGTGGAATGTTTGGTTTGAACTCCACCGATCATAATCGGACACGTTTCGCCTGCGGAATGATGGCGAACTTTGCTGCCGCGCTGCTTTACGGAAGCACTTTTGTTCCCGTTAAAAGGATAGAGATGGGGGACGGTAAGTGCCGTTGATTATGATCTCAAATTAAATTTTATTGTAGGTAGGGCTGGGAGCTTTGATCTTAAAATTGAAAAACTCAAATTCCTATAATGGTTTTCTTTTGATGTAGAAAAGGCAAATGACTGACTGGCATTCTCATTTTCACTTTGAAGAATTGGCGAAGTTATTGGTCTACTTGTTGGGGATGATTCAAAATTAATCGGTTTCTTGGGTTGGAGACTTGTTGGAAGAAAATAAAATTGTCCCATAAGAATTGGTCATGGTATGCTTGTTGAATGTACTTCAAAAAATACTGTAGGTTTCCTCTTGCCAAAAGGTTTGAAGATGAGACTTTATCCTGGGTCAGAGGTCATCATTTTATTTAATTTATTTTTTTTAACTGAGAACTACTTCACAGGTGTTAATTCCAAGAGCTGCCAGTTTATGAAATAACAAATTTAATTAAATTGCATTTGTTTAATTGAGATTATAAGAAAATATTAAGAATGAATGTAAATGATTTCTCACAATAGGAACAGATGAATGTCGTGCACAACTTTCTTTCTATAAATCTCTGCAAATGTTTATAATTTCCAATGAATACGTCAACATTCCTAGAAAATAACCTCTTATTGCTGTTAAATTGTTTTTGGAACAGGCCAATGTACACTTTTTGAGAGCCATGTTCTGGATTAACATCGTCAAAACATTTTTTTTTTTTTTAAATAATAATCCAGTGTTGCAGTACTGCCCCCTGTATGTCAAATTTGGAACTATATCTTGTCAGGAAAAGCAAGAAAAAATAAACTAAATTCTCAACATTGAAATAATTTACAAACAAGAATTATACATTTAAGAGCAAAAGACAAAGAGAGAAGCAGACCTTAATCATCGGTATGAGGGGGGGGGGAAAAATCATAGATTTGACAAACATTTACACTTGGGACTCACTCACTTCTGTTGGCAGCTTATTCTATTTGTGTGCAGCATAACGGCTAAATGCTGCTTCACTGTGTTTATTTTGAACTAACTGACCCAAGTCTGCAGACCCCAGAGTCATATTGGGTTTATATATTTACTTATTTAGCCATTTCTTTAATGTAATCAGGACATATAAACCATTCAGTGTTTTTGTTGTCGTTTTTAATGGACCAGTAACAGAATTTTAAAATCTATTCGAGAGTTAACTCACAGCCAGTATAAAATTTTTAGGAGTGGAATATTATGTTCCGATCTTTTTGGTCATAACCCGAGATGCAGTTTTGTGAATGAACCGCTATGCTGAACGTTACAGTATGTTCTCTATTGCCTTTAAAAATGAGCAAAATAGCCCACTGTCGTTCTCAGTGGCTCAGTTATAAGGAATTGGCGTAATGCACCAAAAATTGCTCAAATTTCACCGAAAGGGCACAACAGTCCTTATGGAGTCCACATTTATATGACGACGGTACAGTTGGTCCATGGCCCAATCATACAATTTTGTGTGTCTGGACCATGCGGACGGTATATTGAAGTTTGTCTGCTCACGATTGCATACGTGACTTTTGTGGTATTCTTTCGGACAGGAATGTTTTTCCATTGGGTGTACTGCGCAGGCATCTGGTCGACCGCCATGGTCGGAGACGTGATGCTCCACTCGCCCAAATTCCATCCTTTGGCGATGCTCGGGGGTGTCATCTGGGCCACAGGTATGAGATTGATTGGTTATATCTTGAGTGAGCAGTGGATATAAAAAGTGTACACACCCCCTGTTGAAATGGCAGTTTTTTGGGAGAAAAGAGACCAAGCTGAATCATTTCAAAAGTTAATGGGACCTATAACTTGTGAAACTTCACATTTGGGGGAATTGAAAAGAAATCTTTCTGTAGCTGAGGCTGCTATCGCCATTTAAAATCTGATAACCTAAAATAAAGTTCAGCTGTTCTAGGGCTTATCAGTATGCAATATATTATCTGCACTTCTGTTAGCGTTTAAAAAAAAAAAAAAAAAAAAACTGCTAATATTGTACCTTTTATTTTTAACATTTTTTTTTTCTAGCCATCGTCCACCATTTTCTTTTTCTTGTAACATTGCACTTTTTTTCTCTCGCAATATTGCAACTTTAAGTTTTTCCATTTTAGTCTACATTTTAGCTCTTGAAAGTAATGACATGACAGCGATTTGTTAAATTTCATTCTGATTCTTCTTGTAATTAACCTATATTCTTGCACGTTTCAAATTTTCTGGTAATATTGTATCTTCATTTTTTATTTTTTTTTCATAATATTGCAAACAGCTTTATTGTAGTCATCTGCGGGTTTCTCCCCTTTTAATATAGTGACTTTATTTTCCATTATGACTTTTTTTTTTTAACATGTTATGAAAGTTTTCTTTGAACACCAAGACAGATTGTCTTAATGTGACTTTTTCTTCAAATATAATTCCTTTTTTTTGTGATATTGTGACTTTTTTTTTTTTTTTTTAAAAGAATTTAAAGCAAATTGCCTCATACTAAAATGGACCTGAATTATTTTTTTATTTTTCATTTTTTTCATTAACCTCACGTTGGGTTTCAAATTGTCCAATCTGGATTGGATCCAGGTTTGACATCCTCTCCTGCTTTAAATCCGAGCCATGGTAAATCAATGTTTCTGCCTGTCCTCTTATTATGAGGGAAGCTCAGGTGAGCACACTAGAGTGCTGAGCGTCCATCAATAATTCACACTCTGCCTTTTTTTGAGGGCGAAGTATAACATTGTTCATAAAAAAGAATGTTGTGAAAAGCTGTGGCGGTGAATTGCTTTGTGGCCTGTAAATGTGAGCAGTTGAGCACTAAGTTATAATGACGGTTTTCTGCATAACAGCCGGTGAAGTCCGTCCGCCTGAAATTCTGTCCTTGTGCGCAATTTTTCAGCCAGCGTGATGGCCGTTACCATCGTCAAAGCCATTGGCCTTGGCCTGGGGATTTTAATGTGGGGCTCCTTCAGTATGCTGATTGGCTGGGCCACTTCAAGGTGACTTAATTGATTTGAATATCATCTCACGCCGGATGAGTTTTGTCTGATTTTAGTGTCTGGCTTGGCTTAGATTCGGCTGGTTCGGGATCCCCGCAGAGGATGTCTCGCGGCCGGTGTTGAATAACTGCGGCGCCGGATTGTGTCTTCTCAGGTAAGCTATTGATTTTCGTAGCAGTAAGTTGTCAATACAAAATGTCTTGAAATTGAATCGAAGAGTGATGTTGGCGTTCTTTCACTGAAAGAGAAACAACTTGACCTTGAGCTACTTTGACCAAATGAAAATCAAGAGCTTTTGTGGCGCTGCCAGAGATTTAGAGCCTTTTTAACTCAAATACCTCCATACCTCATCTTGTTAGCCTTCAAAATCAGGAACATAGTTTAAGATTTTACAAAATACATTTTTTGAGTACATGTTGAATATGAGTCAATCAATTATCTCGTCTATCTATGACCAGCACAAAAAAACTGCTAAAAATTTACACAAGCAGTTTGGTCTACTTGTTGAATATCATTCAATCAACATTCATCATTCCAAAGGTGAAATGCTATGTGTAGGTGAGGAGCAGGGTTATAATATATAGTTTTGGAATTTTCATTTTAGTTATTTATTTTTTAAATTGGCTTTCAGGCCGTTTTTTAATTATTTTTTTTTAATATATGCTTAGTTTTAGTTGGTTTCAGTATTAGTTTTCCTTTTTAAAATGTGTTACTTGCATGCAATACTTAATAAACACCATGGTAAAATGAAAAAAGTAACGCATTTCTTAGGTAGACACATGTATTAAATTAATGACCAAAGACTATTTTTTGTTATAATTTGGGCCCGAGCAGCGACCGCTGCGAGGTCCCTATTGTTGTTCGTTCGTATTATTATTATTGTTGTTGTTGTTGTTGTTGTTGTTATTGTTATTATTATTATTGTTGTTGTTGTTATTATTTTTATTGTTATTATTATTATTAAATGTAGTTTCAGTTAGTTTTCGTTTTTAAAAAAGCGTTTTTATTTTCATTTACAAAAAGGTTTTTTGACTTTTGGTCTTTCATTAGTTTTCGTTAACTACAATAACCTTGGTGAGGAGTGTGCAGTTCTTTCTCTCTCTCCCGTCAACTCCGTTTGCATTAGTATTCACCATTAAGAGTAAGTTTGCTCCAAGCTACTTGGAGCCATTTTGTAAGATTTAAAAAAACAAAACAAATCAATAGTGCACTTCCATATCTGCCCGTTTTTCTTCCAGTGGTGTCATCTTTTTCTTCGTGAGAACGAACGTCCAGCTTCATCCCGATCCTGAAATTGTTCCGTTACTCATCGACAGGGTTGGTGCATATTGCCCATGACATAATTCCGACACGCAGGCATCGTGGGTAAACCTGCTCTAATATTCTGATTGATTGATTTGTCTCGCAGCGAACAACGTCCGGCGCCTACGACCCGACCTCGTCCAAGTTCTGGATCGACTTCATCGGACCCAAGCGCAGACGCTTCATGTGAGCTAAACGCGACTGATTCTGTATTTACCAAACAGATTTGGAATTTTGCTAAACTTCGCCCCCCAAACGCTGATTGGCCTATCAGAGTATGGCATAGAACAGCCTTTGGTAGAGTTAACTGGTCGCAACTGGTTTGTCATACTTGAACGGTCGACCCTTAACTGTCATCTTTGTTGTGTGGTGTCCCACAGGGTTCAATGTTGGCTCCCCTCCTTTTCCACTCATCAGCTCATTGTAAACGTCAGCACTTGCGTATAATTCACAAAAAGTTAGGGACATTGGACTTCTGGGTGTAACTAAAATGTGACTATAACGTTTACATGTGGACTTAATTTGACCTTTTCTAAACTTTTAAATGCACACATTCGTTTCAGTTCTCCGAGGAACAAATTTCAGTCAACCCTCTGTTATATCCCAGCAATAGTTCTCAATCCACCAGCAAACAGGCAGCCAATTAGCAATGTTCCCTCCCCTTTTGAATGTGACTTGTCAGCCTCAATCAGGAGAGCAACTGGGCCTCACGTTTGCTCGTTATCCAGGGTGGCTGTGAGCAAAAGAAAGGTGTACTGTATTGCCACTGACGGTGAACATGTTACTGGAGGAAAACAAGTCAAAGGTTTGAATTGAACATGTTTTGATGTTTCCATGCCTCTTAATTGTGTCTCAAAGGTCTGCTGCGTCAAAATATTGTCAAGAATTTCTCTGGTCGTATAACATGTAATGTATGTGAGCACAAACTCGATAAAAGCTAACAGCAGGGATGAATGGATCCTTCACAGCCCCAACTCCAATAAGCAGAGAGGATGCTTGTGGGATATGCTTGGCCAAACTCTCAGCCTTGTGGAGTTGTTTTATAATTAGAGTTTGGGATTTTTATGATAAATCGACGCACAAAGTTTCTAGATGTCAACTTTTATCAGATTCCTGAAAGTAAGCCAATATGGAAGACTTCCTGTGTCTTTTCAGGCATGGCTTCTTGAGACATTTTTGTGGCTCTAGTCATGGCCCACATGTCCACCAAATTTCATAATGCTAAGTGAAACACTTTACAGGGGCTGAATTTTCAAAACTGTGCAGTTACCATATTGAGTTCCAAAATGGCTCGTTTGAACCAAAATGGCCACCTTTCTGTGTCTTTTAGTGCATGGCTTCTTGAGACATTTTTGTGGCTCTACTCATGGCCCACATTCCCACCAAATTTCATAATACGAAGTGAAACCGGTTACAGGGGCTGAATTAAAACTGCGTGGTTACTGTGTTGATTTCCAAAATGGCCACTTTGAACCAAAATGACCACCTTCCTGTGTATTTTCAGGCATGGCTTCTTGAGACATTTTTGTGGGTCTACTCATGGCCCACATGTCCACCTAATTTCATAATGCTAAGTGAAACGGGTTACATAGGCTGAATTTTCAAAACTGTGCGGTTACTGTGTTGAGTTCCAAAATGGCTAATTTGAACCAAAATGGCCACCTTCCTGTTTCTCTTAGTCTATGGCTTCTTGGGGCTTTTGCTGGTCTACTTTTGACAGTCTTAAACAATTTTATACTGCCAAATGAAACTGCTTACAGGGGCTTAATATTCACAATCGTGCACTTAATGTATTATATCTAAAATGGCCACTTGGAGCCAAAATGGCTGCATTCCTGTGTCTTGTGTTTTAGTGCAGTTTCTCTCAAATGGGGGTACGTAAAGGCACTCCAGGGGGGTACGTGAGATTCCAAAATATACTTTTAAAGTATATGTAAATATTTCAGAAAATATAAGTTCACAAAATTTAATTTTATATTCTGTAGGCTATTCAATTTCGGTATCCTAAAAACCCAGTATCTCCCCCATACCAAAATGGTTCAACCCAACTTGTCAAATATCACCTGTCAATCACTTGAAAACTTTATTTAAAATTCAATTATTTCTTTTTAAGAACACAGCTTTCCTATGGTCCCAAATAAGAATACTTAATGTTAATGTCTTTTTATTTACAAATAGTTCAAGAGGCCACATAAATACAAATAGTTCCAAAGTTCAATAAAACAGACGATGATTGTGCAGCACTCGGTGTTAATTCCCCCCCCCCCCCCCCCCCGTTTTTTCAACTGGAAATGCTTTGTAGTGGTTAGGAGGTACTTGGCTGAGAAAACTATTTCACAGGTGGTACGTCACTGAAAAAAGGTTGCGAACCACTGTTTTACTACATGGCTTCTTTAGAGTTTTGTTTTTATTTTTTTGGTCTATTTATGGTAGTCATACCCACCAAATTTCATGTTTCTCAGTGAAACTGGTTACGGGGGCTGAATTTTCAAACTTGTGCCATTACTATAATAGTTCTCAAGCAAATGGATGAACATGCCTGCCAAGCATGATGACTAGAATACTTTTGGACGGCCATGTTGGATCCATCCATCATGGTCCAATTTCTCGCCGTCTTCAGAGGCTGCCTGCTGGCCGTGTTGTCGGGCATCTTGTACGGCTCCTCCTTCACGCCAATGCTCTACATCAAGACTCATTCGTCATACCGCGACAGCGTGTTCCACGGAGCCAGCGTTTACGGTGCGTAGCACGGGACACGGTGTGCAAATATGTTCCAAAACGTTTCGTTTTGCTCCCCGCAGACTTGGATTATGTCTACGCGGATTGTTGTGGAATATTTGTGGCCAGCACGGTGTACTTCGCCATCTATTGTGTCGCCATGAAGAGCAGGCCAAGGATCTACTCCAGAGCTATCCTGCCAGGTCAGTCCTATCATAATTGTGGTGCTACACTATGCAGGATGGATTTATTTTTATTTTTTTTAATATAAACATTTGACAAAAAAAGTGTTTTATTTATTTTTTTATTTCTTGTTATACAAGTGTAAAGTTACTTTTATTTGACATTTTTATCATATTTATCTAATATATGTAAATATAGTGTATTTTGCTGGATTTGATTGTCTTAATTGCAGTGCAATATATTTAGATAAATGTTGATCTTTTTATACATTTTTTTTCATTTACATTTCAACTTGTAACATTTACTGTAAATTCTTTTTTACCATATTTTTACTTATTTAAATGTGGGGGATTAGATTACACATTAGTTTTTTGTTGTATTTTATTGTTCACATAGAATCTTTTTTTTATAAATTTAATGTGTATTTTATCATTCTGTATTCTTTTACCTCAGTTTTGAACATTCATTGCCACACATTTTTAACATTAAATTGTATTATATGCAGTCTTCTGATTTATTAAAATAGCACGCATTCAATATAAAAGAACCTGTGAAAGTTCCCATCAGAACTTTAGATGAAAAAAATATTAGATTAAATCTCTTTATCGTAATGCAAGTGTAAAAAAAAAATTGTTTTTGGAAACGTTTTTTTTTGTTGTTTTTTTTTGTTCTGTATTATAATTATTTATATATGTATGTGTATGTATTTTAATGTTTATTTTTTTAACATTCCTTAATTCTTATACATGTTAAGTTATGTTTGGAGGTGAGATGATATTTTTTGTTTACATAGGAATAAAAATAATAATAAAATTTAGGTCACACTTTACACACACTTAAGCATATTTATCCATCCAACCACAGTTGTGGATATTATTGGTGAAGCAGCACATGACTGCCCCAGTGTTATTTTTTTGGATCTGCACAAGTAGATGATTGTACGTACATTTATCACAGAGTGGCTCCTGTTGAATAAAAGTCCAAATATGTTTATAAAAAAAAAAAAAAAAAAAAAAATCCTGTTTCATTGCATTAACAATGTGAATTTTGTTTCTTCAGGCCTGTTGTCGGGATTGATGTGGACGGTGGCGACGTACTGCTGGGTCCTGGCCAACAATTACATGAGCGCTGTGATCACATTTCCGATCGTGTCAGCAGTGAGTACGCGTACCACAAGTAAACCCTCGTACAGTTGCAGTTCCATGTCAAAAGTTGCATTCTCCGTAACTGGTTGAAAATCTATTTGCAATTCTTATTGCTTTGGCGCCAATGTAGGTCATTTTCTTTTTGTTTGTGTTTGAGATGTCCTATTTTATTGGCGGTCATTGAATGAATCTCTTGCACAGTCCAAAAAGCAGAATTTCCGTTTACCAATGTGTGATGCTACGTCTGTTTGTGCTAGCGTGTTATTAAGGCTAGTATGCTAGCTGATACTATTTATGAGCCTCATGTGTAGATTGTCTTGAAAAACGTTACTCCGCAACAGTCATCATGTGAATTCATGATTGTGTGCGTGCTAAAATAGTGTTGCTGCTTTATGATCATTTCCTTTTGTAAGTGCTAAATTCACTTAATTGCAACCTCAAGAGTATATATCGGACTTGAGTTGATCAGTGTCATACAATAGAAATGATGGAAGATAATACTGCTATAGTAACATGTTGCGTATATAGCTTTAAGATCATTTTTGAATTGCATGACTTTTTTTTTTTTTCCCCCATTTTTTTTAAATTTCATGTCTTGGATGTAAACACTGGTTTTCAGTATCTTATTTCTAAATTATTTATTTTTAAGTTATTTATTTTTAATCGGCTTGTTTTTCAATGTATTTTCAGGTTACGCCGTTTTTAATTCATGATTGAATCTCCCTATTTACATTTTGCTTGATTTAAATGTTTATTACGCCACCTACTGCCCGAAGCCAGCTGGGATAGGCTCCAGCAGCTCCCGCGGCCCTTTTGAGGAGTAAGCGGTCAAGAAAATGGATGGATGGATGGATAAATGTTAATTATTCCTGAGATGTATGTTAATTTAAATAACTTGTGCATTTCTTTTTACAATGAAACCTTTTCCCTTTTTAGTTTCACTCTAGTATTTTTCCATCTTTTTCAATAATTCATCTATTTTTGATAGTATTTTACATTTACATTCTGTTTATTTATTTCCATTAACTATGTTGACATTATCTTTCATTAATCATGTACATTGTTCATGCTAAAATTTATATACATATTCATTTATACACTACATGAATGATTTCTGCTCTACATTTTTATTTTAAGTATATTTTAATTTATGTATTTTTGGTTGCATTACATTCATTTGCACTTTTTCTTTTCTTTTCTTTACCGCTTTCTGTAAATTGTCTGAATTGTCTTCCTATTTATGGACTTATTTTTTTTTTCTTAAATAACCTGGATTATATTTTCCGGTGAGTGAGCCAGCCTGCAGCCCACTAAAAAAGAATCATCAAAAATGTTGCCTGTGCTTATTTGTGCATGATTTGATTTTTCGAATGCCGTCTTTCCGCCCTCCTGCCAGCCGTCCAGGGCCGCTATCTCCATTCGCCAGCGGTCCTGATCCTGTTTTCCCCCCCAAACTCAACCGACCACAACCGAGTCGCGCTCGTCTCGCTTCAATGTCCCCAACCCCACCCCCTTTTTCTTTTTCTTTTGACGCTTGCCGTCATCCTTCGTATTTGCTTGATTAAAAGCAAACTCTTGGCTTAGCCTCGCTGTACTGTGCTGAGCTGATAATGATTTGATTGTCTGAATGTCCTCTCAGGGATGCGGGCTGGTTGCTGCGCTCTGGGGAAGCCTGCTCTTCAGAGAGATTAAGGTAAGAAAAATACATAGAGATTGTGTGTTTGTGTATATACATAAATAGAGGGTGGGTGCAAAGTCAGGCTCCATTCTGAGAATGTGCTCTAACTGCTTCCTTGTTTCCTTCGTTTTGCCATCTGCATTCCACCTTATGAGGTCCTTCATCACCTTCGTTCCTTCTAAACTTTTCTTTCATTCTATCATTTTTTTCCCTTCGTTTCCTCCATCCTTTAAATATGCATTATCATTTTTTTTGAGAGAGTTCAGAATTGTTCATTCGGGAATCTTACAGATTCAACATATCTGCATTGCTTTTTTTTTTTTTTTTTTTTTTTTTTTTGCATGTGTGTGTGAGTGAATTTGTGCTCATTAGTTCATCTGAAACCTAATAAAAACCCCATTACTCTTCACCTTAACCGGGTACTTCAGAGTCTCTCCAGAGTCGTGTTCAGAAGGTCAAGAGACCAGAGGAAAGGTCAAAGGAAAGATAGATGAATCAAAACGAAATCCAGCACCAACTAAACGCCACATGGTTACAAAACCAAAATCTTACACCAACTCCAGAAACATCAGATTAGGGAGAGCTCAAGAGACCAGAGGAAAAACTAAAGAGAGAATGGAGGAAAGGATAATTGAAGCAGAGTGAGATCCACAGACATCAGCGAGCAGTGGGAGGAAGAAGCAAATTGTTTGTATTATCCTTTACAAACGAAATGTTTTTGCACCCCACCCTCTTTGTGTTGTTTACTCCGCTCTTGCTTACTATTGTTTTTTGTGTCCTCAGGGGCTGGTGAACTGCTTAATTTTCTCGCTGGCGTCCTGCGTGGTGTTGACGGGCTCCTTGTTGACAGCCATCTCCAATCTGTGATTTCCGCATGTATACACCGCCTGGATATATATATATATATACACAGTACTACACTTTTTTTGATCGACTGCAAGCTCATGGAATGTTTTGCATCAGCTTCTAATAAACATCAACAAATGTATCAAGTGAAAATGGAAATTGTCACGCGCTTGCATCAATCCTGCGGAGAAATAAACCATGTGTCAATATTTACACTGAGAGGTTCGACTGTGAATATAGTAAGCGCCAGTCTGTACACGCATTGGCTTCCTTAAATAAGCTAATAATTCATTTGGCTTTGAAGTTCTGGTAACATGCTGTGAAACTGATATTGTCAGGGGAGGGTTCTGGCCTCAACACCAATTTCACTCAAATGAAATTTGGGGCATACGAACATCGCCATTTTTGTTTGATCATTTTGAGGATTCTGGTAAACTGACACCACTTCGAGCGGTCCACACGAACGTGATCGGAAGACACAGGAAAAAGTTTCAAAGACTCGTGCCTGAAATTGAACGGGATGTCAGCCATTTTGCGTGATTTCTCGGGGCAGGAACATTTATTTAGAATCATTTATATACTTAGCTCATTCACTCCCAGCCATTTTCACTGAAGCAACCCCTCTTCGCTCCCGGCTTATTTTTTATTTTTTTATTTTTTATTTTTTTTAC
Source organism: Festucalex cinctus (assembly GCF_051991245.1). Classification (NCBI taxonomy): domain Eukaryota; kingdom Metazoa; phylum Chordata; class Actinopteri; order Syngnathiformes; family Syngnathidae; genus Festucalex; species Festucalex cinctus. The sequence goes on from NC_135419.1 coordinate 15,757,123, forward strand.
TGGATTTTGACTGATTTTGTAAGGCCCCCAGAATATTATGTTCTAATGCTATAAAAACATGGAACCTACCAAAAGAAAGACCTAGAGTCTCTTCTTTTATCAGGCAATTAGCAGCAATTAGCATTAGAATATAGCTAAGTTTCATCATTGATCACAAAACTGTTTAAAACTGTGGAGAAAACAGCTTGTTAAATGGCCCTAGCTGATCTATTATACTCTGCTGCCACCTGCTGGTCGTTTTTGTAATAACTACCATCGCTTCAACCCTTCTTGAATTCAGAGGCTGCATCAAAGCCTTCTGTATGCTTTAGCATAACATTAAAAACAAACTAACAAAAAAGCAAACAAACGTATAAATACATCTTTGGGACACTGGTAATATTTACTATAGAACGTGTTTGGGAGCAAATGAGTTAATGTCAGTGATGGACGAATACCAATACCAGCTTTATTATAAGGTACTTGTATTCGCCATTGTGGCCGATGTATCGGCTACCCTCGGTATTTATTTTTTTAGTTTAATTATATACAATAAAGTCTACACACACCTGTTCAATTGCCACTTCTTTGATATATAAAGAAGCCAAGACTCCCCCACCACCTTTGTTGCAAAAGTGCGCACACCCTTTTATAATGTAATCTAGCTGTGTTCAAAACTTATCAGTTACCTTTGATTCATCCTAAAGTTCAGATGTTCTAGTAGGCTTTTCCTAAATTTTCCCCCTCCTTTTTACAGTGCAAGTGTCAAACATTTTACCTCATCAGAGGTAAAAGTGCCCCTTCCCTCCCCACTTCATCGCTGGTTTTCACGACATTCAATAGCATTCCCAAATGTTTTTTCCGCATCCGCACAATAAACTGTTGACACCGCGCCGTGAAACTCCGTGTTATTGTTGCCGTTGCTAACACTTAATAAGCGAGGACAATTAAGCCTGCATAATTTTAGACACTGCGCCGCATTGTTACAAGCGATGAACGTGCATCCTGCTGTGCCGGAGGTGGCACTTGGATGAGTCATCGGCAGGCCCGATGCAGATTAGTAATCAGCTCCACTTTAATGCTTCAAATTATAATTTGACCAAAACCAGTAGGTGAGTGCTCTCCAGTTGATGTGGGGAACAAAAAGCTCCTAACATGCAGTTTAGGATGAAAGGGGTCAGCTAAGCGGCTAAATAAGCTGATCTCGGCAGGGCGCGCCTGTCGTTTTGTGTTTAGTATTCGTGTTCATCAAGGCCACTGAGGCATTGTTATCTTCAAGTGTTTTTCTACCATATCTTTTCAGAAAAAGTCTTTTTCCAGTGAAGAAGAGAATTCTCTTCCTTGCTGACAGTTTTCAGGCAGCCCTCATTAGAGCTGTCATACTTCATTGTGTGACGTGTCTAAAAATAGTTGATCAGAGAGGGGAAACCTTCAAAAATAAGGCTCCTTGACCCAATCAGAACTGCACTCCACAGGTGTGTTTTTTTTTTTTTTTTTTTTTTTGTAAAAACAAAATTAATTCTTTATTTCATCCAACAAAGTCCTTGGTTCCATAGTCAGAGATGTTGAATTTGCATAATTTCTCTTCAAAAAGGAGCAGCCAAGCGTCACCTCAGATTGTGCAATTACGCACTATCTGGGTTTGAGGAAGGCTTGTAATTGCAAAGTGCCTCTTTCTGTCCCTTTTCACATCTCCAATATTATGTTTTCAGTCACTTTTAATATGCACTCTAAATTTCCAGTCAGCCTGATGTATTACATTTGTCGGAACATATCCTTAGACTAGAAGTATAATTTCCCAAGTCTTTTTTTTTTTTTTTTTTTTTTTAAATGTCCCGTTATCAAATCACAGAAAAATGCCAATATGCTATGCAAAAATTACTATTTTTCTGAAAACATTAAAATATATCTCGGGCGACTGTGTTATTAGACTACCAAAATTTCGTTGAGTGGATCACAAAAAGCGCAAGTTGAGGCCAACAGTACTCTGCCAAATTGAAGCATGAGCAAACATTTGCGTTCTTTTACGCAGAAACGTTAGGTAGCTGAAGACCGACGCCCAGTCTCAAAGTGCTTCAAATATAAGGTCAGCTAATAACCTGCTTTTTCAAACTGAGTGCTACATCTGTCAAGACAGGCTTGTCAAAATTCTATTTTCACTCTTATCACTTAATTCACATTTTCAATAAGAAATGACAGCGGCTAATGCACTTTCCCTCAACCGCTCAACAATGTGAACTCAATTTACTTCACAACAAGCAATATTTCGATAGATAGTGAAATATTCTACAAAAAAAAAAAAAGTTTGAGTTCCCAGTTGAGGTTTACTGAGAATTAAAAACTTAGCCTTATTTTACAGAAACTGCTGTTTGTACTTATTGCCTTTCCCCGTCGGACGTAGTTGAATTTTATACCAATATACAGTGTATTTTCTGAAACTTTTTATGCTCTTAGTTCTCTGTTTTGTTTGTCTTAAATGTTGTATACTGCTTGCGGTAACAATAATTGCCCTACGGGGACACAAATCAATTTGAACTTAAACCATGTAAGCATATCACTAACATAATTGGAAATGTCGTTAAACAGGCTAACAAATTTGTTTCCAATTATTATAAATCTCAATTTCATTCAAATTAATACCACCGCCCCTCATAAAAAAGCAGTATACAAAGTTTGACACTCCCAACACCAAAAATAGAAAATTAATCTCCAAATATATAACAAGGTGTGAATTAATTTCCCAGTGAGTATAATAAATTATATTTCAAAAACTACACAAAAAGATGCCTTTAAAGTTGCAATCACTGTCACACAACATCATATAAAAGGTCAACAAAGTAATCTTGCTAGAAGTCAATTTTTCAAATGAGTCCATTAAAAGACTCGCGGGTGCAATACATCACATCCAAGGGAGTGTGTCTAAGATGTTGTTTTCCAAGCTGGAGTTTGATTGACACATGAAACCTTTTGGAAAGTTTCACAAGTCCACTGAAGTTGTCGTTATCGGTCACCCAGCTGCCTTGCACTTCATTTTCTTACATGGAAGGTGCAACTCACATCAACACTAGCATTCTTGTTTGTTTTTTACTCTTGCATCTTAAACTCTATGCTTGATTGTGACTACTATTTATTGTAATAAAACAAAACAAATGATATATCAATCTAATATATTTCAGTAATAAAGATAATACAAAAAAAGCTTTTTTTTGGAGTGGGGGGGGGGGGGGTAGAAGCTAAAAACAGTTAGGCAAATGTATTAAAGAATATAAATATCCTTAAATAATATATATAAAATTGAATAAGTATAAATAAATTCATGGAATGAATACTGTATGTACAATTTTTTTTTAATTGTCTGAGGATATTTTTACAGTCAAATAAAACCAGCACAAATTAAGCAATCAAAATTTTAAGTGTTATTGTAAATGAAAATATTAAAAATATTGAAAATGTTGCTTAAATAAAACCATTTTTATTGTATGAAAGAATGAACAAAAATATGCAAAATATGCCACATTAAAAATATATACTGTGCTTAATATGTTTTTTTTTTACTTTAAAACAAAAACACAAATTAGTAAAAAATTATTTAATATGAAAAATAAATAAAAATAAATTCAATAAAAAGTAAAAAAAACAAAAAAAAAACAGTAATATATTTTGACTTTTTATACTAAGGACATTATCTAGTGCAGAGAAAAAAAAAAATCTTCCAAATCACAAAATGAGTTTTTCATGCCTGCAAGTGTCCTGTAGGTGTTTGTTTTCCTTCCATCCAGCCTCTAAACAAACAACAGCTCGAGGAGGAATTTGCATTGTAAAACAGGAGTGAGGTTAAAAAAAAAAAAAAATGCAATCTGCTTTGCCAAGATCAGCGAGCAGATTTGGCGAAAGTCTTAATTCAAGAGGAAGCTATTGCAGCTTTTCCGATAATAATCCCCTTTCACCCCGCCCCCGCTTCGCCTCTTCCTCCGGGTGTTTTATCAACCAGCAAACTGAGGCTACAAAACAATCCCCAATGCAAGCACACAGGATTTGATGAAGTACTTCAACTCCATTGCAATAAAAAAACTAGGACAAAATTGTTGATAGTTTTCCGGATAAAATCCTCAGTGGCCACTTAAGTAACTTGAAAGTTGAGATTTTGTTGAAGCCTGCACGTAGGCTTCAACGACACCCAGTGCCGGATGTGGCAAAGCAGTATCAGAAAATAATGCATCTTGCATCTGTACACTGTTACACTTTAAAACATGGAGGTGGCTCATTTATGCTCTGGGGCTGCTCTGCTACATCCACCTTCAAACTGTTTGTCCTTGCAGGTTGATATTTACTGTCAAACCAAAAATAAAATTAAAAGGATTACACATTGTGTATTTAAAAGAAAAAACACACAAATTTGCTTTTAATGAAGCCATTCAACTTAATGCTAACGATCAATGCAAAACTCCATCGACAAGCTAACGATTAGCATTAGCATGGTTGTCATGTTAGCACCCTTTAAGCAACAGATATTTGAACACAATAGAACAACGTGTAGATGGATGATATAATATAGGCATGAGGAGGATTACATTGAATTTTTATAAAGATGTTTTTAGCAACCATTGTGGGTTTTTCATTCTTTCATAGGCTACTAACAAATTTGGATTATCATGCTTTCAAATCAATCATGCTTCAGATTTGAATTAATCCATCGTTCTTTTTACTGTTGTTATTGTTAACCGTGAGCGTAAATGAACGTAACTTGATCCGGATTTGACTTTTGATCTTGACTAACTTCCTTTGAAGTCCACAGCTGCTCTTGATGTGATGATGATGAAATAAACAATGAATCCAAGGATTCTATGGGGCATATGCCACAGAAGAGGCAGAACTGTTCTTTGCACATAAGTATGGTTCCGGTTCATTTTGTGGGCTACGTCAAAATACTTGTGCTTCCGACTTTGTGCCCATCGGTTGCGCGTTCGCAAACCGGACCGGAACCAAACTGAGGTGCAAAATCACATCCTGCCTCTTCCGCGGCATATACTCCATTGATGAATACAAATTGAGGTGGTGATGCTTTCACTTCATGGTTCATACATTCTCAGGAGCAATGTAAGCGAAATTAGAAAAGTGTTCCCAGTATGTACTGCAGTTTCTAAGATCCCCTTTATAAAAAACAGCCTCATTCAATATAAATTGAGTTGGTCCTTGACTGACAGTACTGTAACTGAATCTGGTGTCAGCCCTTCATCACTTTTTTCCCGAGCACATGTTCCATGTGTTGGATCAAAGTTCACTTGATCGCGAGTCTTTGGCTTCACACAGAAATATTCATCCCGCACATCCACGCTCTCCATCCTCATCAGTATTCAGCCGGAATACTGAAAATATATTTTATTAATTTGCTGGAATCCTTGTCCAATCACTCACTCTTCAGGTTGAAAGGACACTTTAATTACGGGATTTTGTGTCACAAGTGTCCACAGCGAGGACATGAGCTATGCTTGGTATATGCCCAGTTATGATTGCTTCATGTTTATAGGAGTCTTTCTGTGGGGGTCTCAAAAACCAATGCTCGGAACTGAACAACATGTCAGCCATTGTGGTTTGAGTAGCCATTCCTTTATTTCATAAAGGAATAGATGAAAGCAATTGAAGAAACAAAAGCCAGAGGAAATGCGTACAATGAAAACGGAATTGGCTCAAGGATGGAACTCTGCGGGACTCCGCACTGCAGGGAGCTAAGTAGGAAATGTTTTTTTTTTTTAATTAGTTTGTTAATTTTGAGTTAAGGTTCCTTAAATGCCACTATTATTTTTTTTCAACACACGATTAATGGCCTTACTTGGAAAGCCTGTACTGAGGGAATTGTAGTCGCAACGCAGCAAACACGTCCACGTCAAAATTTAGCAGCAATAAATTGAATAATAATGCATATATTTGTGGAGATTGGGGTCAAGTTGTATTTTACAATTTTAAAAAAAAATGCAAAATTTCACACGTTCATGTTAAAGATTATATAGCTCTTAATATGAAAACAAAAATGCACTGAGCTGTCACGTCTTACAAATGCAATTATGCCATCTAGTGGCAGAAAGATGACCTCAACACGAATCAATGTCACACTCGCACACTTTTTTTTTTTTTTTACATCTTTTTAATTTTGAGTCGATTTTATGAATTATGAAATTACTGTATCAATGACAAAAATATGCAACCATATTTCTATGAGTTATTTTTTCCACTTTTATGTTGAGTATGAAAACGTCTGGGGGGAAAAAAACATTTTATTGTACATTTAGAACAGATAAAATTTTAGATTAATCTTGAGTTATCTGTTGACATCATGATACTAATTACGATAAAAATAATGTAATCGACTGGCACCCCTATTTTTAATCCAGACAATAAATAACTATTCTGCCATTTCTTTTTACATTGTGTTTGATAATAGAATTGCATTTTTCCTGTTTGTGTCAAATATTCCCACACGCTAGCACTAGCAGCATCCATGCGGCAATGTGATATTATCGTAAAACAACAAAGGTGTCGCGAAGTTGGTGTGCCGTTACTTATTATGAATTTTTACGACTAGCAGTGATCCAAGTAGTAAAACCTTGCGAAGCTAACTGCTCCGTTCTTCTACAACCAGCTAATTTTTGTACTTGTGGACTATGTCACCTTGTTGGTCGAACATTTCAGTCTGATGACAGGAGCAGACGGGAGAGTCGAAAGTCTTCGGTAGATTGGCTGACTATGGAAGACAAGATGCTAAAACCGGGATTCGCCCTTAGTCGACTTCAAGTGTCAATGCGGAGTAAGGAAATCACCTAGTTTGAATCCCTGTGTTTTGCATGCAAGTTAAATTGCAATGAAAAGTTTTTGCCTCCGTCGTCAACGCTTTATATCTTAGCCACATTAATTCCAATGTTCCTTTTCCATCCTGTCCTCTTCTCTCCACACCTATTATCACATACTGCTACATTACAAAAGGGCTGCAAAAGTCGCCGATCCGCCTTTGCCATGGCAACAGAAGACGCATAACTCTTGATTGCAAGCCATTGCAAAGTGATGTGCTGCTATCTCAAAACTCCATTGACTACATAATCACTTGACAGTTTCCTTTGAAATAATAAACCTTGTGGTTTTATTGATTGCCAAATGTCTTCAACGTCACAGCAGGGGTCCTTTACACACGTCCTTTTGTTGATCTGAGGATTTCCTATTTACATTCAAATATGATTGACTGTAACGATTTCATCAGTACGTGAATTTCATATCAAGCTCAATTCTGCTGTACTGATTTTTTTTTTCTCATGTAACACAGATCACCCAGTAGAGGAATAGTAAGATCATCAATCAGAAGAGGTATCCGAGAAAGATCAGTGATGCCAAACTAATGAAGCTTGTCTAATATTAACACAGTTCAATGTCAAAAATCAATTCTGGTTTTGCGTGTCGGAGTGAAACTGACAATTTCACTAATCCACGGGTAATTGGGTGAACATGTTCAGCAGAACAGGATGCATGAAAAGTTCTTAATTAAGGACAGATGTTCAAAATTCAAGAAAATTGTCTACCATAACAGGACACATGAAAAAGTCTCAATTAGAAGCTCAGAGCTTAGAAATGGTCTGATAGTTGCGAAGAACCGAGAACTCAAGATTGTGTTTTTGCAAAGTGCCTCAACAAGAGAAGCCATTTCTAAATGAATTTGCGTGTTGTTTTGAAGCCTCAGCCTCATTCAGAAATTCCAAGGTCAAACATGTCTTGTTCCTGTTCCTGTGTGGGGAAACAGCCTTGCGGATCTATTCTGCACTCTAATATGCTGCGATAACAAATAATACTTAGAAATAACAACTGCTGACTGCAAGAGATTTTGCCAGTCTTCTCCAGCATGCCGGTGGATTATGAAAATAAGACTCCACTCGTCGGCTGTCAAACTTATCTCGTTGGTTCTCCCAATTTGCAGTGACAGACTGTGAAATGTCTTTGACAGGAACCGCGGGACGTCTGATCTCCGAACTGGGGGTAAACAAAAAAAAAAAAGAAAAGAAAAGACAATCAGATTTAGACTTCCCTCAAAATGTCAGCCTTGTTCCGACATGGGCGGAGGATGAAAGCTACGTAATTGAAAAGCTAACACGGGCAGCCTCCCGACTTTGAATGAAACATCACCAGCGACAAATATCCGTGACTATTTTGTTCTTGTCACGATTTTTTGGAGATCCCACAAAATTTGGCATGTCGAAACCGTAACAGACGATACTGTATTTATTACTGTACGATGCCTATTTTACACAGTGAAGGAGAGATTTTGCTGTGACTATATAAAATTGCGAACATGGAAAGTACTTGGCATGCAGTTGCAGGAGAAGCGAGTGTCAAAGTCACAAGCCGCATTTCACACCTTTCCATGAGACTGCTTTAAGTGGTTGGAGGTCTTTATTTTTCTCATTAAGGGTGAACAGTTTAACCTCCCTCCTATAAGTAATAATTGTACAACTCAAGTAAGTTATTTCAAACATGCGATACTATCTATTGTTATATTCCTGAATGGTCAACGGAGGCATTTATTTGAGGGAGGTCTTAATTTCCCTGAGGTGGAACCGAATGGGTTAGTATTTTTTATTTTTTTACTATTGAAACTTCTTTACAACATGCAACAATTATGCTACAGATTTAAGTGCTTTGGTAGGTTTTTATAGTTATTGAGAGAGGCATTTATTTTTCTCAAAAATTTGGGGTGAAAATGTAACAGCTCTCCTGTCATAGTAATGAGTTATGGTATATAGAAAATTGTTTACAAAATGCATTGTTACACATTTATTTTCATGATTAGGGAAAGGGAGGTGTCTATTTAAGAGAGGTTTTTAATTTTTAGTGGCTGACTAACTGGGGAAGAAAATTTTAACCTTCTTCCAAATACCCATGATAATGTCACAGCATGAGAAAGTGAATATGATTTTACCATTATTAGGGTTATTTACCTGATTGGGCAGGGGAAAGCATTTATTTGAGGGTGTCATTTATTTTCCTCAAGTATGGATGACTAAACGATTTTTTTTTTTTTTAAAAAGTGTATCTGGGTTGCTTTGATGCGAAAGCACCCTTGAAAACTGTTCAGAACATGCATAAATTTACACTGTTTTACCAGAAAGTGTTTTACATTGTTTGGTGGTAGTTGTGAAAAGTATTTGAGGGAGTCTTTTACTTTTCTCATAAATTGGAGGGGAATTAAACCTACCTCTTAATTTCCTTATAACATTTTCTGTATTTAAATCTGGACCTTATCATACTCTTGAGAATATCACAACTATAAAAAGCTGTGCACAATATACGAGATACATTATTTTACTGACTGAGGAAAAGGGAGGCATTTATTTTTTGGAGTCAACTGTTAACTGACATGAGTAAAAAAAATTTTTTTATGAACTCTGATCATTAAATTTACAGCATCTTTTTCATTTTGTAGCTCAAATTACTACCCGTTTTTCCCCTGGTGTTTCTAAGTGAGGCATTTATTTTTCAGAATCAGTTTTTTTTTTTTTTTTTTTTAAATAGATTTCCATGTTTGGTCAATAGAATCTATGAACTAAGATGACTGCAGTTATTACTAGTTTTTCCTTTGCTGATCGAGGGGAAAAGGAGGCACCTATTTAAAGGGGGCGTTTGGTTTTCTCTTTTCTCTTTGATGACCTGAAAGGGAGTTTTTTTTTTTCTTTCCCTCATGGTTTCTGTTCGAGGGAGGTGTTTATTTTTTTGCACACTAGAGTTTTGTCATTAACTGTTCTTGTGTGAGCTGAGATAATTAAAAATATCTGTTTTAATTTTCCTGAATAAAAGGGAGGCATCTATTTGAGAGAGCTGTTTATTTTTTGAGTTTCATTTCCCCCAAATTTAACACACATTCAATTTCACAGTGAGCTGCATTAAAAACAACAGCTTTTTTTTGGGTTTTTTTGCATTCCCCTCCTCCAATAAGTCCCTACGCCCCCACCCGACCTGCTTCACGCCTCCTCGCGTGCGTCATGGCTCCCTCTCAGCCTCTTTCCAGCGTGCGCATCGGTTGCTGCACTCAGCCAGCAGGTTGCTGTGCCGGCGGCCGTGTTGTTTGCCACCTCGGAGTCAAACACCGACTTGCTCACTGCACTTTTTTTTTTTTTTGGGGTGAAGGATTACGACGACAGCGATGATGGTGATGATCTTTTTCCCCGCGGGATGCTCACATGGTGTGGCGCAAGTTTACATCCTCCTCATGGTGGCCTATGCAGCGTCTGGTCAGTTCAACTTTTCACTTGTTTTATTTGATGCCTCGCTCATGTTACTGGATGGGCTCACTAGTGTCATATACTGTACATCTATTGCTCTTCAAGTAAGGAATGATTTTTTTTTTCTTAACCTATTTAAGTTTGTTCTATTGATTTCGATGTCTACTACTGAAATGACGAGAAGGTGCCACGTAGACCTCATTTAATATTTAAATACTACGCAAGACTGTTTTTTTTTTTTTTTTTTTTTAAATAGGTCCTACAGCCTCTCTAAGCCATTTAAGTCCTTTTGATTTTGACAATATGCATTTACACTGTAACGTGTGACAACTTCCGGCACCACGCAGGGACTGAATGAGTTCCCTTCTCGAAATCATTTGATTTTGATACTGTCAATTACATCCTGCCTTTTAATGCCCTTTCAGACTTCCGATAGATTTTGAACATCCTGCACTGTTATTTCAAAGCCACTCAATGACATTAGCTAACAATTAACTTGGTCACGAGGACACCACAAAATCCTCTATTGGTTTTAAATTCCCACTATGTCTAATGGTTTTGACGATGTCTTTCTCATGCCACTAAAGATCTCTGATGATTTTTTTTTTTAATGACCCTCATGCTTCTCGATTCACGGCAACCATCTCCATTGATTCAACTCCCTTGAGAGCTTTTCTGCTTTTGAATGGGTCTCACTTCAAATTTTACTCAATTAGCAACAAGTAAGAAATGGAATGGTTTGGAAATGCTGCGCCCCATTATGACAAAAAGTGGTTCTTTGATACCACCTGGAAGTATTTGGGTGCCAGCCGAAGTGCTGCTTTAAACCTGAAAGAAAGCGTGCATGGGGGAAGGGGGGGTGGGGGTAGGTTTGTTGGGAAGGCCAAACAGGGCTTCGATTCTTTTCAGAAGTGACATACAGGAGGCTCGTGAAAAGCTGAGAAAAAATGGTTGTGAGGCCTTTAAGCGTACATACAAAAATGAGTTTTTCAGCATGTGTCAACAGAGAAGAAAAATAAATTATTTTCAGTGTAATTTTGAACCAGTCTGAGCTTTCAGGTTTTTTTTTTTTTTAACACAAATAAGCCCAGGTTGCTGGAAAAGTGACAAGATAATGGCAGTGAGGTGTTTAATTGACCAGTTGATGATTTGGTCACGGGGTGTCGAGCAATAAAAAGTTTATTTTTCGTGAAATTTTGCACCAATCCTTACACTTTCAGAGATTGTTCTGAATTTTAAACCTGTAAAATACAGAAAGAAGTGTTGAAAACAAAAACAATAATGGTGGTGAGGTTTTTAATTTATCCGTTGATGATTTTATCACAGGATCTAGAGTAGAAACAACAGCAAGTTACTTCTGAGTGCAATTTCAAACCAATCTTAAAGCTTTCAAGGGTTCTTTGGACACATTTAAAATATAAATAAAATAAAAAATGATGGTGAGGTATTCAGTGTCCTCTGGTTTTCATAGTGGACACCCACTACAAACAATGAACGTGTACATGAATGAATAATTATTTTTAAAATGTTTATCTGACCTTTCATATGTATTATTTTTTTTTTACTCTTTTTTTTTTTTTTTTTTTTTTTTTTTTTTTTTTTTTTTTTTTTTTTTTTTTTTTTTTTTTAAACCTAAAGTAGAGAAAGGGGTGCTAAATAAGAATGTGATAATATAATGGTAGTGAGGAGTTAAATTTACCTGTTGAGGATTTTGTCATATGATGTGGAAAAAACAGCAATCTACTTGAATTGTCTACCAACTTTGCAACTTTCAGGGATTCCTTTGGCTCTAATCTTCTAAAATACACAAATAGGTGCTGAAAAGACTTAGAAGATATTGGCAGTGAGGTGTTTCATTTACCTGTTTGTTGTTTGTGACAGGGTACAGAATAGAAAGACCAGTCGTTTACTTTGTAGTACAATTTTTAATCTTCACATTTTTAACAAAGGGAAATTACTGGTAGTGAAGTGTTTAGTCAACTTGATTTTGTTATTGAGCATAAACAGAGTAGAAAAAATACCTGGTCTCCGTCTTTGAGATTTCAGGAAACTATGTACTGCTATAAATTGGGAGATATAGAAAGATGTGCTGAAAAGCTGAACAAATAATGGTTGTGTGGTGTTTAGGGTACTTATGCACTGAGCAAAAAACCCAATTTTTTTCCTTGTTTTCTTTGCTTTTTCTTTTGTTTTGTTTTTTTTGTAAACCTTTGAGTAGCTTACTACTCCTCGATGTGTTATCATGAATGTGAATGACGTGACACACCTTTAATTTTATCAACAAAATGAGCGACGTGGTGCAAAAGGGGCGGCGGCAGCATGAAATGAAACTGTCACTTAAGTGTCCCCTCGGGCTTGGACCAACAACTGACTAATACTATTGCCACTCTCTCTTTCTGCATTGAGTGTGCATGCATGTATGTGTGTTTTTAGTCAGCCACGTGCAGCAGGTGAAGGAAGATTTAATTGATTGGAGTTCATTTCATATTCAGTCAATATTTAGTCCAATTAGCACAATTACTCATTTGTTTTGGCTTGCATTTTGTTCCAGACAGGTTCATCATACGTAATACAAAATGTAAATTAAAAAGGGGATTGTAGTAAATACTATGCGGAAGGGATAACAAGGCCAACAAAAAAATGTTCCATTGTATGTTTAGTAGCCAGCAACCTTGTTATCTATCTAGCTAGCTAGCTAGCTAGCTAGCTAATCTATCACATGTGTGAACAATCCGTTATGTATTTGACATGTCATCAAAAATTCCATCCTCTCAGTTCTAATGGGAGCATTGGAGTGTGTTATTTTCAAAGTGTTTTTTTTTTTTAACCTACGATGATAAAAGTTGTTCTATAGAGTTAATCAATCTTATTGACAGATACACCCAACAATCAATACACACTTAAAAAAGTGACGCTTTTCACTCTAAGGGGCAAAAGCGATGTTCGTGACGAAATGGCTGGAGAGAGTGTGAATTGTATCCACTTTAGGGGGTGTGGGGGCAATATCCGCCACTTTTGCTGAGACTGGAGCGCACTCCAATTTGAGTCAATGCCCTGCAGACTCTTTAAATGTGGGCGCATTCTAGAAAGGGAGGAGGCGCACGCAGGTAATGTCTTTTTTCTGTAGGGCTGCCTCGGCAGTCTGCCAACATTGGAAAAATGATTTTATTTTTCTCTCTTTTTTTTTAAGGTTAAGCTCTTGGGGGGGCTTTTTAAAGCACACAAATTGAATATTCTGGTTCGCACCACTCTGAGTTGTACCCCTTTTTGCAGCTTTTACAGCTTGGACCCCTCTGGGAAACACCAAGAGTTGCCTTTTTCTGTCTTCAAGGAGACGTGTGCTGGATCATGAACTACCCACTACCTATCTTCAACCTCTTATCTACCAACCTGGGTCTTCATCTATCAGTATTACAGAAATGCAATGTGTAGTAGTAGTAGAATAATAATATGAGGCTGATTGTGACTGGCAGTGGTGTAGAACTAAATGTCAAATAGTGAGAGGATCAAATCAATGGCAGTTTTGCAAGACTACAGCCACAATAACAGACATCAGTCTCAGTGGGGGTTTTTGGCTTTTGTTTTAACATGATTTATTAAAACCATTTTAATCCCGCAGTGAATATTTCTGCCATTATTATGTCTGTATTTTTCCTTTTCTGTAGATTTATATGGTAGGTAGGTTTAACCATCTGACCACCAGCATTTCAAATTTGTCCTCTGTAGTGGACCTTTTTAAACCTGAATATCTCCCACCCAGTCCATATGATTGAATTAACTCCTTTTGTGCTCTATAGAGGACATTCAGAGATTTCCAATGATAATGTTGTTAGCATGTTTTCTATAAGACTCTTAAGAACACATTAAAGTATTGTTTGAATTATTTTAACTGTATTTGAGCCTAGCATTTAAGTTTGTTTTAAAAAAACAAAATAAAAAAAAGTCCTCTGTAGTAGACACATCATAGCATAAAAATAAAACTATTTATTTTTTATTTTTTTGTCAAAAATTTCTTTTGCAGTATTCCAGTTTTCCTGGTAGGCAGGCGGATATCTAAGTATGTAGGAAGGAAGACTATGGGTCAAAATGTAACCATTTTTTGTTGTTGTTTTTGGTAAACAAAGAACCTAAAAAGTTTTTCCAATCCCAGCCACACACCTTTCTACCTATTACCAACCAAACTTTTTCCATCCCTGCTTTGTTTTCCAGCCGCCAACTTGACCGAAGAAGCGACGACCTCATGCCCCCTCGGCTTCTTCCCGTGCGGGAACCTGAGCATGTGTCTGCCCCAAGTGCTGCACTGCAACGGCGCCGACGACTGCGGGAACCAAGCGGACGAGGAGAACTGCGGTGAGCCAGCTAACCAGCAAGTGTTCTTTCTTTTTAAAAGAAAAAAAATGTCCACGTGTGCATCATCACGCTCCTTCTGTGCGCTTGGATTTAACCGGAATCAACACAGCCAAAGCTTTTGATCGCTCCTTATACACACTTCACTTCTCCTTCTTGTCAATCTGGAAGTCTCCACATGTGTGGAAACAAACTGGTACATACTAGGTGTGCAGGTGGCTTGCTAGGTTCGTAATTATGTCTTAGTTAGGAGTAGGGTTGGGCAGTAAATCGAATGAATTCGATATTCTCCTGACTACCAGGAAAAAAAAACATTGTCCAATCATGTTTAGTTTGATATTCCCCAATCTTTGTAAAGTAACTGGAATACTGGAAAAGAAATTTTTGTAAAAAAAAAAAAGAAAAGAAAGAAAAGTGTTTATTTTTAAGCTATGATGTGTCCACTACAGAGGACTTTTTTTATTTTTTTTTTATTTTTTTTTAATGCTAGGCTCAAATACAGTTAAAATAATTCAAACAATACTTTGTGTTCTTAAGAGTCTTATAGAAAACATGCTAACAACATTTTAAAGCCTAAATTTGTTCAATAAAAAGTGTAATACACTTACTTTTCCTCTTCCCTAACAAGTGCTTGCACTGAGGGAAGCCATTTTCTTTTATGATGCAGTTAAAGGTAGCAAAGCCCCACCAACACATTTGGTATCATTGGAAAGCTCTGAATGTCCTCTATAGAGCACAAAAGGAGTTAATTCAATCATATGCATTGGGTGGTGGATAATCAGGTTTAAAAAGGTCCACTACAGAGGACAAATTTGAATTGCTGGTAGTCAGGAGGATATGTCAACATTTTAAAAAATCAAATCGTTGAAATTTTGCTAAATTGTGAAATGGAGTTTATGTTAAACTGATTTAGAATTAGTATACATTATTGTTGTCTGCACAGGAATTATTTTTGAATAAATGTAACCTTTAAATAAATGTCTGTTGGGTTTATTGGTTTAAAATCAATTAAAGTTGTAATCGTCCGAAATGGAAAAAAAACAAAACATTATATATATATATATATATATATATATATATATATATATATATATTTATATATATATATATATATATATAATGGCAGAAGCCTGATAACGAGCCTGCTAATTGGAATCAGCTGCACTTTGAGTAGGGAAATCTATAAAACCTGCAGGACTCCGACCCTCGAGGACCGCAGTTTGCCACCCCTGCTCTGGATGTTTCTTATCACTGGCTACCAACCAAGTAATTAGTAATTTTGACAAAAATGTGAGACACAGGTTACTACATTTGACAGTGGCAGCAACAAGCCACAGCCAGGTGGGAGTTTTTTTTTCTTTTAAATCTTGTAGGCCTATTTGTGTTCACACTTCGAAGGGAGGTGAATACAAGTGACTTTACAACTGATGTCTCGCTCAAGTAAATCCACAATTTTGAATATTCAGCCCCTAAACCCAGTTTGACTTAGCGACGTGAAATTTGCTGGGAATGTTTATCATGAGTACACCGACAAAAAAAAGTCTGTCAGCCTTTTTAGTTTTAAGCGGCCATTTTAGGCTCACTATTATACTCTTACAGTAACTACAATTTTGAAAATTCAACCACAGAACCAGTTTCAGTTCGCAATATGAAATTTGGTGGAAGTATATGTCATGACGACACCTATTTAAAGAAATGTCCCACAAGCCATGCCAGAAAAGACACAAGAAATCTGCCTTTTTAGTTGGAAGCAGAAGTTGTACTTTCTACTTTAGAACTCTTAATTAATACAGTAACTCCACAATCTTGAGACTCAAATCCTAAAACCAGTTTAGCGACATGAAATTTGGTGGGAATTTTTATCTCTAGTAGACCCAAACACACACACACACAAAAAAAAAAGTTTGAAAGACACAGTAAGTCAGCCATTTTGGTTTGCCGCAGCCATTTTAGGCTCACTTCTAGAGTAACTACAGTTTTGAAAACCAGTTTCACTTATGCAGAAAGACACAAGAAATCTGCCCTTTTAGTTTGAAGCAGCAGTTGTACTTTATACTTTAGAACTCTTAATTAATACAGTAACTCCACAATCTTGAGACTCAAATCCTAAAACCAGTTTAGCGACATGAAATTTGGTAGGAATGTTTATCACTAGTAGAATCAAACACGCACAAAAAAAAAAGAAAAGTTTGAAAAACACAGGAAGTCAGCCATTTTGGTTTGCCGCAGCCATTTTAGGCTCACTTTTAGAGTAACTACAATTTTGATAACCAGTTTCTTATCAATATGAAATTTGGTGGGACTGTCCATCATGACGACACCCATTCAAAAAGTCTCAACTGGCTTGCCAAAAACACTTAAGACATTCAGACTTACTTTGGAACCAACTCTTAATACAGTAACTCCTCAGTTTTCAAAATTCAGACCCCATAACCACTTTCACAGAACAATGTGAAATTTGGCAATGTTTCATAAAATAGACCCCAAAATTCTCAGGAAGCCATGTAACAGGAAGTTTGCCATTTTGGTTTGAAGCAGACATTTTAGGCTCATTTTAAAACTCCAATATCAGTACCTCATGTCTAGCTTGCGTTGTATTACCAAAAATATTCAACAAGCTGAAAAGACACCCGGGGCCGATTTTCCTTCCTTTTAACTTAGAACGTCAGTGCAGTGAATTAATTGTGCGTGTTGAATTTCCCCGCCTACAGTAAGGCTAATTATATCTCCCAAATGTGATGGATGTGTTATTTTTTTTCCCCACTGACCTTTAAGTGATGATGATGATGATGATGGTGGTGATGATTAATGTTTGCAAGGTAGTGTCGTGTGCGCGGCCATGTTTGCTCCTGCAATTTAAACACAGCAGCGTACATTATCGCATAGATTACTTTAGGAAAAGCAATTACTCTTTTAAGAAAACATCAATTCGCCATTAAGAAAAGGTACGCGGTGGCCCTGTGGGTTCGACATGACATTTTAGTTGGATATTTTCACACATTTGAAGTCATCAAAAATGTATTTACTTGTTTTGTGATCTTGCCTCCTTAACTTTCCGTCTCCAGTAAGTGAAGAACATTCTCAAACAGACCATTTAAGAATGGCTTTTAGTTTTTATATGCTGGGTTTAAATGAGCCCATCAACTTGACCTTTCAAGAATGCGCCACTTATTTGCCTTCAAAATGTCTTCACCAGCTAATTGTTTTTGGGTCTTACTGCTTTCACTTTCTTCCTTTGTAAATGAAAAGCAAGCCATTGAAGAATATATATTTTGTTTGCCATCACAATGTATTAACTGTCTACTCATTTTTGGATCTTACTGCCTTCACTTGTGTCTACAGTAAGATAAAAATATGCTAAAATCAGAATATTCAAGAATTTACACTTTTTTGCCTTTGCATTTGTCTTCAGTAAAAAAAAAGTATGATCTATTGGGTTTAAACCAGGACTTGAACATTCACAAATATTATATTTATTTGCCCTCAAAAAGTCTTAATTTGGTGTGTATTTACTGCCTTCACTTTCCACCTCAGTAAGTTAAAAAAAAAAAAAATTGCTACATTGGGTTAAATCAATCCTTGACTTGGCCATTCATGAATATTGCATTTATTTGCCTTCAATAAGTCTTAAGTTGGTGCTTATTTGTTTATTTACTAAATTCACTTTAGTCCTCAAAAAATGAAAAGCATTTCATTTGTTTTCCATCTCAATGTGTTCATTTGCTACTTGTTTTTGGGTCTTGCCTTCACTTGTATCTATAATAAGATAAAAATGTGCTGAAATCAGAATATTCAAGAATTGACACTTTTTTGCCTTTGCATTTCTCTTCAGTAAGTAAAAAGTATGATCTATTGGGTTTAAACTAGTGTTGTTCCGATACTGTTTTTTGCCTCCCAATACCGATACCCAGCTTTGCAGTATCGGCCGATACCGATACCATACCGATACTAAAGGTTTTTTTTCTTCAACATGAAAAAGCTGTCCTGCCATTGGTTTAGAGCATTCAAGGGCCAATAGGATATCTTAGATCGGCATGCAGTGAACATATTACATACCAGTGAATGTCATGCATGAGCAAGACACAAGATGCTGCATCCAAAATCCTATATTAGCATTGGAATTAATGGTATCGGCATGTTACTTGTGAGTAGTCACCGATACCAATACCACTGTTTTAATGCAGTATCGGCACCTCTGCCAGGACTTGAACATTCACGAATATTACATTTATTTGCCTTCAAAAAGTCTTAATTTGGTGTATCTTTGTATATTTACTGCATTCACTTACCTCCTCTGTAATTAAAAAAAAAAAATGCTAAATTGGGTTAAATCAAGCCTTGACTTGGCCATTCATGAATATTGCATTTATTTGCCTTCAATAAGTCTTAACTTGGTGCTTATTTGTTTATTTACTGCATTCACTTTTAGTCCTCTAAGTTAAAAGCATTTCATTCATTCTCAATGTGTTCATTTGCTACTTGTTTTGGGGTCTTACTGCCTTGACTTGTTTCTACAGTAAGATAAAAATATGGCGAGATCAGGATATTCAATTAAGAATTTCCACTTTTTTAAAAGAAATGCTCTATTGGGTTTAAATCCGGCCATTGATGAATGCAGTACTCCTTATGATTACCTTCAAAATCTCCAGTTGTGTTCTTCGTATGTGAGGTGTAATCATCCACACTGCGACTGATTTGCATCCCACCTGTGCGTCTCCAAAATGACTCACACAAAGGACGGCTGCAGTATTATTTTGGGGCAGGTTTTGACCTAATACGCTGCGACAATGGTGGAGCGAGACGCTCACGGGGGCCACTGGAATTATTCCTGTAATGTGTGTTGACATGCTGCGCACTTGAATCCGGTCAGTGTAATTCATCTCCGTGCTGCGCCAAAATGCTGCCAGCTTACTGCGCTAATGTGAAGCCGCTGCGGGAACACTCGCAGAGAAAAGTAGCAAAGGTGCAGTGAGGTCGATGAGGTGTTCGACGCTATGAGTATTGATATTTTCGTGTCATTCGAGGTCAGACGATTCCGGAGGGGTAAAAAACATTTTGTGGATGTGGTCGATTCGCAAACAATTGGACACTTGGCAGGGCAACTGTAAGTATGTTGCGTTCAGTAAACTTTGGGAGCTGCGAGTCGCGGCCCATACTTTACCTTACGTATCCTGAAACTTATTTCGTAACAATATTTAGGCAACAATATAGGCAATATTTTCCTGTTGAGGAGTTTCGTAACTTGAAGAGAGTCAGAGAGTCTAGAATTCATTTGTAAATTCATTATACATCTTTAAAAACAAATTTTTCCACTTGCTGTCAACTGAAGATGACCTCATCAGTGCTGAGAAAGATAACGACCAATCATGGCTCAGTTTGCTGACCAAACCCTGAAAACAGGTGAGCCATGATTGGTCGTTACCTAGTTCCTCACCACAGGTGAGGTCATCTTCAGTCGACAGCAAGTAGAAAAAATTGTTTTTAAAGCTATTAATTGTACATAAAAAATAATTGAGTTATCATTCATTCTGGACAAAATATATTTTTTTTTTTTACTTCTCAAAATGGCTGAATGAGTCAAGTATCCCTTTAAAGATTTTAAAGTGCTTTTAGTGTTGTCTACTGTATGACACATTCATTGACTAAATTGTCTTTGATGTTAAAAGAAAATCATTAAAGACTAAAACACAATATTCAGTGAGCCTTGAAAGACTGGCCAGAATGCTCTAAATTGAATGCTCTCTTTTTTAAAATGGTTAGCATTGGAATAATTTAAATTTGTCTTTAATTTTTTGGGGAAGATCATTTATACTTTGGTTTAATTGAGAAATACATTTTTTGGAAACATCACAGTTCCACTTGGCATTGATGTTTTTGTTTCCTTGAAAAGCTGTCGGCCGAGTTAATGGAAGGGTTGAGCTGACGAGCGCTTTTGCTGGAACATCCCTGCTGCGATTCCTCCGTATTAACCGTTCACCCCGCTAATACCCACAACGTAACTGATATGAGCATTCACCAGCCGATATCCCGAGGCGTCGGGCAGCTCTGCTCGGGATTATTGAAAAAGATGGCAAAGGTCGAAAGGAAATCTATGATAAAGAAACAGACGTTCATTATGATTATCCACAGCAGGTGGGCGAGGAATCCATGAATGTTTCATTTTGATCGCGTTCAAGTGTTTCCGCACACTTCAGCCGCATTCTGATAGATAGGTCGCCATGGCGGTATATGTGTTTGTGTGTCTGTCAAGCGAAATGAGTTTTCGTGCAATTCACAAATCGCGGTTTCATACCAACGCTTCCACAGATTATCCACCCGCCGTCGCCCTCTTTTGTTCCAGTTATTGGTTTTGTGCGTCAGCCTCTATGTGCTGTTACGTCTTTCATCACTTGATGAATCCGCCAGGCGAGCTTAAAAGTGGAAATTAAAGAAAAATTCCACGTAGCTCATCAGTCAAACGCCGCCGATAAGAAACCATCCAGAAGTGCGCATTCTCATTGATTGAACTTTTCAAGAAGTCTGGCGTTTTTATGTATACTAAAAATGATGAAGACTTTAAAAAACAGGCAGTCGTGCATGCCAAACGTATTCGTCTGTCAGAGGTAATAACTTTTTTTTTTTTTTTTTCTCTCGAAAGCGTCCTTCCAGTGATAGATCTCAGTTAGATGATTCATCAGGTCTCAAATTCTCAACATGACCGGATCACAAATGAATTCTTTGACAGAACCAGGATAGCAGAGACGACTGATAGAGCCTAGTAAAGACTATGATGTATCTTTTGTGCTTAAAGGTGTTGAGAAAAAAAAATGAAAAAAATAAAAAATTCTTTATGGGTCAATTTGACCAACTTTCTGGATTGTTTTATACAAAATGAAAATGATCTTACCAATATGTGTGAATTGTTTTACACTAAAAAAAAAACAATTTCTTGACTCGGTCCATTTTTTTTACCCAGAGTTGGGTTATTTTTGACCCAACTGTTTACCGTTACGAGGATTATTATAAATCATAAATCGGACCTTGACATACAGCAGAAAGTGCTCTGAAAGTGAAAATAAACATTTAAAAAAATAAAAATAAATCTCTATAGAATATCAAATGACATATATTTAGTACAATATATGCCACAGGCCAATGAAAAATCAATGGCCACAAAAGGCCATATTTTGGACATGCCTGATTTAAACTGTTCAATGATCCTAACATGCACAATATGAGAGGAAACTGGAGCTAGCCAGCATGTATAAAATTTAATGAAATACATAAAATAGGAATAAATAAAAATGCTTAAAATACATTTTCCTTGGTAAAGACATTTGCATTAAGTAATAAAGCCAACTTATTTTAAGTGTGTACTTGGACTTGAAAAAAAAATAAAAGAATTTACATGACATTAAAAATTTCCAACGTAACATTAAAAAAATTCCGGTTGCACTAAATTAATTATTTCCATGCGTCAGAGCTCAAATATGAGGTGTGCTTGTTTACTTCCCACTGTGCCAACTTGCTAGTTTTTCAAATTTGTTTTGTTACTCCATTTATTTATTTATTTATTTATCATTGTTGCCAGTGGAATGAAACCCTTTGCAAAGAGATTCCATTCTGTACCGTACTTTTGCCAGCAGTGTAACCCGCGGCTCGGGAGTATGACCGCACAAAAAAAGTTTAGTACGCTCTAAAAACATCAAAGACCATTTAGTCTTCAAAAGAACGCAGCGTTCATCGGGCCTCTGCAACCTTAACGAGTACAAATCAATTAGTATGCATGTGAATGAATTGGCATCCTTGGTGCACAATATTCAATTTACTTCAGCTCTGAAATCGGGAGAGGCGATGAATGAGGAGATAAAAACCCTCACGACTCCAGGGAAGAAATCTTAGAGAGACAAATTGTCAACGAACTGTCCTCGCCGCATTTACAGTGTCTTTAACTCATTCACTGCCTTTGACAAGTATACTTGTCAATTGTATTTTTTAGAGCGGTGCTAAATGGGGGCGAATCTGAGCATGCTCCACTGTAAATATCAAACTTGGAAACAACTTTACTGATGCCCAACCTCCGGTAGATGACATCATTGCCCCATTTTATAGGAAATAAACACAGTTTCAGAGTCCATGGGAGAAATGGCTGTATTTTGGCAAACCTACATTTTTCTGCTGTCAATTATAAAAGAACGGGACGGGACAAAAAGTAGGGAGTCTATTCTGTTATTTGGTAGATTCGGTTTATATATAATTATTGAATGGAATATCACGTGAGTATTGGAAATGTAAAAATTTTCTATAATGACTGGCAGTGAATGTTAAATGCAATCATAATGGCACAATATATAAAATGACTGCGGGTCATCTTTCGTAGCAAGGCCAGTTTTGTCAACCATGCTAAATTGTTGAGCTGAGCGCTTTGTTTAGCTCTTGAAATATCCTTGTGCTCCTGTGCAGTTTGGTTTCTTATCATGATGTCTGGCTCCAAGGAGATTGATTCTTTGGGAAAACGCTTTGCTTGAAATTCAAGGTGGGCTTGCCAAAAGCATAGGCAATTACACGCAACACAAAAGGGTGGGAAGCGAGTAAAGCATCTGAATAGTGCGACAAAGAAATGCATTTGGAGAATACATAATTAACCTGCGTAACCAGTTATGCAACAGAATAATAACTTATCTGGATTTCAGATTGACTGTGTCAGTTTGTGAGTAAATTGATACAAAATCGTTGCAGCCACGGGTATCCATTGACCAAAAAATTTCATTGTGTAGCAAGGCGTCGAACCACCAGAAACGTCAACAAGAAAAATCTTATTCAGACATTATGAGAGAACCTATTGTAAACATTTCTTCAAAGCTTTCAAAACATCAAAGATCATTTCAAGTATGCAAAAAATGAACATAGTTCAAAGACAAAGGAACCTAGCATGTTTTTAAATATCAAAAACAATAGGCATCTTGAAAAAAAAAAATATATATATATATTTGTAAAAATCAATCAGTCTTGACTCTTTCAAGAATGTAGTGTGTTTCTCGGTCGCCATGCCAATAACCCAAATCACGTTACTGAAAAGCTCCACTGAGTAATTGCTGGCAGATAGGAAATGAAAGACGGACACCTGATGTCAGTCAAAGGCAATGACGGGTGTCACACTCAACAAAAAGGTCAAGAAAGGGGAAGAGACAAGTGTCACCCACCGCCTGGAATATCTGCAGTAATTGATTTCCACTGACGCTCACCTTGTCTTCTTCCATTTGGACTCTATATAATGTTTACTGTTGGGAGGGAGGAAAGGAAAGACAGGTCTGTCTTGTCTTCAAAGACCATGTTCTAAGACCATGTTTTACACGTTTTGAAATATCAAAGACCATTTAAAATCTTTAATGATCCTAACACACTTGTAAACATCAAGGACTGTCTAGAACCTCCTGGTTTTCATAAGCATAAAAACACATTGAGTTCAAAGAATCTCATGTACAAATCTTTCTCAAAAACTCAAAGACCCTAACATTCACCTTTGTAAACATCAAGGACTGTTTAGAATCTTGAAAGATCCCAACATAAACTCCAAACCCCATTCAAAGTCTTCAAAACGTTTTTTTTTTTGGGGGGGGGGGGGAACATCAAAGACCATTAAATGGCTCTAAATTTTAGAGTAAAGGAGTTTCATAAACTTCAAAGACCGTTTAGGAGTATTCGAAGACCCTAACATATGAGACCATTCTGAACTTTAAAAATGCGAACATGTATATTTGTAAACAAAAAGATCACAACATAAGCCATAACGTATGCACACCTGTAAAACATGAGGGATTTCTAAAACATCAAATACCATTTACAATCTTCAAAGACCCTTAACCTATGCATTTGTAATCGGTCTTTATCGACCACTGTTACACTTGTTGGTAAACATCAAAGACCATTTATCGGTACTCGCAAAAACCCGAACAAGTACATGTTTGTAACTGTCAAAGACCTTTTAGAGTCTTCAAAAACCCTAACAGACACATTTGTCAACATCAAAAAACAATTGAACAATCTAACCTAGATGTGTTAACAAAGTTATTTACATCTTCAAAGACCATAATATGTGTTTGTAAATTTTCTTGGGGTGAAACATGAATTTGTTTTTAAACATATAACCTTTGTGGTTTTCGAAACACTTAAGACAATTTACAACAATTTACAACATTGAACGAACGTAACACATGTGGTTTTAAACATCAAAGACCATTGCAATATTTCGCCCGTCTTTCCTCAGGAGATAACAACGGATGGCCGCACCTCTTTGACAAGTACTTCGGAATGCCGAGCCACAACGGCAGAGCAAAGTCCAACGTGTGCCGTGGGTTATTTTTCTATTATCATTATTATTATTTTTGCTCAATTCACTTGTCTGCTTTACCTATTCCGGCTAGTGAAATGTGGCGATAACAACAATCCTCCAATTCCCCTCCGCCGCAGTGCTGGGCTTGATTCCTGACCTGTGCCAGTGTCGGGACCTGGAGCTGGACTGTGACGGGGCGCAGCTCCGTGACGTGCCGGTGGTGGCTGTGAACGTCACCATGATGTGAGTAAGGAGCAGAAAAGGCGAATTGCTTTAAAGACAGCATGGGGGAAGAGATCAATCAATGTCTACAGACTGACATGGACCGCTAATCACCGGTGATATGTTTATAGACTGACTATCGTCTCCATCAATATTGACGGATATTGGCGACCAATGATTGTTGCTAGTTCAACAATTGACTTGTATAACACTCTCGGTGGTAAAAGTGCAATTATAGAATACAATTAAAGGGTAAGTCAACCCCCCCAGAAAAAAAATAATTCTTGACAATAATATGTTCTATGCTGCCCCACTGGTATAAATATGGTATTCTGGTTAATATTGCGTTAGTGGAATTAGAGTTATGAAGCAAATCCAGCCGTTTTTGTCCATCTCAGAGGGCGGCCATTTTGCCACTTGCTGTCGAATGAAGATGACATCGATGTTGCCCAGGTCTCAGGAAACAACCAATCACAGTGCAGCTTCAGAAAACAGGTGAGCTGTGATTGGTCCTTGACTGATCCCTGAGCAACTGTGATGTCATCTTCAGTCAACCGCAAGTGGCAAAATGGCCGACCCCCTGAGATGGAATAAAAATGGCTGGATTTTGCTTCATAACTCATATTTCACAAATGTATTAATCAGAATGCCATGTTTAGACTAGTGAGGTCACATATTATTAATATTATTAATAATATCAAATATTCAGCTTTGCTTTTGATAAAATCACCTTCAAACACATTATGTTTGATATGAGATGAGTGACGGTGAGCAGCGTTTGCGATGTAACAGTCACGGTGTGTACATGCAGTACAGTAATGTGTGCCCGTCTCAGGTCCTTGCAGAGGAATCATCTGCGGAGGCTGAAAGCAAACACCTTCTTCATCTATCAGAGCCTGCAGAAACTGTGAGTTTTCCATTTCACACGCAGATCCATTGCAAAGATTGTTCCAAAAAGGCCACGCCAGCCCCATTGCAGGTCATCCGGAACAAAAACAGAATGGTTGCGAGACCATCTGGATTTATCAATTAGTTTATTAATAGGATTATACATTTACAGTGCATCTTGAACATATTTGCTATATCTGCATTTTATGTTGTAGCCACATTCTTTAAAAAAAAAAAAAAAAAAAGCAATCTTGGTCTCGTCAGACCACAGAATTTTCTTTCTCAGGGTGTGAGAGTACTCCAGGCTTACTGTCATGTGTACTGTATATGGAAAAAGTGAAGCACTGTCAATACTTTCCATACTGTTACGCTGAAAATTACGAGTCCAAGTGATTCTTGTTACAACAGGCATTTATTGCGGTTAAGCATGCCGTGAGAACTGTACAAAATGCAGAAAAAAACATTTTAAAGAGCTAAATAACACAAAATAATTCTCACAGAGAACATAAAGATATACGTGCACATTCAAGATATAACTTCCATTTGCCATATAGGCCTGTAAACATCCCCTAACTAAGCCTGCTAACATGCTTACGATGATAGCATGCTAACGGACTAGCGCTAGCGTGCTAACAGTAGTACACTACTTCCAAAAGACATCTTAATACTAACACAAAGAGTGCAAATGCTTGCAAATATGTTACCTCATTGGCCGCATGTACTAGAGAGGAGTAAAATAGCTTCTTCCAACAGCAGCTCTTCAGGCTGGCTTTCCATCGTTACCAGGAATGACGTAGCAATGCGTCAGTCATTAGCGTCGCCATACAACACGCACATAACGAGCATTGGTTTCGCTATAAAAACAAACCCTTAAAACAACTAAATTCTTACAAATACAATAAGTCTTTATATTTATGATGTAATTAAACTAAATGTATTTAATTTTAAAGCAGACTCTACCGGCAGCTACACATGCTGTTACATGGCGAGCTTCTTCACTATGTCATTTCATTTTTTTTTTTGCATGTGTTTGTATAGATACCTGCAACACAACGAGATCGAAGATGTGAGTCCGGCTGCTTTCAGAGGACTGTACAATCTCACCAGACTGTAAGTCTCCAAGCGGTGCATGAAAACTCAATTTCGGTAAACTTGTGCAAGGACTTGAGATAAAAATCGGCCCAAGGGCGGCAATTTCACTGATGGAGACAAAATTGGGTACACGTCAGTCATCAAAAGTCTCGAGGACCCATGTCTGGAAGTGAAAAGAAAGTTGGCAATTTTGGTTTAGAGCAGTCATTTGGGGCTTAACTTGGCAATTGCTGTTCTTCTCATTCTATTAATGCACTGACATTTATGAGGGACCTTAATATGCCTGAAACTTAGCAATTTTTGGAAGCGCGTGTACCATGGTGAGAACATATGAACAAAAAAAAAAAACAACAACAAACAAAAAAAACTCTTAGTTTGCTGAAAAAGGGGGTTCGGGGGTTTGTTTTTATTTTTAATTAAATTTCAGTATGCTGCTATTTTTGAGATAAAGGAAAATATGTTGCAGTATAATTGCCCCCCTCCCCATTATTAAGATTAGCAGCAGGGCTTTTCTCTCACATAATAAATGATGACCAACAAAAACAAAACAAAGGGTATTTATTAGGTTTGTTCAGTGATTAACATTTTTAATCATAATTAATCGCATAACTTCAATAGTTAACTCACAATTAATTGGGAAATTCTATGTGTTCTAAATGTGCAACTTTTTTTCTAAGTTTCATACTAATTGGAAAAAAAAATTTAAACTAAAAGAAATATGGTTGCATCTTTTAGTCATTGATACAGTAACTTCGTAATAATTCATTAAATTGAGTTAAAATTTAAAGATTGCTGTACTTAAAAAAATGTGTGATATTGATTTGTGTTGAGGTCACTTTTCTGCCACTAGATGGCATTATTGCATTTGTAAGACATTGGTGACAGCTCTGCATTTTTCTGTCCATATTAATTGCAACTGCAATTCCCCTGGTACAGGTTTTCTAAGTCAGGGGAGGTTAGTGACCGCTAACTTTAAATTAACTTAAAATTAACACACTAATTTTGACACCCCTAATATGTATACTGTACAGCTTATACTGTGTGGTATTTATTGTCAACCACTGTGGTACTGACATTTTCCACGATTCAAACTTATTAAGGAATGTTCAATGATATGCACAATATGACATTATAATATTTCTTTCTATTTTTTATTTCTTTTTTTTTTTTGTAGATATCTGAACTACAACAGGATTTCCGTGCTGATGCCTGGTGTGTTCAGGGACCTGCACAAGCTGGAGTGGTTGTATGTGGTCCATTAAATGTTGAATAGCACTTATTCCCCTGTAAATAGTTAAAAAAGTTCATCTTGTCTTCAAATCTATACGATTCTTTGTTTTTTCTTTTTGAAGACAAAAAGAAGAAAAAAGTCTTTAAAAAGAAAAACAATAAAGAATAGCACTTATTCCCTTCCATTGAAGATGATGCATTCTTGACACACTCAACAGTACAATCAGACTAAATTGTGTGTTGTAGGATTTTGGAGAACAATAACATCCATCACATCTCGTCTAAGACCTTTTCAGGACTGAACTCGTTGGTCTTGCTGTGAGTTTTTTTTTTTTTCTTTTTGTTCTGGCCCTTGAAACCTTTTCTTTTATATATATATAACCTTGTTGAATAACGTGTGTGTGTGTGTGTGTGTCTTTGTCCCCGCATTGATTGACAGGGCCCTGTTGAACAACACTCTGACAAAGCTCGATGACATCTGTCGCGAGATGGCCAGGCTCAACTGGCTGTAAGCAGGAAGTCGTCTGAATCACACATGTCGCGAGTTGGGGAGAGAATTGACTTTTTTCATTAAGCCGTCGCATAACCGGAAAACGCAGTCAGCCGAATGCCTAGAAAATCAAATATATGATACAGTGAATGTAGCTTCTGGATGAAGACACGTCGCCAATCGCATTATCAGTTCAGTTCCACAATGGAGCGAGCGGTTTTATTCAGTTGGAGCGGGGATGATTTGTTAGTTTCGTGTTGACATTTTACAATAGGAACGAACTTGTCTGCAGGTTATTGTAAATGTGACATTTGCTTCAAACATATATCTATCCAGCATCTCAATTATATTTCACAGTGAATGATTCGATTCAATGGACTCACGTCTATATTATATACACACAGTGTTTTGGATTATATGTATTGAAATATATGTTTGATAGATGTTTGATATTCTTTCAGAGATTTGGAGGGAAATCTGATCGAGACCTTGGAGAATGTGTCGTTCTACTCGTGCAGTATGCTGACAGTCTTGTACGTACCTTCACATGTGTGCACATTTACTACATGATCATCTGAAAATTATCATGTGTAAAAGGACACATTTGCTGAAATTAAATATTAATATAAATTAGTGCTGTCAAAGTTAAAGCGTTAACTAATTAATGCTTCACAAAAAATTAGCGTATTAATCATTGTATGACCACAGATTAATCACACTATTAATTTTGACCGCAATTATCCTTTTTAGCTGACAGTGGATAGTTACGTTAAAGGTAGCTGTTGAGTTTGAGCAATAAACATAACTACATGCATTAAAGTAAAGCATTTAATAAATGTTTACATATGCCGTAGTTCATTTTTTCCCATTTTAAATTATGTAAATAATTAATTGACTAGAAAAAGCAGGATGAGCGTATGCAGTAGATTTTTGAAGACGTCTTCATAACATTAAATATTGAAAAAATTAACACATAACTGGTGCGCTTCAAATTTATCGGGCAAAATATGTTGGGGAAAAAAAGCCTTTTTAAGTCAGTGATTAATCACGATTAATCAAAATTCTAAGATGTGATTAAAAAAATTTAATCGTTTGACAGCTCTAATACAAATGTATACATTTGTATTAATGTTATATTAATTACATTAAAATATATTAAAATAATTATAATATTATTAATATTATGCACATATGCATATCATCCTGTAATTATTATTATTATTATTATTTACATTTATGGGATAAAACAGGACAGTAACAATATGCACTACTGGAGTATTAATGTGTGTTAATGTACTGTACATGATTGATTGATTGATTGATCGATCGATTTGCACATGGACAAAAAGACAATTGTGACAAACTGTGCAGGAGAGACCAAGAAAACCCAAATCGGGTTTATAAAAGGATCTCACCTCATATATAATCTTCATATTCAATATACATATTCAATAACAGAAGCAAATATAAATCAGTATGTATAAAATACACTTAATACACCAAGAACATTTATAAAAAAAAGAAAAAGAAAAAAAAAAGACTTGGACATTTTTTGAAGCGCTTGTTATATGGGTGTTGTTTTTGTTTTTTTGTTTTCAATTAACTTAGCTTTTTTTTTATTAACATGATAAATCATTTTAATTTGTATTTTATTATTTTTGTGCTCAAGGCAGTCGAATTTCTAATTGGTGCATGCACCCTTTCAATGTATTATTATGATTGTGATGATGATGATGATGATGATAATTGATGATGATAGTGATTATTTTTATTGCTATTGCTATTGTCATTATTATTAGTAGTTGTAGTAGTAGTTTTTTTTTTATGATAGATTTATAATTTATAATGGATTCATAATTATCAATCTTTAATCGCACAAAAAAAATGTACAAGAATTATAATTAAATAAATTAAATAAATACATTAAATAATTTAAATCATTTTAATTTGTATTTTATTATTTTTGTATTTTCCACAGGGTTCTTCAGCGCAACAGGATTAGCCACATACACGAGCAAGCCTTCTCAGTCCTCCAAAAGCTTGGAGAGTTGTGAGTGTAATATTCATGAAAAACATCATTATTTTTGTATAATTTATTATGTTCGACATGATTTATTTTTTATTTTTTTTTAACACAGGGATCTCTCCAGCAACAGACTGATGAATATCCCACCTAATCTCTTCGTCCTTCTGGGGGATTTGCTTCAACTGTGAGTTCCATTTATCCATCCATGATTCATTTTTTTTTTATTCTGTATTTTATCTAACACATGTTCAATCTAATATGATGCTCTCATACACGTAATCCCTGCCAAATGCTGAATGCCTAAGTACAGTGATGGCACCTAAGCCCACCACCATTTATAAGGGTCTTCACATAGAAAATTCAGCACTCGAGGTCTGTTTAACTTAGCAACATGAAATTTGGTAAGCATGTCTTTCATGAGTAGACCCACAAAAAAAGTCTCAAGATTTTGGCATTAGGCAAACTTGCTCTCAAGATTTCAAGTCTCTTTCTCAGTCTTTGCGAAAACAACTGCATGGCTACTCTGTATTAAATCTAAAATTCGAATTATAAAGAAACACAGAAAACAGCACCATTTGCTGGATCTAGTGACCTTTTTTTTTTCTCTTTTTTTTTTCTTTTTTTACAGAAACATTTCATACAATCCCATCAGAGAGCTGCAGGTGGACCACTTTGACAAGCTGCATAAGCTGAAGTCATTGTGAGTATAATTGCTGTGTTTTGTCTAACTAATACACATGCACATACACACGCACACACACACACACACATGTTACATGCATAACCTCTGTGATTTTTCTGTGATTTGGAAATGATCACTTTTGCTTGCTCCTTTTGTACATAAGTGGTCCAAATTTTACAGCTCGCGTCATTTCATGAAAGTAGGTTAGTGTTTTTATTGCATCATCTGTGAAGTGGCACATGCACTCTATCAGCAAAAGTAATGGGACGCGTGGCCTTTCCACTCTTCTGCGGTGTCTGTCCCAATACTTTTGTCTGTTCTATGTCAGTGTGCTCAAGGCAGTCGAATTTCTAATTGGTGCATGCACCCTTTCAATGTATTATGATTGTGATGATGATGATGATGATGATGATGATAGTGATTATTTTTATTGCTATTGCTATTGTCATTATTAGTAGTAGTTGTAGTAGTAGTTTTTTTTTATGATAGATTTATAATTTATAATGGATTCATAATTATCAATCTTTAATCGCACAAAAAAATGTACAAGAATTATAATTAAATAAATACATTTATTTATTTATTTGTTTGTTTGTTTGTTTGTTTATTTTATTATTATATTCCAGGAGCATCGAGGGCATCGAAATTGCCAACATCCAGCGACGGATGTTCGAGCCGCTGAAATACTTGACCCACATGTGAGTTCATCTGTCAAACATTTCCACCAATCAGGAGAGTAGGAAGACAATGTAATGACAATTTTGGGACATGTTACAGAAAAAATCACTTTTTAATCGCTTGGATACAAATAGTGAAATTTTAAACTGACAGATTTTGTGGGCTGCCCGTTTGATTTCAAATGTTTGCCGGATTGTGATGTCACAGTCGGGATAATTTACATAGGCCTGCATCTACCGACACAAGTTTCTCCGCCCAAGACCTGGGAGGTAAGATAGGTCAACATCCAGAGCCACTTTCAAGTCAGTCTAAGCTATCTGAAATGCTATCACATCGGCAACGTGAGCAATCTCATAATCAACTAAAATTGATCAAGTATTATTTTTTTTATTCATTCAGCTCATTAAAATATTTTTTCATTGATTTACTGTAAATCATAAAATGAAAATATTACTAATATAAAATAAAAATATACAATTAAAAAGTGAATGAAAATACATCCATTACAAAAACCACTGTTGATAATTTAAAAAAAATTAAATCACTGGTTATTTAATTAAATTAACTATAAATAATATGAGGGTAAAGTATTGTTTTATTTTTGGAATTGATTTTACATATTTAAATACAGTACAAACTATTACTTTTTTTTTTATTTTTATACTTCATCAACTAAGCCCTGGCTCTTTGCTCCCATTTAAAAATCAAATGTGGCTGTCGAGCATGACATTTTGTTCACCCCTCGTGTAAACACCGTTAGAATTCTTCACTGAATGGCATTTTAATGAGAGCATGTCACGGACATCATCATTATTAATTAAATGTCCGTGAACTATTAAGATAGTGAAAAACATGTCGGATTCTTCGTCTATTAACAATAAAGCAGTCGTTTCTTGTTGGAGACAATCTCATTAGCTGAACTCGTGTATACTGAATGATCTATGTGTTCCTGAATGGTGCTTCAAAGGTTACTTTTATAATGTTAAAAATTACCATCTGCCGAAAAACTAATTGAAACGCAGATGCTTAATACAGTATATCTCTCAAAATCTCATCTCAGGAAATGAATCTACTGTTGCAGTCAGGTTGCCTTGACATTTTTAATTACCTACAACCTTAACTAGAGCGTAAGTGTGCATATGCGTGTGCGTGTGTTTGGCAGTTACTTCAAAAAGTTCCAGTACTGCGGCTACGCGCCTCACGTGCGCAGCTGCAAGCCCAACACGGACGGTATCTCGTCCTTCGAGGACCTGCTGGCCAACATCGTGCTGAGGGTCTTCGTGTGGGTGGTCTCGGCCACCACGTGCTTCGGCAACATCTTCGTCATCTGCATGCGCTCGTACATCCGCTCGGAGAACAAGCTGCACGCCATGTGCATCATCTCCCTCTGCTGTGAGTTGGCATGTCAGTTCGGGATGATGACAAGTCTGTGTTTAAAGTATATAAGGAATTAGGGAATTACGAGTTATAGAGCTGCTCGATTATGGGGAAAAATAATAATCATGATTATTTTTGCAATCATTGAAATCACGATTATTAAAACGCTGTTTATTTTTTGGTAAAAACAAACAAACAACAACAACAACAACAACAAGATAATATTTAAGCAATTAAAAATATTAAGACCAATTAAAAAAAAATGGAAACACTATAATTATTTACATCCATTTTGGACCAAACAAAATTTATCATAATATATATTTATGGTAAATTTTATTTATTTATGTATTTATTTATGTATTTATTTATGTATTTATTTATTTATTTATTTATTTTGGCAAAAACTTGAAGTTGTAGTGCAGCATGTGCACTGTGCAGTAGGACGATAATTTATTTTTTTGTACAAAAAAAAAAAAATGTTTCAACGTAAATAAATAAATATTTAGAGAAATAAAATTCTTTGAAACACTATAATTATGCAAGTTACTTTTGGATGAAATAAAATTTATTAAATTTGTTATTTTAAAATTTAAAAAAGTGAAAATGTATAAATTTAAATAACTAAAAAATTAGTATTAATAATAATTTTTAAACGATTCTGCTGAGTTTGTAATTGTGGAGTGTAATAATTTAAATTGTAATTGAATTTCGATTAATTGCACAGCCCTAACTAGTAATTTATTTCTGTATATTACAAAGGGAATCACGGTCATTCCATGCCAAACAAAAATAAATAAATAAATAAAAAATAAAATCTGAACAATTTAATTAACCAAGCAGATTTTGATTTTCAATGAAACTTGGTGAAACTTGTTAATAGTGATTACACAACACTAAATCTCAAATTTGAGGTCAATCGGAGGAGGTGTTTGGGAGCTGCGACCCGCCGAATTTTGACATTTTTGGCAAAAAGGGGCGTGGCTACTTTCCTTTGAATCCTTCTGTCTCAGTAACTACTGGGTCAATCTACACAAAAGGAAAGGGTATTCAACAGGGATTCCAAATCTGCAGTTGTTTAGAAGATTGGTTCATATTTTAGTAAATATTAATATTCAACTTCAAGAGACTATCCATGAAGTTGAATATTAATATTTTCAAAAACTTCCATAAGTACTTTTTTTTTTTTTTTACGTCACGCCCGCAACGAGAAATTATTAAATTATGAACATGATAGATTTGTTGCAATTGAAGCGTAGAAAACCCCCACACACTGATTTAATCAGCCTCTAATGATACAGATACCATCATGCTTACCCATTTGGGCCCACAGGAACAGAAAAAGCCTGTGTGGCATTTACACTTTCTTATTTGACAGTTCATTTGCATTAAATGTCAGCCTTTCAAAGAAAATTACTTGAATCTCGGTGTTTCGTCATAACACTTGTTTCTATTCTGGATAAAAATGGTGGTAACTGATTGTAGTAACAACGTTTTTATTTTGATCATTAATATAATGTAGAGTTTGGAGAAATTGCAATGTTCTTGTGATTTCAATTGCACAAGACAAGAAACATTTGTTGTATAATAGCACGACATGAAGATGTGAGAGGAAAAACCTAATTGAATGCTACGTAGGCTGACTTCTGAGAATTGTTTGCCTGCATTTCTCAGAATTGTACTACTTTTTCCGAGAAAATTGACTCCTGCAGTGCAGCACGAGAATATTCAGATCATCGTGTACAATAACAAAGACATATGGATAACTGTCTTAGGCCATCCTGTTAAAAGCTTTCACTGTTTATTGTGCTCCACCAAAGCAAGAATTGTGTTCGTTTTGAAGGCTAGCGATGTAAAAGTTCAGTATGAGGACGGTGCAATTTAAACAAATATTTTTCACCGTGCTCCACACAAGGGCAACTCAAATTCCGTCCAATTCCGTGTCATCACTGTATTAGAGAATTCCCCTCATATGTTTTGGGCCACAGGCTCTTTAGACTTTCTTTTTTTGTGTGAGCCTACTAATGATGAAGGCTTCCAAATTTCATGTTGCTAGGTGAAACTTGTTTTGGGGCTACATTTTTTAAAACGCAGGCACAAGCTTGGAAGCCAAATGTGAAAGGTCAAACCTGCTTCGGAAGTGAACCAGCATGATGCAATTTCTTCTCTCTTGGGGTTTGTCAGTGTTCATTACACGAATTTGGACAATACTGCCACTGAACGTTGGCTAACATGGCAGACTGGCGATTATCTGGGAGCCGTTCTGGCTTCTCTGTATACCTTCGATATGCTCGGTTTTACATTATCATCTCCATTATGAAATCTCCCTGCATGCTTTGAGTGTGTCTGCCGGGGGGGGAAAAGCCCAACTTTGTTATCTTACCCCATTTCCTTGACATTTCTCGCCACATTAACTTTATATGAGGGTTTGATGTACAGTATGTCGCTAGAAGAGAGTCGTCAGCCCATGGCTGGCTGATAATGGCGGCACATTTCTCACATGCCTGCAAAAAAAAAAAGCACTGATTATAGTTTAAGCTGTCATTTACCACTGACTCCTGTATTCAATTTGAAATCCTCTTTCTTACCTTCAGCGCTTTGCATCAAATTAGTTTATTTTGTGTCACTACAGTCGTGACAATATGCACTTTTAATACTGTTATTGTATTACTCACGTGCCAGGAGCTTGGTCTTTAAATGCCACAGATTTCCCTCGTGACCTTATAGTACTGATCATCAAACATCGGCGCCGTCTACATGGAGTAGTGAAAAGTCACGTCTCTCAATTTAACGTCCTTCACCTGTCAAGTAGTGTTTCAAATTTGTTAGCAATTGGATGAAATCTCAAGGACAAGTTTGTTTTTGAGTGAGCCCTGGAAATGTAAAAAATGTGCATAAAGTGTCAGCTAAAAATCAAGATGGCCGACTTCTCGTGTAGTTTTTTTTTTTTTAGGGTATGTGTTCTTTATGGAGGTAAATATGGTGCAGAAGTAACTCGTAAAATAAATAAATAAATAAATAAATAAATGTACCTGTAGAAAAAACGTATAAATTTGTATCTGGAAAAGGCGTGATTTGTACCTGTAAAAAAAATGTGTACCTGTAAAAAAAATAATAATAATTGTACGTAAAAAAAAATGTACCCGTAAAATAGAAAATGTGTACTAAACAAAAAAAACTGTACCTGTAAAAAAAATAAAATAAAAATTATACCCATAAAATAGTACAAATGTTTTGTTTTTAGTACACATGTTCAATTTTACGGGTACAATTTTTATTTTTTTAATTTACAGGTACAATTTTTGTTTTTTG
Source organism: Festucalex cinctus (assembly GCF_051991245.1). Taxonomy (NCBI): domain Eukaryota; kingdom Metazoa; phylum Chordata; class Actinopteri; order Syngnathiformes; family Syngnathidae; genus Festucalex; species Festucalex cinctus. Next base: position 15,794,014 of record NC_135419.1, read on the forward strand.
TTTTTTTTACCGCACATTTTATTTTATTTTTTATTTTTTTGCAGGTACATTTTTTTTTTTTTATTTTTTTTTTTTTTTACAGGTACAAATCACGCCTTTTACAGATACAAATTTAGACTTTTTTTTTTCTACAGATACAATTTTTTACTTTTGCACCATATTTACCTACATACCATAATCGACACTTTTTTTTTTTTGCGTGTGAGGCTGTTGTATATTAAATTGGAAGTCAACCTTAAACATTTCTTGATAATATTTTGTTAAATGTGACCTCACATTCATCTGAACATGACATTCTGATTAATATTACATTTGTGGAATATGAGTTATGAAGCAAAATCCAGCCATTTTTATTCATCTCAGGGGTTGCCATTTTGCCACTAGGCTGTCGACTGAAGATGACATCACAATTGCTCAGGCAGCGACCAATCACAGCTCATCTGTTTTCTGACGCTGCGCTGTGATTGGTTGTCACCTGAGACCTGAGCTATTATGATGTCATTGTCAGTCGACAGCAAGTGGCAAAATGGCCGCCCCCAGAGATGGATTTTGCTGTTTAACTCATATTCCACTAACGCAATATTAACCGGAATACCATATTTAGACTAGTGGGGCAGCAAAGAACAAATATTTTTGGGGGGTTGACTTTCCCTTTAATGTTGAGTACTCATTCCGCGTTCCTTTGTCAGGCGCAGACGGGCTGATGGGCATCTACTTGTTCATGATCGGGGCGTACGACCTGAAGTTCCGTGGCGAGTACAACCGGCACGCCCAAGCCTGGATGGACAGCGGCCAGTGCCAGGTGATCGGCTCGCTGGCCATGCTGTCCACCGAGGTGTCGGTCCTGCTGCTCACCTACCTGACTCTGGAGAAGTACATCTGCATCGTGTACCCCTTCCGCTACCTGACGCCCGGTTGGCGCCGTACCGTGACGGTGCTCCTGGGTATTTGGGTGTTCGGCTTCATGGTGGCGTTCCTTCCCCTGGCCTTCAAGGGGCTCTTCCGGAACTTCTACGGTACCAACGGCGTGTGCTTCCCGCTGCACTCGGAGCAGCCCGAGACGATCTGGGCGCATATTTACTCTATCGCCATCTTTCTGGGTGAGTGTGGTGAGGGGTAGGGTTCGGGATTCAAGGGTACATTTTGAAGGGTTAGCTTTAAGGCTAATTTATGATATTAGAGATGGTTGTGATTTTAAGAGTTACCGGTAACTCTTTTTAGGGATTGTGATTTGGCTGTTACCAATCTATTGTCTGTTGTCGCTACGGTCACACTTCTTCCCAATCAAATGGGATTTGACGAGATTTGGCTAACACGTGATTTCATGGAGTGTCTCTTGTCTCTATCTCCAGGTCTGAACCTGGTGGCATTCCTGATCATCGTGCTGGCATACGCGAGCATGTTCTACAACATCCAGCGCACGGGTACCCAGACCACCAAGTACAGCAACCACATCAAGAAGGAGGTGACCATCGCCAAGCGCTTCTTCTCCATCGTCATCACAGACTCGCTTTGCTGGATCCCAATTTTCATCCTCAAGATCCTGTCGCTGCTGCAGGTGGAGATTCCCGGTAGTGTACGCCGCACACTTTGTGTACTGTACTGTTTGAGTTGGGTCTTCTACAGAGATGGGAAATCGAGGTCCAGAAAGGATGCCAAACTATGGCAGAATTTTTACTTTCTGGACCTGTATTTCTCATCTCTGATCTTTTCTGTGGCTGTAATAACTTTTTTTTGTCACATGTCACCAAGTTGAGGGTTTCAAGAGCTAGTTTTTCAATTTTTAGTGTTTTAAGGATTGGTGTTAAGAGTTTTAAGAGATACGGTTTTGCTAAGGATAATTTAGGGTTTTAAGAGGTAGGGTTGTTGTTTTTTTTTTTTTGTTTTTTTTTTTTTATTAAGGATTGGTTTTGGGACTTTAAATTGGAAGTCAAACTTAAACATTTCTAGACAATAATATGTTATATATGACCTCACTAGTCTAGACATGACATTCTGATCAACATTACATTTGTGGAATATGAGTTATGAAGCAAAATCCAGCCGTTTTTTTTATCCATCTTAGGTGGAGGCCATTTTGTTGTCGACTGAAGATGACATCAGTTACTCAGGGCTCAGGCAATGACCAATCACAGCTCACCTGTTTTCTGAAGCTGAGCTCTGATTGGTTGTTACCTGAGACCTGAGCAACTGTGATGTCATTTTCACTCAACAGCAAGTGGCAAAATGCCACGCCTTCTGATATTGATCAAATCTGCTGGATTTTGCTGCTTAACTCATATTCCACTTACACATTATTAAACAGAATGACATATTTAGACGTTAATACATTTTGGGGGGGTTGACTTCCCCGTTAAGGGTTAAGGTTAGGATTTTACATAAGTAGGTTTTGGGGTTTTTGTTGTTGTTGTTTGTTTTGTTGTTTTAAGGGTTAGTGTTGGGGCTCTAAGTGTTAGTGTTTTAAGTGTTTTTGTTTTGAGAGTTTGGCAGATGTGTCTTCACTGTCCTAAAGGGCCTCTTTTCCTTTCAAGAACTACTTTCAGTGTGTTTGCATCGTTTTGCGCCGTAAGCTGGAGTGCTAATTTATGACCTGGCATGCTTCCTAATGAGAACCCCTGTTGGGATATGAGGGATTCATTTGGTGGCTAAATTGCTTCTGAGTCAAGTGCTTCCGTCAAGGGATCCTCCAAAGCAAACAGCAGAAAAACCTCATGGGGGTGATGGTTAAGTCCATATTTATTCTCCCTAATTAGCTTTTCCTGCCACCTTCTTCGTCTCCCCCCCATAGGCACAATTACCTCGTGGGTGGTCATATTCATCCTGCCCATCAACAGCGCCCTCAACCCCATCCTTTACACGCTGACCACCCGTCCCTTCAAGGAAACCCTGACGCAGGTGTGGGCCAACTACAGGCAGCGGCGGCCGGCGGTGGCCAGCCACCCCATCCACCAGCCCTCGCTCACCTGGCAGGAAATGTGGCCCCTGCACGACTCAAGCCCAGCGGTGGGGGGCCGCCGAGATGGGGCCGACGCACCCCCCGTCAAGGTAGCCGGCCTCGCAGAAAACGACAACGGTGTTCCCATGTGAATCCGCTACGGAATCAATGGCGGTGTGTTCGATTGACCTCTGCCAAGGCCAGTCAGGAAAACATCAGGGAAATATCAACCCCTATCACAGCACAGGTAGTTCATCGTCCGATTTTTGTACATTTTCGTACCAATCTTGCGGGCTTCACAGTGCAGGGATGATAGTATTAAGTGTGTTAAGTAGCAGAAAGAAAATGTGATTTCTATTCAGTTCACTGTGGTCTTGGACAAGAAGGGTGTTTTAATCATGATTATTGAATTGGTTTGCGCAGCAAGGACACAAGCTCACCAACTCAAACAAGTTTTTCTAATGTAGAATCTGGTGTGCATGTTGGATTTTACCTTGGTGGAGTTTTGCTTTGGAATCAAGGTCAACACAAAACTGAATGAATTTTTATTTTTATTTTTATTTTTTTTAACAAAAGCATCCGTGTGTACAAGTTACAACTGAGCCCTTAAAATGACATGAAAGAAAATTAAAAAACTTTGCGTTCCCTTGCAATCTTTCAACTTAGGAGGACCATAGGGTACAATACGTGGATATGAGTAGATGAATTTGCTCCAGACTCATAAAACCTCTGGTTATTTTTCGGGTCAAATTGACCCATGGATAAAATGGCTTCTGCTGGCCTTATTGTTGTTCTTTAATTCTGTTTTATAAAATACTGTATATATTTTTAATTATGTTTGCATTGATGACAAAACGTGTGACGGGTCACACTGACCCATGGATACATACTACAATTAACCCAATTTAAAAATTATAATAATAATTTAAAAAAATTAAAAAAAAAAAGAGGATAACCTTTCTTTAGCTGGCCTCATTATTTTCTTATTCTTCTTCTTTTTATTATATTTATAGTTTTAATATTTATTAGTTTTGAAAATTACTACACAATGGGTCACATTGACACGTGGGCATTTTGGTATACCAGAATTGACCAATTGTTTTAAGTGTTTACAGTATGTATATATCTTCTAATGTTTTTTAAATGGTGATGAAACTCATTTATCTTGCCTCTTTTTTTTTTTCTTCTTTTTATTACATTTCTTGATATTTGTTTTGAGAATAACTAAAGACACAGTGGCTCACATGAATCACCATTTTTTTGGGGAGGGGTGTATCACAAATTGCCCTTAAGATAAATAAATAAATAGTTAAATAAATAAATAAAGTACTTTGCTACATTGACAATTTTGGTGTATGGTCTCAAAATAAACACATTTTATAATTCCCTTCCAAAATATTATTTAATATATAGCTAAAACTGTTCTTATTTTTAATTCATTTCTTTGTCTTAGTTGATTATTTATTTTTTTTTTTTAATTCATGACAAAACTAAAGCGGTTCACATTGACCCATGGACATTTTTGGTATACTAAAGACACAAACGTGGCAGGAAGGTTAAGATTATTAAAAATAAAAATAATTTTAACATCCACAACTACCATACAAACTCACTGAGAAGTTAATTACTGTTGAGTACAATTAAAATGAAGTAAGACTACTGACATACAAACATTGATATCACCTATGCGCTCATGTGGAAACACCTATGTCGCCGCCTGCAGAATTCATAGGAAAAGAAATTGCATATGCCGCATTTTTTTCAGGACTGAAGCCTCTGGTAAATTCCCTTTCTACTCTGATTGATTTTTACGTTTAATTGTTAATTTAATCAGTTTCTTTGTCATGTTACAATACAAGCAGCAGCTACCTCGGTTTGTTGGAATGCTTCCACAGAGGCCTTGAAGGAATTCAGAAAGTGACATTTTCAAAATAAAAGAGTTCATTTTAGTGATGTTTTAAATGGAGTCTGTCCAATATACTCCACAATAAACTACATGTCCAAAATGATTAACAAAGCTTGTCAAATTAAAATGATATGAAATATTACATTTTGGTGACTCACTTTGTTGGTCATGTCAACCGATATTCCTCAAACTTTCATGGATTACATTGTCATAATCATAGTGGGATCACTATGGATTTTGAAATGTGTAATTTTGTTGAAAACTTATATATATATATATATATATATATATATATATATATATATATATATATATATATATATATATATATAAGAATGATGCCATAATTGAAATGAAGATGCACTAGGAAAAAAATAATTCAACTATTTAAGTGATTAAGTGAACATCCATTTCCTGAAAGTACATTAACCTAGTACTAATAATTCAATAGTTAAAAAAAAACTTTTTGAGAATGCCCCAATTTGTCCAATTTTCTGCTGGTATTAAATTAACTATAAATGTAATTAAACAAATTGTAAAAAAATAAATACAGATTTAAGTAACGTTCCAAATATGGTTAATTTTCTACAGATTCCACTGCATTGCTTATTATTGCTTTCCAAATGTGTAAATAGAATTTTATGATAATTTTATGGGATTTTTGGTTGCATTTCCCAGCTGGTCTGGGCTTTGACTATGGACTCATAAACACAAAAACATATTTTTGCATCTGCCATGGCATTAGATGCTTTGCTCTCAGCATATGTGTTTCAATGAATTCCTATGGAAATCATTTTTTGCCAAACTGTAAATAAAAACATTTGCTGCTGATGTTCTCTCATGTATGAGGATTGTCATTTGACTGTACTGTATGTGCCTGTATGACTGCTTATCTGCTTGAACTTGAAATAATGTCAGTGTTTGTGGGATTGTTGATGGATTTATTTAATGTGTGTTATGGCTTTGAATTATTGTCTTTAATGTGACATAAATTACAATAGATAAGAAAAATGTGTCATTTTTAATTGAAACTATTCCAGCATAGGGTTTGTGGAACATATTTTCTCAGCATTAGTTTAATGGTAAGCTCATTTACAATTTATGATAGCACACGAGCCAAGCTTTAGGCTAAATTTACCATGCCTGGGGTTAAAGGACTTAATTTATTTTATTCTATCTCCTGAAATAATTAGGCAGTGCATCAGTGATCACATGTCTGAATTTCCCTTAAAGCCATTTACCCTGTTTTCTCAATCCCGTTCACTTGGTCGAATGAGGAATAAATGTCCAATAAAACCGGTTTATATGTTTACTTTATTTTATCTTGTTGTTGTTGTTGTTTTATGGCAAACTTGACTTAGAAACAAATTACTGAAATCCCTTTACAGGGTTTTTAAGGGCTTTAGCTCAGGAAATCTTCTAAAATTCACAAAAAAATATTCACTGTACTGTACACTGATGTGGATTGTTGAGTCTCCACCACTGGGTTTGCCTTCGGACCCATGACTGAATTAAAAAGTAAAAATAAATTTAATTATTTTTTATTTTTAAAATGCTTTATATAGAATTACAATGTACACGAACAGTACATAATACAAGGATATACAGTGTACCAAACAAAATACAATTAAATTGGGAAAGAAATAAAACCTCATAAAAACAAAAAAAAGAAAGGCTCGAGTTTTTTTTTGTTTTTTTTTCTTTCCTTTTCCTAAGCATTAATCACAGTACAGTATTTACATAGTATTCTGGTCCGAATAGCTTTTATATCCTCCAGGTACATTAACAAAAGCATTTTAAATACAGCAAAAATGTGGTCGTTGATTTATTTGCAAATTTTACACAGTGAATATGAAACTTTGCAAAAATTAGAAGAATATCAAAATTAGATAGCCCAAAACGAACATGTCTGAAATATATTTTCTTTTTATCGAGGTTTCAATACAAATAAATAAATAAATCAATAAATAAATACATCAATAAATACATCAATAAATAAATACGTACTGCACCTTGCACACGTAACGGCGCTGTTTACGAGCGTTCACGGATATGCACATGCGCAGTTCATTCGAGATTTGCCCCCCAAATGGCAGTATTATGAGACTTGTGTCCTCAGCGTGTCGACTGTACCCGCTTACATAATCTAAATTGTCGGTCACTCCAGGATAGCAGGCCGCTTTTGGCTTCTCGTGGCCACGAAGAGGAGACGTGTGAGCAGAAACTGACCAGCTGTGACGAGATGTTGCCAGCTACAGCTAGCAGATACTCGAGTAAAGGTACGTGTCTGGCTAGCAGCAAATTTACCTAATTCGTTGCTAATTCGCCGAGATTTTAACGCAAAGTTTGTTTTAGAAGCTTAGATTGCTCTGTTACGTGTTATAACATGTATTTTACGTTGTGCCCGTGTGTGCAAAATTCACAGAAATGCTGCAACCCGTGTTGGCATTAGCGTCTATTTTAGCAGCAAGCTAAAATGTAGGCTAAAGTTCATTGGGTCACTTTTACTCAACTATGCCACACACGTATAGTTGTATACGTGTTTTTAAAATTGTAATGTGCCTATCATGTCGTCCATTACATAGTTCGTTTCTTGGTTGGAGTTTTCGATTTTTTTTCCCCAACATAAAATTAGTCTCAGCAGGCTATTATAAAGTTGACGTTTTGGAGTGTGGTGGTAGTCATGCAGTCCTCTTCATTCACAACATATGTTCTTACATCGGTCACTTAATTTGCACACTGTCTTGTGTTCGTTTCAGTTAGTTGTACTGACACATTCACAATCACAGTTTTCTGTTTTTTTTTAAGCTTTTAAACCAGTCCTTATTTTGTCAGTTAATTGAATGCATAAACAAACATGGAGCGCAGTTAATATTTAACCTGCCAGAAGTTAATGTAGGTTGTCTGTTTTTGTGGGTTTTATCGTGACAGATTAAGTTACGTGTTGAGTTGCTAACCATGCATGTTGCAATTGTTTTATTATTTTTTTTCGAAATTTGATCAAAAAAATAATCCTTGAATCACAATGTGATACTCACTGTACTTGCTTCATGAGGTGGCCTCTACATTAAAAAAAAATAAAATAAAAAATCGTCGAACGGGAAGGTGCCACCCTCTGCACGCCTGATCTTGTATTTTATTACACATCGTATATCATCATCAGTGTTTGTTGTTGTCGTCGGATACTTGCGTCATGTTTTTATTTATACATTGCCCTCAGAAGACTAGGAAGGCCCCTGATTATAAAATGGCTACCCCGGTCCAATTGGCAAGCAGCTGGATATGCTCTTGATTGTTGTCCTCTCCTTGCAGCCCACAGATGCATCAGGGCTTTGAAGACGGTGCAAGTAGACCACCCGTCACCTCAGCTGTACACAACGTTACCCAGACGGAGCTGCTCCTCGGCGTCCTCCACGCCTCGCATCACAACGCACTACACCGTACACCCCCGGGACAAAGATCCAAGATGGGAAAGTGAGTTATTGTCATTTTCACAAGTCTATTTTCTGCTTCTGCTTTCTGCTTCTTTTTAAATAGCCTCTTAATTATCAGGATTTATTATATTATATTATATTATATTATATTATATTATATTATATTATATTATATTATATTATATTATATTATATTGTAGGGGTGTGAATTGCCTAGTACCTGACGATTCGATTCGTATCACGATTCACAGGTCACGATTCGATTCGATACCGATTAATCCCGATACGAATGGTCACGATTCGATACCGATTAATCCCGATACGAATTTATAAGTCGATTGTTGCGATTTTTTTCCATTCAAATTTAGAAAATACTATCAGTAAATTTGTACATGTACACTGTAAGATTTGTATGAATATATTTATCTAAAACTTGAGGCTTATAACCGTGAGCCACTGTACACAAACAGTTTGCAATCTGTTTCACATTTGAACAGCATTAAAATAAAAATATTAAGGCTTAATGTGCCGTTCATATAACATTCTTCCATGCTCAAGGTGTGAATCCTAAAAAAAAAAAAAAAAAAAAAAAAAAAAAAAAAAAAAAAAAAAAAAAAAAAAAAAAAACCGATTCTGACGATTATTGAATCGATTCGAGAATCGCGCGATGTAGTATCGCGATATATCGCCGAATCGATTATTTTTAACACCCCTATTATATTGTATAATTTAATGAATTTATTAATGTGTTCCCAAAAACATATAAATATGTTCTATTTTAAATGTTTTAAGTATCCCAAAGACGTACTTATAAAAAAAAAATGTAATGTTTTTTTTTTTTTTTTTTTTTTTTTTTTTAATGCTGGAGCATACAGAAGGCTTTGATGCAGCCTCTCAACTGCTGAGAACAGATGAAGCAATGCTAGTAATTAGAAAAGAGGCCAGCAGGTGGTAGCAGAGTTTAAGAGATCAACCAGGGCCATGTTGCAACAAGCTCTTTTTTTTTTTTTTTTTTTGTCATTGTTTTCACCAGGAATGTGAATATTGATGAAACTTAGCTATATTCTAATGCTAATTGCTGGAAAATAGAAACAGATACAAATGTAGTTTTTCTTCCTGATGAAAGAAGAGACTCTAATCTTTTTTTTTTTTTTTTTTTTTTTTGGTATTGTTCCATGATTTTATAGCGATATAACACGATATTCTGTGGGCCTTGCAAAATCAGTCAAAATCCAGTGAAACAGCCGGGAGCGAAGGGGGTTGCTTCAGTGAAAATAGCTGCGAGTGAATGAGTTCATTAAAATTCATTAATTAATTAATGTGTATTAATTAATACATGGTACACGGCTTGAAAGTTCTGCGAGAGACTATTTTATTCCGTCGCATCTATTAATTCGGGAGTGATTTTTGAAAAGTTTCCAGGCATTCACTAACAACGTTGGAGTTCTCTGGTTTATCCCACTGTCGCAGTCCACAGTCATTGGATTATTTAACACTAGCCTGTAGCCCAGTTGATGTAACGAGCTGTCAGTCATTCAGCCTATGCGCAGTGAGTTTATGAGAGCCGTCAGTGATGCACGGGTCGTCCTCAGGCGTGGAAATGGAAAGGTTCGCGGACGAGGCGGACGTGGTGATCGTCGGCGGGGGTCCCGCCGGTCTGTCGGCCGCCATTCGCCTCAAGCAGCTGGCTAATGAGCAGGAAAAGGAGCTGCGCGTCTGCCTAGTGGAGAAGGCGTCCCAGATGGGGGCGCACACGCTGTCGGGGGCCTGCCTGGAGCCCAGCGCGCTCGAAGAACTCTTCCCCGACTGGAAGGAACGAGGGGTGAGCTTCTGACGCCCATTTCATTTTTTTTTCATCCCACTTGCTGTGTTAAAATCTGTGAGAGGCTTTTCCCAACACCTCTGCTGCCATTGGAATTGACAAATCAGTTCATTTACAACCCTAATTCCTGGCTTGAAAAACCCTACTTTGAAAGACTAAGCCTACCTCATGCCGTACCAAGGCTTTTGAATGTGCCCTTTTCCCCCAAGTCGGTTGAAAAAAAACAAAAAACTGTTTTGTAATATTTTTTTTGACAATTCAGTTTTTATTTCATATTTTTAATAGGAGTGTTAGGCGATTGCATTTTTTTTATTGCATAACTGCAATAATTAACTCACGATTAATCTCAAATTGTATATCTGTTATAAATGTACAATAAAATATGTACGATAAATTTCATAAACTTAACATAAAAGTGGAAAAAATGTTAAACTAATAGAAATATGGCTGCATCTTTTAGTCATTGATGGAGTAGTTTCACAAAAATTCATAAAATTGAGTTAAAATTAAAAAGATGTACTGTAAAAAACGAGTGTGATATTGATTTGTGTTGAGGTCATATCTTCCACTAGATGGCATAAATGCGGTAAGACGGTGACAGTTCGGTGCGTTTTTCTTTTCATATTAAGAGCTATCTAATCTTTAACGTGATGTAACTTGTGAAATTTTTGAAATTGTAAAATACAACTTGGCCCCAGTCTCCACAAATATATGCATTACTGTTAAATGTATTATTTACTAAATTTTGACATGGACGCTGCGTTGCGACTGGAATTCCCCCAGTACAGGCTTTCCTTTTTTTTTTTTTTTTTTTTTTTTGTGTGTGTGTATGTGTGCGTGCGTTTGCGTGTGTGCGTTTGCGTGCGTGCGTGTGCGTGCGTGCAAATACGTATAAATTTATACTCATTCATTCACCTAAAACCTTATAAATATCCCATTACCCTTCGCCTTAACCAGGTACTTCAGAATCTTGCCAGAGTCGGGAGATTTAAATGGTCAGGAGACCAGAGAAAAGGTCAGAAAAAAAAAGAAATAAAGAGAAAAGAAAGGTAAATCAAAGTGACATCCAGCACCGACCAAACACTTCCTGCCTTCCCCATGATTACAAAATCAAAGTCTTACGCCAACCCCGGAAGCCTCTAAATTCCAGCAAATTTAGCGAGATCTCAAGAGCCCAGAGGAAAAACTAAAGAGAGGAAGGAGGGAAGGATCGATAAGGCAGAGTGAGATCAATAGAAGCCAGTACATCCAATCCATCAAAGTGAAGTCCAGCACCAACAAGACCCCTCCTGCGTGGTTACAAAACCGGAGTCTTATGCCAACCCCAGAAACCTCATACTTCTAATAAATTAAGATCTCAAGTGACCAGAGGAAAAACTAAAGAGAGGAAGGAGGGAAGGATAGATAAAGCAAAGTGAGAACCACAGACACCAGCACCAACTGATTCAAGGGGCTGTGGGAGGGAGAGGGTACTTCTGTTGAGTTTCAGTAGATGCTGGTGCGACGGATCTGGCATGCATAAGGACCACCACCAAAGAAAGAAGCCGTCAACCGCGGTCCAGCAAAGCGAGCACCCCCCCCCCCCCCCCCCCCCCCCCCCGGAATCCCCAGGCCGCGGCAGCACCAAGGCCACCCCCAAGCCACCCGAGCGGACACCGGTCGGCGAGCCGACCCAGACACCCGGAACACCCCCGCCCCAGCCCCGGCCCACACCCCCGAGCCCAAGGCCGCAGAACGAGGCCCAGCGGGCCCCCACAGCGCCCCACCGGTCCCCAGCCCCCATCCCCCCACGACCCCCCCGCACCCCACCCAAACCCGCCATCCACCACGACCCAGGCCCCACCACCCCCGACCCCCAAACCCCCGAACACACCCCGACCCCCAGCACCCAACCCCCCACCCACCCATACCTCCACCCCCCCCCCAAACAAGCCGCCCCCCCCCGACGGCCGCCACCCCCCCCCGCGAACCCGGCCCCCCGCGAGAACCCCCCACCCCCCCCCGGAAACCGGCACCGGGCAGCAGCGCAGAGAGGGAAGATGTGCCCACCCCACCTCCAGCCGCGCGAGATTTGCACAGCGGCGGGAGGGGGGAAGCAGAGGAGGAAGCACCAGGGGAGAAGGCGGAACACCACTGTTAAATGTATTATTTACTAAATTTTGACATGGACGCTGCGTTGCGACTGGAATTCCCCCAGTACAGGCTTTCCAAGTAAAGGGCGGTAATTAATGGCGCGTTAAAAAAATATAGTGGCATTAAAGGAACTCAAAATTAACACACCCATTTTGACACCCTTAATTTTTAACCAAAATGTTGAAAAATATGCATTCAGTCTAAGTCTGCTGGTGGCGTTCCTTGTGTTCAAATCCGTCAAAAGAATGAACTTCAACTGTGTTCCACTGAATGTTTAAACACTTTTCTATTGACCTGAAGCTGTGCCTGTTCTTGCATATGATCGTCATCTTAAGATAAATGTCAGTGTGTCTCGTCTCTTTCTCTTGCCTCAGGCGCCTCTCAACACACCAGTGACTGAGGATGTCTTCAACATTTTGACAGAGAAGCACAGGATCCCCGTTCCCATGTTGCCAGGTACACTTCATGAGAAAATCTCATGTTGGTGCTAAAATGTCTACTTTATTTTTTTCTTTTTTTAAAGTACAAATAACCTTGTAATTTTGTTTGTGTGACAGGTCTTCCCATGAGGAACCATGGCAACTACATAGTACGTCTGGGCACCTTCGTCCGCTGGCTGGGCGAGCAAGCAGAAGAGCTCGGAGTGGAGTTGTATCCCGGTTATGCCGCCTCCGAGGTCACAATGACGCCCATTTGAACATTGAGGCTTTTAATAATTATTTAATACATCAAAAAGCATCAATCATGGAATTAGGAAATATATATATATATTTTAACTTTGTGTCTCTTGTGCGGTGAAGGTTTTGTTCCACGAAGACGGAAGCGTCAAAGGAATCGCCACCAACGACGTCGGCATCGCCAAAGACGGCTCACCAAAGGTACCGTAGAAGCACGCGAGCGTCAAATCCTATTGGCCGTGTACGGAATGGTGATCAATCGGCATGCGTGTTCAGGACGTCTTTGAGCGGGGGATGGAGCTCCACGCTAAGGTGACGTTGTTCGGAGAGGGGTGTCACGGCCATCTCGCCAAGCAGCTCTACAAGCGCTTCAACCTGCGTGAAAACTGCCAGCCGCAGACGTACGCCATCGGACTCAAGGAGGTAACCGACACCGATGCGGCTTAGAGGTCACGCGGTTTAAATCTTAACTCAATTTTATTTATAGAGGGTTTTAAAAAATCCACCATAACTGCATACAAAGTGCTGTACAGAAAGTAAAAATCACATATAAAAACAAAGACCGTTAAAACAATAAATTCATAACATAAAAATAGTAAAACTCAGAATCAATACCAAGGAATAAGAATGTGTTTTAAGACGCACACATGCTGTATAAGAACTGTCATTCACAAATATAAATATATACATTTTATTTCGTTGCTATCAAATGGGAAGCATAGCTAATATTTTCTTCGCCGTTATGGATCAATTGGGGGGGGGGAATTCTATTTTTTTTTTTTTTTGGCAGCAATGGATTTGTATAACATTCATACACAAGACAAAGCTATCGTGATTTACACAGTACAGTTACTGTAATATGAGAACTTTTTTTTTTTTTTATTGGCTATATTACAGAAATTATTTGGAATAAAATTTAAAAAGAAGAAGTTTGTGAAAATTCACAAAATAATTGTAAATAAATAAACCTCGGCTATATAACGATTCAGTTTTTTCAGTCTCACTATATTGCAGATTTTTTCTAAGGGTTATTACATTTTCCAACTGTTTAAATATTTTTGTTATTCATTGCTCTTGCTCTCTCACTAAATTGTCTTTGAATGTGATAGGTCTATCGCTATTTATTTTTAAATAGTAAAACCGGATATATTAGCTATATTATATATAGAATATATTATATTATACTGACCTTTTTGCTGTGGAAATCCTAAGGCGCACCTGTGCAGTCGTCATGCTGTCTAATCGGCATCTTGATAGGCCACACCTCTGTGGTGGATAGATTACCTTGGCAAAGGGGAAGCGCTCACTGACACAAAACCAGATTTATTCAAAAAGTACAATTATCTGGATAAAAAAATTTGTCCAATGGAAAAGTTTGTGACTATAGCTGTACAGAATACAAATATCTATGAATGATGCAATACAACGCTTGTTATTGGGTGTTACGCAATAGCAACTAACTGGAGTGCAACTCCACAGGGCTGATAAAAAGACGTGTATGCTGTATGATTTATTGCAATATAGTCTCTTTTCACGTCAGTGCCTGACATGCACATCGCCTTCTCAGCAGTAAAGTCGTCCGTTTCATGACGATGTGACTATTTTGTGTGTGTGTGTCTGTGTGTGTTTATGTTGTTAGGTGTGGACCATCGACGAGAAGAAGTGGCGTCCCGGCCGAGTGGAGCATTCGGTGGGCTGGCCTCTCAACAGGAACACATACGGCGGTTCCTTCCTGTATCACCTCAACGAAGGAGAGCCTCTGGTGGCTCTGGGCTTTGTGGTGAGCTGGAATTTGTGCAAAGTAGGCAGTGTTTCGTTTGCTAACCTCTTCTGAGACAAAGCATATATTTGATATGAGAAAAATCTTGCGCCATCACCACACAAATTGTCACAAAGCTACATACCCCTGTTCAAATGCTTAAAAAAAAAAAAAAAAAAAAAAGACCAGGCAAAATCATTTAAATGTGTCCTATAACACGTAAAACTCAACTGGGAAAAAAATAAAATGTTTTCAAGAGGGGAAGTAAAATGATTGTTGTGTACAGGTGGGTCTGGACTACTCCAACCCTTACCTGAACCCCTTCCGGGAGTTCCAGCGGTGGAAGCATCACCCCTTCGTCGCCCGCACGCTGGAGGGAGGCAACAGGATCGCATACGGAGCCCGCGCCCTGAACGAGGGCGGCTTCCAGGTGAGTTTTGAGTTATGGGGGGAAAAAAACACAAAAAAAACAAACAAACCTCATTCGGCCGAATTCCTTATTAAGACTTTGTTCAAGTGGAAGTCAACCATAAACATTTCTTGACAATACTATATGTGACCTCACTAGTCGAAACATTGCATTCTGATTAATATTACATTCGTGAAATATGGGTTATGAAGCAAAATCCATCCGTTTTTATCCATCTCGGAGCGGCCATTGTGCCACTTGCTGTCAACTGAAGATGACTTCAGTGTTGCTCAGGCAACGACCAATCACAGCTTGCCTGTTTTCGAATGCGTGAGCTGTGAGCTGTGATTGGTTGTTTCCTGAGCAACTGTGATGTCATCTTTAGTGGACAGCAAGTGGCAAAACAGCCGCCTCCTGAGATGGATAACAACGGCTGGATGTTGCTGCTAAACTCATATCCACCAACGCAATATCAACTAGAATACCGTATTTAGACTAGTGGACCTCCATAGAACATTTCATTGTCAAAACAATTTTTTGAGTTAACTTCCTTATTAGAGAACAAGGCCTGGAATCCGCCCAAATTGTCCCCCTCTCATATTGCCATTAAATATTATGTTGCTAAGTGAAACTAAAGCTAAAATGGCCGCTTCAGCCCCCCCACAAACTTTTGTCTCTCTTCTCTTTTGGCTCAGTCAGTCCCTAAACTGACATTCCCGGGTGGCCTTCTGATTGGCTGCAGCCCCGGCTTCATGAACGTGCCAAAAATCAAAGGCACACATACGGCCATGAAGAGTGGCATGCTGGCCGCGGAGGCCATTTTCCCGCGAGTGGCGGCGGCGGCGGCCGAGGGCGGCGAGTCGGAGACGGCAGGTATGAAATACGGGTACAAAAGAGTTCCACAGACAAGTGAAGAATGGATATTCGATGTATCATGAGACGTACATGTTACATTCAGGTTGTGGTCCATTAGGTCTGCATGTTCCCGAGTACGCCGAGGCCCTGAAGGCGTCGTGGGTGTGGAAGGAGCTCCGCGCCGTGCGGAACATCCGTCCGTCCTTCCACAACTACTTTGGTCTGTACGGCGGCATGGTCTACACGGGTATCTTCTACTGGATCCTGAGGGGCAAAGAGCCATGGACGCTCAAACACTGCGGTGAGTCACCATTTGCGGAAATGCCGCACAGCGCTCGTCTCATTAGGTTTTGACGCGTGCGTCAGGCCGCGACGCCGACCAGCTGAAGCCGGCCAAGGACTGCACGCCCATCGAGTACCCCAAGCCCGACGGGAAGATCAGCTTTGACCTGCTGTCGTCCGTGGCGCTCAGTGGCACCAACCACGAAGGAGACCAGCCCGCACACCTGACCCTCATGGACGACAGCGTACCCGTCGACAGGAACCTCGCCATCTACGACGGGCCCGAGCAGCGCTTCTGCCCGGCGGGTAATTCATGATATTAGTGTGTTTTGTGGTGACTCGTTTTGTAGCAAATGGGAAAGGCCTGGAAAATAATATCAAGAAAAGAATGGAAGTCCTTGCTAATGTCAGTTATTATTAAAATGTAATATTTGTGGAGTTTTTACCATGTCCTTGACATTTAAGAAGAATTGATGTGCCATAATTAATATCAGATTGAACTGAAGTGAATCAAATCGAAGTGAACTCTTGCAAATCGAAATTGATTTGATTGAGGAAATTAGAATCGATGGCCAGCCCTAATTGAATATCGAACCCGGTCTTTTCTCAGGCGTGTACGAGTACGTTCCCGTGGAAACGGGCGACGGCATGCGGCTGCAGATCAACGCTCAGAACTGCGTGCACTGCAAGACGTGCGACATCAAGGACCCCAGCCAGAACATCAACTGGGTGGTCCCGGAGGGCGGGGGCGGACCTGCCTACAACGGAATGTAACCACAATGAACTGGCCACCATTTGAGGAATATACGGTAAACTTGAACCCCAACTGACTGAATATTCAGGACCTCTTGCCAGTTAAAAAAAAAAAAATTAAAAATGTGCCCTCTGTTGCTGCTATACAGTCAAAGGTTTGGATATTGTTTCTCAATAAGAAATTGTTTTCACATTTTTGACTGGTAGTGTATATGTAGTAACTATGAACACAAATCATGTTTAAAGAGCCTTGATTTTATTAATTTATGACACTACCAAAAAAAAAAAAAGGTGAGCGTGAATGTGTCATCTGCATTAAGTGGCCTTCAAGTATATTAAATATGGACTTCAAGCAGACGTTTTTGATAAGTTAACATTTATTCCAGGTACATTTTGTTGTACTGGACATAATGTCACATCAGTGAATAAACTACTTGACTGTTCTGCACTGGCTGTTGGGCCTTGTGGTGCGTTCCAAGGATGATGCTACAAAACGGCAACGGCGGTCAGTGTACAAAAACGACTTGAGGATGAGAGGTTTGTTAACATGAGGAGGCAGGACGAGTGACGTTCAGGCGAACATTTTGGCATAGATTTTCTTCTCTCTCTCCTTCTCCTGCTGGACTTGGAGCTGCACACGTTTCATCTCGTTGCTGATGGCTGGCGGAGAAAGCAAACTAAAGTTTTAGTATTTGAGTGGTGCAGTCACGCTGTGCAGTCTTCACTTTGCTTTTGCGGGGCATTAGATGTGAATCGGTTGCAGTAGAAGTGTGCATGTTACGTTACAGGTGCAGACCTAATTATTATGATTGGTGTGTTTACTTTGTCAATTTGTCAACAAGGACAGAAAAGCTCACCTTTGTCCTCCGGAGCGATTCCCTGAGCTGCCTTCAGGTCAGACTGCAAGTAAAATGGAGTACTTAGCATTAGC
The DNA here is from genome assembly GCF_051991245.1 of Festucalex cinctus. Lineage (NCBI taxonomy): Eukaryota > Metazoa > Chordata > Actinopteri > Syngnathiformes > Syngnathidae > Festucalex > Festucalex cinctus. The sequence continues at coordinate 15,811,910 of NC_135419.1, forward strand.
ACGTAGCATTCGTTCCAACTACTTTTCATGCTTAATAAGATGTTACCATGGCTTGGCTGTACTCCTTGAGGCCCTGCCAGGCCTGAGCCCTGCGGAAAAGAGCCTTGGTGTTGCCTTTGTCCAGCTCCAGAGCCTACAAATACATTAACACATTCGTGGTGTAATAGCGCCATCTAGTGGAAGAGTCTGTCAACACCATACCTCGTTGCAGCTGTCCACGGCCTCCTGCCACATCTGCAGCTTTAGCTTGCAGGCTGCCGTGTTGAGGTAGCAGCTAAGCACGGCGGGCTGCAGCTTCTTTTGCGCCGGGGACTCCTCGCCTTCGTCCTCCAAAACTTCGCCACACATTTCCAAATACCTGTGGGGAAAGAAGCATAGAATATTGTATTGTCTTCATATAACGATAATAAAAGTAGTGATTTATAGTAAGACTTGAACCTGAGGGCTTTGCCGTATTTGTTGACCGCAGCATTCCAGTCTTGGCTCTTAAAAAGGTTGTTTCCAATCTTCTTAATGTCCTCGGCCACTGACACAACTTTGTCCACCTGTGGGGGAGGAGAGTTGAATATAATCCATTTTGAGGGAAACTGATTGAGCAAAGTGCAACATTTTGTTTTATGGGATTGATATGCTACAAAATTTAATGCATTTAAATGAGAAATCTGTCGACTTCATCGAAATCTGATGTAAAAAAAAAAAAAAAAAAAAACCCAAAACAAAACAGTTAACAGGCTTAAATATATTTTAAATTAGCAATCTATTGGCTAAAATTTCATGTTAAACAAAAATATACATTTTATACTCGCAAATTTTATTAAAATTGAATTAATAAAAATATACATTAAATTTAAAAAAAAAACATTTCCGTGCTATCTGCACAAGTTTATGTAAAGAAGTTGAATAAAAGTGAAAAAAACTAAAATTATAAAATTTAAATAAACTAAAAACTTGCATCATTTGATAAATTATCAAGATAGATAATATATATTAACTATATTAAAATATAATTTAAATATTTGCCTTATATTTAAGTTCTCAAATATTCATTTAAAATACAATTACACATAAAAACACTAATTATTTTTTTATTTAAGGCAAAAATGCTCATTTCAAATGGATTTTTAAGAAATAAATAATTGTTTTATTTGTAGTATAAAAATACTCATTTAAATGTGTTTTTTTAAAAACAGAATAAATATGCAATAATGTAAATCATTCAAGATTTTGTGCAGAAATGCTCATTTAAAATGATTTTTACACATTTAAAAAGCATTAAAATTAAATCTACACTACTAATTTTTAATGAGCAATCTATTTGACATTTAAAAACAAGCATTACTGTTTTTTTCCAAAATGTGTTAATGGCAGCACCTGTGGTGTCCCCCCCCCTCAATATAGAACGTTAAAAAAAGAAAGAAAAAAAAAGTAGTACATCTTTGAAGTCAACATCCGAGTCCTCGGGAAATTCATGGTGGGCGTCTCCCGTGCCGTCGCAGGGGGCGGCGCCCCAGCCGTCGCCATTCTTGTGCTGGCCACAGTCGGCAATCACGCACGGCTGCAAAGACAAATGTCACGGGTTTTGCTTTTCAGATGTTTTCATACCGTCTCAATGGAGCGGCGCTGTCCGTCATTTTACCTTGACGGGAGCGTCGTCATTGGTGTCGATCCCCTCCAGCATTTTGACCAAACCCATCCCCTTGAGCACCTGTCCGAAGACCACGTGCTTGCCGTCCAGGTGCGGCGTGGGCACCGTGGTGATGAAAAACTGCGAGCCGTTGGTGTTGGGCCCAGCGTTGGCCATGCTCAGTAGGCCCACTTGGTCGTGCTGACAATATGTACGGAAATGCATTGTAGCTATGTAATTATTATTATAATACACAGATTTGTGGGTTAAAAAAGTGATTGTGTTTTAAAAATTTGGTGGTGCCATGTTCTTTTTCTTTACCTTGTAGTGAAAGTTTTCATCCTCAAACTTCTCCCCATAGATGCTCTCACCACCGGTGCCATTCTGGTTGGAGAAGTCTCCTCCCTGGATCATGAACTTCTTAATAACTGTCAGAAAAGTCAATGCGTAGTCCAATTATAAAAACACAATAATACATCCAAGACGTCAGGGTGAATATGTCACATACTTCTGTGAAAGGGGCATCCTTTGAAGTGCAGAGGTTTCCCCGTGGATTTCCCCAGGCCTTTCTCTCCTGTGCAGAGGGCTCGGAAGTTCTCCGCTGTCTTGGGAGTGACGTCAGCGAACAGCTCCAGAACAATTCGGCCGGCTAAAGAAAAACACAAATGAATTCCAAATCACACACTGCAGTCTAAAGTTGCTTTAAAATATAATAATAATCCATTTAGACTTGGCACCTTCCGGAAGCTATTTAACCAACAACTGTATTATTAACTGAACTGTTGTTTGCATTAGTGTCTACATGTGTATTAATGTCTGCCGGCAATGCATTGTAGGGTATACAGAAAAGGGCAAACCCCTGTACCCTCTATATTGACCTAGTATTCGTCTAGATTTTTTTTTTTTAATGCAACTCTTGAATTGAGCCTCAATAACTGATCAGTTTAAAAATAGCACTTACTGTACATCACTATTTTAGTATAAATTTATAATTACTGCAACTTTTATAATAGTTACAAAAATAGCACGAATAATGGTGTATATATTGCTAGTTAAATTAGCACAAATAACTACATTCCTTGCTAAATTAATCAAACACATGGTGTGTGCACGAGATACTCGAAACTCAATATCTACTTAATAAAGCTGCAGGCAAACATTAATAAGCCAATAAATCAATATAATATAAATATGAGTTTATATATTTGCTACATTAATGTCTGTTAATCACGTTTATTCGATTAGCACGAGCGACGCTAAGCTAACAAGGCTAGCAGTAACTGCGACATTTACTACAATTTTAAATGAAATTTAAAAAGTCTTCTTACCTCTAGCGCCGCCGATGTCTACGTCGAAGAAAACGCGAGGGTTTTCGGGATTGGTCGGCTTGTTGGTGGGCACCGGGTGAGACATTTTGCAACACTTTTATTGAACCGTTAGCTACACGTACACGGCGGCCGGCCGGTGTGTCTGAAAATGGGTTTACTGCTGGAAATACACCGGAAGTGACGGTAAATCCGGTAGGGTCCATCAAAATAAGAGCTATATTTTGTTTCAAAATAAAAGCGCCACATTATGTATTTAGAAAATCTCAACTTCAATTTTGAAGGCATCAGCACAAATTTGATTTGGTTGAAATTTGTTAATGTTGGATGTTCTTCATGTTCTTTGTAAAGTAATACGTAACAAACTGGTCCACCTGTCAATCAATATATTTTGGTGTTAAAATAAAAAGAACATAAGTAGGATTGAATAGTAAAAATTCAGTGTCTACTGATGGCCATTTTTCTGTCTGACTTGGTTTTAGGATTTCTGCAGGCCGGTCATCTTCTCTCTGGTTGCTCTGGCATCAGGATATAAAGGTTAAATGGGATTTTACTGTATTTGTTGAATTTAAGATAAACCCCATTTTTCATTTTAATCTTTTCAAACCCTTGAGCATTTACAGGGGACGAATAATAAATATTCATGAAGATAAGCATTTTGACTTTCCATCAGCTCCACTTGACAGTGCAGAAGCTTATGATTTATTGCTGCCAACCTTTTGCAAAACAACAACAGGAAAAGGGCTACATCTGCTACTACTTGAGTGTTCTTATCTGATGCTGTGCATGTGTGTGTGTGTGTGTGTGGGGGGGGGGGGTGTTGCATGCAAAAGTGTAAGTGTTGCATTATAGATGACTTGAGCTAGCAACACAGATACTCAACACTGTCGCCGCTCGGTGCGCGTCATGTGATTCTGCACAGCCGTGGCTAAATAAACATCTCTGATTATCTCTCAGTCTTTTGTTTGTTGTCTGACGATTGTTGCAGAAAATTGTGGCTCGCTCGGTCCTCCACTTCCATTCGTACGATGCTTTTCTGCAAGAAAATATTTCAAATTATATTCTGTGCGACATGTAAAGTAGCAACCAATTTTGTAATCCTTGTAATATCGTCTCAAGTCTACATGACTTCGAAGCACATCATTTATAAAAAGATTACTAGCTTAATGCTAACACAATGTAAAACATCATAGATATGTTAACAAAATTAGCATGGATGTTGCAATGTTATGACCCTTTTAGCAATGGTGGAGCAAGACAAAAGATAAAATTTGTTAACTTGTCAATATCAGTTTGTGTATACATTGTAGCTGGTATTTAATGACTCATTAATCATATTTAGACTTTGTGAAGCTTTACCCTAATTTGCATGCCACTGCGCAGTGTGCTGTCGTTCAACACGGCGCTGCACTGCCAGCACCAGCCCACCTCACCCACGTAGGCTTGCTTGGGAAGAGGTGGGGGTGCATGCGGGGCCGCCCGCCACAAGTAAGACAGGTTGCTGGTGGCCTCAGGGGACAAAGGGCCCACACCCATGTACGGGGACTGGTTGAACCTTGGACGGTAGTCGCCAATACCGTCTGGACCTTAACGGACATGGGAGGAAAAAGTCTGACATGTATTGATAGTTCTAAGTACAGTAGTAATGGAAATAACATTTTAAATAAAAGCCTCCTCCCTAATAACTGTAATATATAAGGACAATTTATTTGTGACAATATTTTAAAAATAATACTCTGAAAACACATATTGACAATTAAAGCCCTCTCTAAGTTAGATTTTTAAATGTTTACATTACTGTTGTAATGGCTAATAAAGGCCTCATCTCTGTAAATAACATACTGCTAATAAACTAATAACTTTGATTTGTGGCGTAATACATTAGTCAAAATACATTTTCACAAATAAAGGCTTCTTCTCTAAATAAATGACTTACCTCTAATTTTTGATTTAATGATAAAAATACATTTTAAAAATGAGAGAATCTAATGACTTACATGTAAAAAAATGATAAAATATGTTTAATTTGTTTTTTAAAGAAAACCTTTCAAATGAATACAACAAAGCTTCATCTCAATCAAACTTACCTCTAATAAATAACTCAAATATATTTGACAAATAAAGAAATTTTCTCCAATAGTCATATTCTAAAATATATATATTTTGAATATTTATTTATGTATTTATTGGCAAATGAAAGACCTCCCCTTTAACCACCTTATTAACTTATAAAATATAATATCAGTGACAGCTCTGTACCTGTAAAAATAATCCTTTGTCCTCCGACAGATCCTTTGCTGTTTTGCATGATGTCCTCTTCCTCCTGAAGTTAATCACAGGTGTATAACATTGCCCCGCGGGCGATGACGTGACGGGGGCCTACTCTGTGTCCATGGGTCATGGTCGGTTGTCATGGGAACCGAACTGCTGGTGGCCTACTTTACTTTGTGACGACGGAGGGGAGGGGGGTAGTTGACTCCTCATGTAAACGTACCAAAGCAGCATTAAAAGTAAATAACGTAAAAATGCACCAATTTATCATCAAAGTGCCTTTTTATGATCAACAACAAGGAAACGGCGTGTGGCTAGTGACCACAGGACGCAAAAATAATAAAATAAAAATAATCTCATAAATTGGTTCCGAATCTTACCGCTAGATGGCGATAAAGCATCGTTTTTTTTTTCCTGCTTCGAAGCGCACCCCACTTCTTGTTAAATGGACACGCCCATGAGCCTCCCCGTGTAAAGCTTAGCTGAAAGATTACGACTGCTAAACGGGAAGTGACTGGAGACTTATTTCAGCGTAAAATAACCAACGTTGCCGTCACGTCACACACACACACACACACACACACACACACACACACACACACACACACACACACACACACACACACACACACACACACATATATATATATATATATATATATATATATATATATATATATATATATATGTACTGGATGTAATTTTAATGTATTAACTGGTAAATGTAATTAATATACTGCATACACATTTATTTGTTTAATATCAATTTATGTTTGTATTTTTTTTAAATACATTATTTTATGATAATTTATTATAGCACATATACGTTTTTATTTAGTACATCATTACGCTCCCCCAACCACCACCAAAAAAATAAATAAATAATAATAATAATAATAATAATAATAATAATAATAATAATAATAATAAAACGTTGGGGCGAGTGACCCTTTTGTTTATTTAGGCGTTACCGGAATGGCTCGACATGTTAATCACATGCTTGACACGGCCACTACTCCATACTAGTCAGGCTTCCCTAAAGTGTCAAGTCAGCAGAAATACAACGACTGACACAGGAAGTGTGAGGACTCTTCCTTCAGAGTAAAATAAAAACGCCAAATCGTCACACATTCCCGAATTAAAGCTCCCTCACACATGATTAAAATAACAGCTTACGTTGATTTGAAAACTAGTGCAGCGAATTTGAATCTTATAAACGCAAACATGCACCTGGATTTAAGTTTATTTCGAAAAGAGGTACAGGAAGAAGTCACAGTGTAGTCTTATTTCTTGCCGCGGCCGCCACCATTCAGTCACCATGGTGGCACACAACAGATCAGCACAGTGGAAGCAGCGGTGTAGCTAACGCGCGCCGCACTTTTCCGAGAGTCCGAAAGCCGACCACCATGTTTCGTCCGTGAGTGACTCGGCCTCTTAGAAAAGAAAAAGAAAAAAAAAGAAAGAAATGGGCAACGTGTTGTTGTTGGCGGGTTAGGCTTTGTAGCCCTACTCCCCCCTCCTTTTTTTTGTCTTTTTTGGTCGCAACTAGCAGAATGGCGGTGGTGGACAGTACATAAAGGGGAGGCGAACTGAGTCAAGAGCAAGTTCGGTGATCCCCGGTTGTCTCTCGGTCTAGCACTGGGTAGAAGCCAGGAATCCAACCCGGGGGAGAGTGCTCGAACGGGGGTCTAAAGCAGGGTCCGTGGGCCTGGGGGTCCGGGGCACTCCCAAAGCCTCCAGCCCCGCTTGCCTCTTCGGGCAGACGGCCAAGCGGCTCTCGGATCCCGGAGGAGCAGGAGTAGGAGGCCTTTCTTATCTTTCTTTTCCCCCCCTGTCTTGCTTGGGGAGCTAATTAACATTTCGAACAGGATTAAAACACACTGTTCACTTCCAAGACGATGAAAATGGCGTCGTATGTGGATAACAGCTTTCGGGAGGCGGTGATGATGAACCCGGTGGACAGGACGCAACAGGTTTGACCTTTTTATCTTTTTTTCAACTAGCACTTAAACGCCAAAAAAAGAGGAGCTTTTCTTGTGTGTTTTTGTGTCTGTCGCGTATGCCTCCATCTCACTTAAGCCGCCTATCGGAAGATAATCAGCGGCTACTTAGCATAGCAAGACGTGCAACATGCCAACAACAACAAAAAGTTGTCAGAGTAGTATCCTAGATGGTAATCTTGAGCTAACAAGATCGTTAAACGAACAACATTGGCCTCTTTTGCGTGGATATTAACTTTAAATGCCAGTTTCCTATTATCTGGCTTTGATGCTGTTGCAACGTTGTTATCTAAGATTTAAAGGATATTATGGAACAACAAGGTGCAGAAGTGGTTTGGATATCTGGCTCACAGCTTTGAGGCTCTGGGTTCGAATCTGGGCTCTGGCCTGACTGTTTGGAGTTTTGCATCATCTCCATTTTGCTCCCCCATCCCAAATTAAGTTTATTAAGGACTACATTCTCCTTCGGTGTGAATGAGTGAGAATGCACCTGTCTCAGGTGGACACGATGCCCCCCCCCAAAAAAAAATTTGGAAAATCCCAACCTTGAAGAAAAAGTACACTTGCCATTTGGAAGAATTATATTTTAATAATAAGTTGTTTTATTATTTTTGTAGCACTTTTAGAAAAAAGAATAGACAAAATAGATGAAATCCATGTTTTTAATACTATGTGGAAAAATATGTAACTGGCAGAGTAGCAGACAGTCATTGTACCGCTAATATCAGCACCATGCATCTATAAATTATTATAAAGTGTGGATGTGCTAACCAGGCTTTCGAATGTGTCTCCAAATGTTAAAAAAATAATAAATAAATAAACACTCACAAGCAGGTGCATGCTTTTTTTTATTGGACAGCGACTCTACGCACGCACATCCATGCGTTCTTCCTTTCCGCTCGAGGCCCGCTTGCGCAGCAAATGGATGTTGCTCTTGCAACACAATAGACGATCAATAGGCCACCGCTTGAAAGACCGGGATGCAGCCGCTGGCGGCAAAGCATTCACAAGCAACAGCGTCTGCATGTAAGGTAAACCGAAATTTGCGGCACTGCCTAGTTCTGCCCGTTATAATTGCTCAGAAGGCCCTTGTGGCTGCTTTGTTTGGACAAAGTCAACTACGTTATTTATTTTTATTTTTATTTATTTATTTATTTTAAATCAATGGGCAGTGCAACATCTAAATGCAGCGCTGCCTGGTCAATAGGTTGTGGAATCAAAAACACTCACTATGGCCAGCAGATGGCAGCATTGTATCTCTTTTTAATGGACTGCCGGTGTATGAAATTACAATGAAACATGACAAAATCTGATGAAATTGAACTTTGTCAAGATCTGATCAAAGCTTTTGTCATATTAAAGTTTTTCGTGTGGCAATAAAAGAGTTAATTAGGACTGGACGGAAGTTTTTAACAATTCATGTTTGGTTAATTCATATCAGATAAATCGTTATGCCTTATAGTAAGATGAAATTTAACAAGTGAGCAATATGATCATGATGTCGCTAAAAGAAATCCATCAATTTACTGTTGGTGTTACCCAATACATTAGATCAAAATCGCCAAAGTGAGCGTTCTCAAAGTCTGAAAAAATATTTCGAAATGGCTAAGTACGTATTAGAATTATTATTTTTTTTTAACTATACCCAACAATTACACAAAAGAGAAAACATTTGAAATTAATTAAAAATAAATAATACAAAAGAGTAGAGAAAATTACAAACATATTAGCCAAAAATACAAAAACGTAAGAAAAAAAGACAATTACTGGAGCAACAAATGCTCAAAAATGATATAAAAATAATTGAAGAATTTAAAAATAGTTGAAAAATAGATATTATATACATATTGGAGAAATATTAGATTCAAAATACCAAAATATTCCAAAAGCAAATGGACAAAAAATATACAAATTTTATATGAAAAAAAATACATAAACATTAGACAATAATACATAGGAAGACACCCCAAAAATGTAAGTTAAAAAAAAACAACAACAAAAAACACGCAATATTGACGAAAAATAAATATTTAAAAAATAATTACTAAGCAAGGCTGACTGGTTAGCACGTCGCCTCCCAGTTCTGAGGACTCTGGTTCGAGTCCAGGCTCCGGGGCATTCCTGGGTGGAGTTTGCGTGTTCTCCCCATGCCTGCATGGGTCTTCTCCGGGTACTCCGGTCTCCTCCCACATTCCAAAGACATGCATGGCAGGTTAATTAGGCGCTCCGAATTGTCCCTAGGTGTGCTTGTGAGTGTGAATGGTTGTTCGTCTCTGTGTGCCCTGCGATTGGCTGGCAACCAGTCCAGGGTGTCCCCCGCCTACTGCCCAGAGCCAGCTGAGATGGGCGCCAGCACCCCCCGCGACCCCTGTGAGGAATAAGCGGTCAAGAAAATGGATGGATGGATGCAATTACTAAGCAAAACTGGCCAAAAAAACCAAAATAAATATCAGACAGGGGGGGGGAAGCTTCCGATGTTGTATTGTTGTGCGGAAGGATGTGGGGGCAAAACGGAAATTTAACATCAGGCACTCGCTTCTTCCTCACCGTTGTGTTGAAATGTCTCGTTTTGATTCAGTGCAAATGGCAAAGGTAAAATATATTTCTACTGGTATATCTAGAGATAGACCAAATAATATGTTTTTTTCAGGAACGATACTGAAGGAGGCGAATGACCAAAATTAGGAGCCTGTATATTTTTTTGTAAAAGTGACAATATTGGCATCAGAATTATATAAATGTAAAAATTTTAAACACTTTGTTGGAAAGTCTTTAAGCATATTGTTTATCGGCCGTCAGATTGGAAAATAAAAAGGCTGATGCCCATATTTGTCAAAATGCTGAATATCGGTGCAGATAATCACTCCCGGCTGTTTTACTGGATTTTGACTGATTTTTCAAGGCCCACAGAATATTGTGTTCTATTTCTATAGCCCGGCCAATAATCTTCTCTGTTTCTTCTACAGTTTCACAGAAACTGTGAAAGGGTAAACCTGTATTTTAGCAATGCTAAGGTTACAAACGGTCTGTCCTGCGATTACCTTGACCTGTGACCGGTCGCCGGTCACGTCTGTTTGTCTTCAGCCAGGTGGCCAAAGCTAAAGGCCACAAGTGCTGTCATCTGCCAAGGTGGCAGCATTCTTGCAATACTTGCATACTGGCAGCAACAAAGAGTACAAACAAGAAAACACAAGAGGAAGTGTTCGCTGCAGGTTGTAAAATCATTTATGGAAACCGGGAAAAGTGTCAGGATGCATTTGGAACTCAAACAGGATGAACTGCTGCTAAAAGAGAACACCCTTTCCCCCTGATTATTTTTTTTATTTTTTTTCTGGATTTGGGTGTGGGTTTGTGACTTCCTTCCTTGCCTGGTTTTGTCGCGCCGTCAAGATTTTGAAGCATTCAAATCCCGCCTGGGCGACAAAGGGAGTTTTCCAATCCGCCAAACTTCCATTTGGTCTTGGCGTGATGTCACATGTTGTTCTTCTTTTTGGAACCGTAGTGCTTCTGCGTGCCGCGGTCGTCGCGCTGACGTATTCCCGCCGTGTTTAAATATAGGGGGGATGCTTTCAGGCAATTCGTGTATCGTAAAACATCACCGCGACGCTCCGTAGACGCGTAAAGCATAACGATTATTCTATTAAAATGATTGACTGTACAGTTTTCCGACAAATGTTGCAAAGATGGCATTGCGGAAATGTCAAATGTGTTCACCAGTGTGGCCAGGGACCACATTTACGCTGTCTGCAGCTTCTCAAACACCAGTGTGTTGTCCTTTGTGCTCAAAAAATCCATACACACGACAAGACAAATACACTCTAGTTTATGTTTAAACTGAGGCAGAAGTGAACAATGCATTGACTGAAGCACAGAACCACAAGAAAAACGGGTTGAAAGTTTTTTTTTTTTTTTTTAATAGATTTTACAAAAAGGAAGATTTTTTATCCTTACAAAATGCCATCCATGAATCCACAATTTGAAGTTTTGATTTAAAAAAATAAATAAAGTTACTGATAAAATAAACATTGTTTTGGAAATTATAAACAAATTGACAAAATTAACATTCAGCACAATGGGAATTTGAATAAGCGCAACCATTAATGATAATTGACTTGCGTTGGAGTAAAGGATTGTACTAATTACACTTGTGGTGGTCGTATGTAGTGAATAAAACGCTTTAATTTAATCAAATTGGTCTTGCAAAGTCTCATTTTTAGCTTCTTTAACTTGTTTTATGCTAATCATCAGTTGCTTGTGACTTGTGAGCCAACTTGCCAAGCCATGTGCTCATCTGTGCAACATCTGAGCCTCGTGCTGCAAGTCCGTCCAGCGAGACTACTGAAAAATGTGCTCATGAGCTCATCGTTTGTCCGCGCGGGGCGATTCGTAACATCACGATGAAGTGATTTCAAAAGTGTCTCTCGAGACTGCTAGCGTTCCAGTCCCGCGAGTTGATATACAACGGATTCCCTGAGTTATGCGAGGAGTGTTGCATATTTGTTGGAGGAGGTGATGAAACTTTGATTTACACTCCCAGTGAAATGTTACTTGAGGAATGCATTGTGCAGGCACATTTTCGATGTGATTCTTTGCTTATTCTTCTAGTCTTTTTGTCCTTGAGTGGTGTGACTTTAAAGTTGGCTGACTCTCATTTGAATTGGTGATGATTTACAAATCATTTGAGTGTCCTGTAGCGTACTCCCAAAACTGTGTTTGGACTGGATGCTACATCATAGCTTTGTTGTTACCATTGTATTTAGTAGGGGTGTCACGATTCGCCAACTCCACGATTCGATTTAAATTTCGATTTTGGGGTCACGATTCGATTTTTTTTTCGATTTTTTTTTTTTTTTTTTTTTTTTTCCGCTCCCCCACTTTATAACACAGAGGCATATGCTTCTGTAGGCTAAGGCTAGTCTATGATCATTGGTTCTATTCATTGTACAGTAAATCTTATTTCAAAAGATCGGCTACATATAGGTGATGCAATTTCCATATTATTTTTGTGTAAATTTATGTAATATATGATAATTGACATTAGGCAGGAATGATCAAATTCAAAGAATTTATTTACAATATAAAGTTAACCGTCTTGTTCTTACTGAAGTGTAAAATAAAAAATAAAAAAACAAAAACAAAAAGTCACAGTGGGTGCCTGCCATCTATTGACTGTTTTTGGTTACAACAGTGTGCTGTGCGTTCCTCTTAAAATAATGTGCAATGTGCAACAACAACAAAAAATATATTGTATCCAAAGTCATGGAACAAATACAGCCTGAACAAACTATATCCCAACATTTACAGTTGCTGGGCATACTGTAGTGTGGTTCAAGTACACTAATTAAATGTTTGAATCCAGCGTTTTCCAAGGCTGCAGGTCTGCTGCTATAAATAGACCTATGGATCTGGCGTTTCGCGCGAGCTGAAGTGTGTGGAAGTTTCACTGTAAATGAGGATGAAATAGTTGGTTGGACCGTTGTTTTCCCACTTCTAGTTGAATTTGATAAATCTAAATCTTTGTGATGCCTGCGTAAATGTCCCGTCATGTTTGTCGTGTTTCCCGTTGTTACGGCTGGCGGCTCGGGCCCGCCGCCGGCTCCGCTCCCCTAGTATGTATGTGTGTGTTTGTGTCGGCTGGTGCCCGTATAATGGTACTTCAGTTTGAATGCGCCAGCGCGACACTCTGATTGGAGGACTGTGCCAGCGCGACACTCCGATTGGACGACTGTGCCAGCGCGACACTCCGATTGGACGACTGTGCCAGCGCGACGCTATTGTGTATCCGTGTATTATACCCCTATTGGTTATTGTTGTTTCTCCTCCGTTCTGTCAGTTCTGTCAAATGCGGTTATTATTTGTTCACCTTCCACTTTCACTCCCTTGTCAAACCCCTGCCTGAAATTTCAATTAAAACTACTCAGATGTTAAAGTCGACCCGTGTTTATCTACTCTATATTTTCTGTTATTGTGTTACTTCCCTTCCCCTTGACGAGCCGGGCGTAACACCGTGGCCGAGTACAGTACGCGCACATAGCATATCTTGCAACTGTGGTCTTTTTATCGACAACGTGAACGTTGTCGACATAACTCACCGGGAACGCAAAATGTTTCCAAACTGGTGACGAGAGAAGCGGGAGCGGCTTGAAGCACCATTGCTGTGTCTGTCCGCGCTTGCCATCATGACTGCAGGAGAAGTCAGCTAACAAGTGCCGTTAGCTAGTAGCTGAATGGCTGCGTCTCATTTGCTTTCCTGGGAGGTGGCGGTGGCGGCGGTGGCGGCGGGCGCGGGGGGGGGGGCATCGAATCGTGTGTCCTCTCTTCTATTTCGATGCTCGAAATCGTGACGTAATTTCGATCGATTTCGATAAAAAATCGAAATCGTGACACCCTTAGTATTTAGCTTTAGATTAAATATGGCAAAACATGTGCAATCGACACCTACATCTCTACCAAGGTGGCAAAATTGTTCGTACCGCAAACATTAATTTCTGTCATTCCTGAAATGTTGTCAACAGTGACCGGCTTAGACTGTTGATGCGGTGTTCCCCTATCATGTCTTTGTTAGCGTTGTTTTTACCATTCCAAGTCCATTCAAGTCAGGATTGACTGACTACTCTCCTTTGCTTTGTTTTAACACTCAACAGCAGTTTGCAATGTGCACTACCAGCACCAACAATACTTGCGTGTGACAGCTACGATTTCAAGTCAGGGCATCATATGTCGTGCAGAGAGAAACGAGGTTCTGACATGGCCCACATGATGAATCAGATTTCTGACGTTTCAGAAATTTTGACTAAAATCATGTTTGGAAAGGGTTCTTAAATTACATCTTTGTGTCTGTATGACATTCCAATCAGAGGTTATCGGTGATGTTGTATAAAGATGGCACAGTAAGTTACAAACCTTGTTCCTGAAAATGGACGAACGCCTCAAAAACTGAAATATATTACTATCATTATTGTGCTTTTTAGAATTGATTATCCTCTCAAAGTAATCAATGGAATGGACCAAACACTGGTTCCGGGTGTTGCAAACATGGTTTTAAATTGATTATAGTTGACAGTAGGGCTGCACTATATATCGATAAAATATCGATATCGCACTCTTGGTCTATGCAATATGAATATCGCAAAGACATGTGATAAGTTTCATATGGAATTTTATGCTTTTATTTGAATTTGACCAGTCAGCCACTAACTAAAATGTGCACCACCATCCAATAGTTGAACATTATCGAGCAGTACCGGTAATTACAATTAACTAAGAAAGAATATATTGGGTTTGCGTATTTTGCTGCATGAAAAAAAATGCAATTCTTTAATTAGAAAATAAAAATGTAATTTCTTTAGGTACATGTTAAATATCGCAATAATATCTATCGCTATATTCAGCAACTATATCGCATGATTTTTCAATATCGTGCAGCCAATTTTTGGAAGGAAAGTCTTGCATGCTGACTTTTACATTCATCTTCCCTTTGTGCTTTAATGTCCCGACCTTGAATAGAGGGACTTTGTGCCCTCGCTGGGGAATTCCGTGCTGGCTTCACACCGCCACCTGGCGGTCGTTCGGGACTCGTAGAACCATAGTTACATTCGTAACTGTCGATCTAAGAGTCCTGAATGACCGCCACGTGAAACCAGCATAGAATTCCCCCCACGCGGCACCAATCACCCGAAACAGAATACATGAAAATACCTGTCCCTTGTTCCGGTTGAAGTAATCCACATATGACAAGTTTGTTCAACTGTAACCGTTGCATTGTCAGAGAGCGCAAGCTGTTTTCAACAATTTTGATATGTCAGTTGTGTTAAAATAACGCACACGTCTTGAATGACCAATAGTATTGAACTGTGAAAATTTTGCTGACATCAGCGATAGGTCACACGGCCTCTTGTTTGATATGTGTCGCCTTCTTCTCATGTGATTATTTTCGCCCTCGACCTTGTGTTAGTTTGTAAATCTGAACGCTGGCTTTCAGTTATCTTGTCACTTTCAGGGTCACGCTGTGCGTTTTTTTTGTTTCTTTACCCCCACCCCCTACACACGTACACACACATAATAGTGTCAAAGGCATGCCCCAGTTGCTTTTGTTCACATTCCTTCAGATATTTATAAAGTAGGAAGAAAAACAGCTCGGCAGTCGGAGGCGCCAGAAATTCCATTGGCCTTCGTAGCGGAAAGTGGCAGCCGAAACTCCGTTGGCGACCACGGAGGGGGAACCGCAATCTTTGCATGCTTAGCCCAAAAGATCCACCAAGCCAAGGAGGATAAACCCTTTCTGACGTCGACTGTTTACACGGACGTGATTGAGTTACGCTTTCAGGCTTGTCATGAAAGTAGGGGGAGTTCCTAGTTGAGGTTTTGGGAACGTCACCTTGCCATGTAAAAGTTAAGTCCTCATGGCAGATGTAAATAAAACATTTTATGTGACAGGTATGGAAATAAGAGTTCAGATCATTGCAATATTACAATATGACAATTGTCATAATTGATCGGCTGGTGTCGAGCTATTTAACTGGTAGATAAAATGTTGTCAATGACCAGTTAGCCGTAATTCAGCTTCGGGCTCTCACTCCGCCGCATAATCTGCAGTATAATCCACCTCTTGGCAAACTGCTCAGACATGACGCGCATCAGATGGCGAGCTGATTAATTTAGTGTGATTAGAGGTCCCTAAATCCCAGAATATGGCTCCGGCATGTCTCTAATACTTGTTTACAGGGCTGCTCACAACAGAGAGACACAAACTAGGTCGATAGTGCTGCAGTGTTGGTATCAGTGGTTTGTATCAAATGATTTTTGTTTGGATTTAATTACAGCATAGATACAGTTTTAAAAAATGATGATAAACATCCTGATTAGGGGTGGGAATCGCAGAAGTAACTCCCAACATGATATTCTGTCAGCTAGAACACCATGGAACAACCCTCCCAATATTTTTTTCAAAATTTCAAACATTTTTTCATTTGTGCGTGAATGATGGTAACCATAAATAAGGAAATACCATGCATGATTTATTTAGTTAATTTTGTACTGTATGTTGGCTATGTATGTTAAATGTGTAGGCGAACCTCAAAACACATCAGCAGGTGGCAAAGTTTAATTATAATTTGGACCTTTCAATTCTAGTATCCGGCTGGTATCTATCAATATTCAGTATGGATCTGCCTAACACGGGGTCGGCAACCCCTCGGCTCTTTAGCGCCGCCCAAGTGGCTCCCTGGAGATTTTTCAAAAATGATTGAAAATGGAAAAATATGTTTTAATATGGTTTCTGAATGAAGACAACATGACACAAACATTCTTAACGTTTTCCAATGCTGTAAAAATGTGTAGAATAAATATTAAAATTCAACATTTCTGTCAACGAAGATTTACGTCATAGCCTGCGACACACGTTTCTATCAGCAGGGCGGGATGCCAGGCAAGCGGCTGTTGTAAACAAACCAGCGGCTGTGTGATGAGCCATGGATCCAAAGGAGAAAAAAAGAAGAAGAAAAAAAAAAAGAGATAAATAACAGAGGATTAAAAGAGATAAATAACTGGGGATATTACACTGCTTCGTCGCCCGGGATATTATTGTTTTGTTGCTCAGGTCCGAGGATAGCTGTGTTGGTTGCGTGTCAAAAAATAGGATGCTGCTTCGTGGCATTTTATTTTTATAAATGCAAGCTGCGTTTTATTGCACTCTCACAGATAAGGGGCACGTTACGCACGTTCCATTTTGTTGGGTATTTTTTTTTCAAATTGTTTTCGCTCAAAATAAAAACATCAAAAATCTGATTTCTTTATTGCATGTCTTTAATTTCATCAAAGCAATGAAACATAATTCATTAATTTTCTAATGAAGTTAAACTTGAGGCGGCATCAGAGAAGAGTAGTCACGTGGTGCGTCATTCAGGATGCACAGCATGAAAAATAAACATTTATTCATGAAGGCTCATTATGTATTTGTATTTTACCCGTCTTGAAACGCAAAAAGAGGAACCAGGCTGGGAGCGGGCCGTCTGCCCGAGGAAGCTGCCCCAACCCTCCTCTTTGTCGGACATAAGTTTGGCGAGCCTCCCTTGTTCGGCCCTGGAGGTGCCTCGTCTGAAATGGCTCCTTTCGGAAACCATACCCCGTACATTTTGTGGTTTGAGTGCAAAGATGCCCGAAAGGTGACCCGGGTGCCCTATCTGCAGTGCCCCCCGACGGTGGCCCGCTGTAATGCACCCCTGGTAACCCAGCCTATTGAAGTTAACTTAGTCATTTTGGTAGTAGGCTAATATAGCTACTATAGATACATTCAGCATGTGTTGCCTTCATTATAAGGCTTATATAAGGCTTTTATTTTTTTTTGCGGCTCCCTCCAGACATACAGTAGTTGTTTTTTTTGTTTGTTTTTTTTTTGGTCCAATATGGCTCTTTCAACATTTTGGGTTGCTGACCCCTGGCCTAACACTACTACATGGATGTAGCCTAACTTGCCAAAGCTAGCATGATGTTGTTGTTGTTCAAGTAGTTGTAGATAATATAAAAACAGGACATAGATCAAGTGAAAAGGTCATCTATAATTGTGTAAAAAAAGAATAGTGAAATAAAAAAAAGGAATTAGAGGATGTAGATTGTGTCACACAATCACAAAAAGTGGCTGCAAGATATTGTAAAAAAGTGGACCTAGATTACTTGGAAAATGGAAGTAGATTATGTAAAGGCATATATTGTATAGTAAAGGTAGATGCAGATAATGTAAAAAAGTACCGGTAGATAGGTCATGTAAAGTGGGCATAGATCATGTAGAAAACGTAAAAAAAACGTTGTAGGGGTGTTAAAAAAAAATCGATTCGGCGATATATCGCGATACTACATCGCGCGATTCTTGAATCGATTCAATTAAAAAAAAAATCGATTTTTTTTTTTTTTTTTTTTTTTTAATTTAAGAGCTCAGAATTGTTCATTCGGTAGTCTTACCGATTCAACGTCTTATCATCATTGCCTTTTTTTTTTGTTTTTGTGTGTGTGAATCGATTTTTAAACTTCTATTTTTAATGGAAAAATATTCAACAAAACGTCTGACTTCGGGTTAAGATTCACACCTTGAGCATGGAAGAATGTTATATGAACGGAACATTAAGCCTTAATATTTTATTTTAATGCTGTTCAAACATGAAACAGATTACAACCTCTATAAGACTGAAATTTCAGATAAATAAATAATACATTTTCATATAAATCTTACACTCTACAAGCTTACTGATTAGTATTTTCTAAATTTGAATGGAAAAAATCGCAACAATTGACTTATAAATTCGTATCGGGATTAATCGGTATCGAATCGAATCGTGACCTGTGAATCGTGATACGAATCGAATCGTCAGATACTAGGCAATTCACACCCCTAGTTGACATGGATGAAAAAGTGGGCTTGGATGACTGAAAAGCGAGCATAGAAATCAGTGGACTTAGTCCATTTTATATTTACCGGTAATCATCTTAAATATTTCTTTCACGTTCTTTTTCGGAAAGTCTAACGTCAACAGCTTGATATCTTTTTTTGGAACTGAATGATGCCGCCCAGCAAGAGTACTGGTGATGGATGCCGTTTGTCCTTCAGTGCAAGTCGGAAGAGACTTTCCCTGTGCAGTCACCAATTGCCCACTTGAAGGCGGAAGGCCACTTACTTACATAAGTCATAAAGTTGACTTTTGTGAGCACCCTGTCCAGTCATGCTAGCCAGGTGATGACTCACCTCATGCGCCCAAAACCAGGCGGCAAGATTCCAAAACCAGCTGGTCGTCTTTACACACTGACAAGGAAAAAGGCTAAAAATAAAGCTATTGTCTCCTTGTAAGAGAAAAATAGTGTTGTTCCACTTCCTGGGTGCAGTGGAGCGGATTGCTTGGTGCAACGTTATCTAGGTAATTGATCCTTTAGGGTTTGCTTAGTCACGGTTTTTATACGCTGTAGTCTTCCATTGCCCAAAAGGAAATGGGGAAAATGGACAATGATTCAACGTGACCGGATTCTTCCTGCTTGTTGGGAAAACTTGGCACCACCAAGGCCATTTCCACATGCGAATGGGTATTTTCCTAGCTCTGGGTTAAAAAAAAAGATCGGCGTCCACTAGGGTTATAACGGTACATATACTTGTATCTGGATTTTTTGGCACTAAGTTCCCAACCTAATAATTAGGCAAGGGACAGGAAATGTAACTACCTTGCACTCTAGCCATATTCTGAGAACAAATACTGCGCTGTTCAGCCTCTGTTGTGCCATATGACTCGCTTTGGAAAGTCTTTACTTATTTAAAAGTTAAATGTTTAGGACAAACAAACTATTTGGTCTAGATTGACAGGATTTTTCATTGACATGGAAGAATATTTCAAAATTTTTGTTTGACTTCGTCCCTGCAGTAGTGCAATTCTCTTCAGTCGCTTGCTCACCTCCGATTTTGACTGCTCGAATTGACATTTGCCTCGGTTGACCTTACGTTCTCCCATCTGGCTACATGTTTCCTCCTCACTTAACCTGTTCCTGCTGCAACTAACCCCGTCCCATTAATCATCTCAATCCCCATTTGGAAAGCAAGCAAGTGTACAACTAGGCAGAACAAAGTATCAAGAAGAGGCTTGCATAATGCAATATTAGCACTTTTCTTTGGAGGGCTTGTGTAACATACTTGAGGAAGTGTGTGCTTTCCTTCTGCCATTCAATCATGTTATTAGGGTTTTGTTTGGAAAGGAAAAGGATCAGCGTGAACGTACGCTTGCTAATCTGACAATAAACGATGCAATGGGGAAGAATTCAAGTTCTCCTTCCCAGTGTCTTATTGATGCCTGATGCAAGTAATCTATATAACAGCTAACAGATAACAGCTGACATTTAACCGATACCAATAACTACTATTTTCAAGGAAGAGGGACCAGCTGGTCCATGAATAGTGAAAATTAGCGTATAATTGACATCCACTGTAATGCATTTGGGGGCCGGGGAATATACATTGTTTTAATCGTCCTATTAATCTGTAATTTTTTTTCTGTCAAATATCAGTATCACCATCCGTCTTAAAAAATTCAAATCAGTCTGGGTTCTAATTTAATGCCACAAGATCTCAGCATATCCCTTAAATTAACGCTGGTATCAGCACTGATACCAATAAGTATCGGTACTCGCCCATCCCAATAAGAGACTTTCGGAGATGTGTGGAAAATTTGCAAGAAACAAAGCAGAATAGACTGAACAAATAAATTGTGCTATATAAACACGGGACAACATTGTGTAGGGTGCGGCATGTTGGAGTTTAGTGTACAATGGAGTTTCAAACAAAATATAAAGAACTGTTAGGAGAAATGCGAAGAATCTGCAAGAAATTAGAGAAAATGGAGAAAATGAATACCATGAGGAAGATAATCATGGATGAAGGTGATATTATGAAGCGCCTGCACGTTTTGAATTGAATGTGAAGTGGTCTTGAAAACAAAATGACTGCTTTGGAGAAATGTGGAATTTAGGCAGTTGTGGAACATAAATATGGACACGCCATTTTGGAACAACTGTTGGAGTTTATTTTGAATGTTCACTTTTAATTAAAACGAAATAACAATGAACACATTTGGAGAAACAGTTGGTAGACAGATATGCTTCCTGTGTAGGTGCTGCTGTTTTAGTTATCAACAGAGTTCAAATGTAGCAGTTAACCTGTGATATAATTGTGTTTATAAACTGAGGTATTTACAGATGGGGAAAAGGAAGGCATATTATAGAAGAAATACAGTGCCTGGTGTTGGTCGGAATGCCCTACGGCTATTGGGAGCTAAATGGCCAGCTGAAATGTGATTGAAATTGGAGGGAAAGATGACTTGAACCAGCCTGTGCGATGAGCACCCGACACAATGACGCCCCTGTTGCGGGCAGCTTCTGCTTGTCAAAACCACTTAAGATCAGGCCAATTACGCGGCGGCTATGCCAGGAATAATAGCTTTTACCCTGAAAATGTATCAGCTGCGGTAACTATGCTTAAATAAAGCATCAAGCTTAATATATACTGTATGGGTTTAGGATTCGGGTAAAAGCAGTCATTTGGAGGGGTGGGAATGTAGCATTAGAGAAATAGCAGTTTGTGCTGGCTGATTGATTTTATCGATGACTTTGTAAAGACGATTTAGTTGTGTTTTAAATTGCAAATCCCAGTGAGGAAAAAAAAAAAACACATGAATTTTGTTTTAGAAATTGAAATTATAATTTACCCAGTCCTAGTACAGGATTGTTGTTGCAGTTGCGTGTAGTGTACATATTGTCCCAAGATTTCAAATATAGTACAATAACGGTAGCACTCAATTTGCGAAGTTGCCATATGAAGTCCAGCTAATTGACCGCAATGGCCCCACCATCCCCTTCGATCCTTTTGTGCAACATCCTGAGGATGTCGCCTCAAACCCCTCGTCCGTCTGCTGCCCAGGCATTCTTGTTTTCCCGAGCCGGGACGGGAAGGCCCCCCGAGCGGGATGTGTGCAACTCTGTAAACAGGAAACTTCGCGGAGGAACGGCAGAAGCCCCGACACGAGGAAGCGACAAGGAATTTAGCACCTTGTTAAAAACGAAGAAACTGCAATTCCTGCAGAAACCGAATGCTCAGGGATTGCTGTTGCCACACACACACCCCCAACACACAAAAAAAACCAAAACGCTTTAAGCAGGCAAATGCCCCCTTGCAATAAGATGTATATAAAATCTTTCACGGTGACGAATTAATATGGCCTTTCCTATCCCGTGTGACGTGTGTAAGGTGCCAACATAAGACGTAGGGATTGCATTTGGCCTGCAAATTTACCGACTTTCAAATTCGATTATTCCATCAATTAATCAAATAATCAGATATTTTTATTTTTCATTTCGGTCCATTACAAAACCACTCTTTTCCTGACAACTCTTTATTAACCAAGTCCAGTTGCCTTGATTCACCTCTGCAGATTGCCTTGCCAATGAAACAAATCCTCAAGCTCGTTTTGCAAGGACATAATTGTCACGCAAGTGCAATAGTGAAAGGAACAATAATGAGCCACACCTCACAGAGGCAGATGGTTGATCACAAGTTAGCAATTACATTTACAGGGCCATTTAACTAGTTGTATACTTTGGTTCGCCCAAACCCCACCTTCGATTGTTTACAACAGTTACTTCACTGTGTAGAAAACTACCCAAATGTCAGCTACTTTTTGTGAATGGACGAGCGTGAATCCAATCATGTAAATGTGCCAACAAATGGAATGTGGCTGGCCCGACGCCGTAGTGAAAGCAGCTTGTTGCCTAGCAACCTCCAGGGGTCGCATTGTAATGATAGAATTAATTATTACTAGAGAGAGCTCAGGCGGCATAGATAGAAAAGATAGACGGTGGAATAGCATGAATATTT
Source organism: Festucalex cinctus (assembly GCF_051991245.1). NCBI lineage: Eukaryota > Metazoa > Chordata > Actinopteri > Syngnathiformes > Syngnathidae > Festucalex > Festucalex cinctus. Next base: position 15,834,527 of record NC_135419.1, read on the forward strand.
CACACAGGCTGAGAGTTAAACAAATGACAAGGGCAAATCAGGACATCTGATGTAGCTGGATCCACATATCACACCAGAAGTGCCAACAATGCAAAGTTGCATCAATAATAAATTATGGGAGTTAACTGCTACTCCATAACATTCTATCTAATGTATAGTGTTCTTATATATATATTCACGATAGACTACTTGCAAAATTGCCTGTGGCCCCCCCTAAACATAATCACCATTATTTTCTGAAAGTCACGTGTGTAATACAAAACTTTCTTTGGCACCATCTCGCGTTATCTAATTTGCTAACTTCAACCCCAAAACATTTAAATAGCATTTCCAAGTAAATGGCTTGAAAGAGTTTGAACAAGAAAAAAAAAAAATATTTCCATGGTCATATTTTTGACATGAAAACAACATGAGAAGAAACAAAAAGTCCTCTAAGGTTGGTCAGGGCTGGTACTAGGTCAAATGGAGCTGGCGCGCAGTACACAAAGCTAATTAGCCTCCTTATTGACATTAAGCGCTTAAGTCCCAACTCAACGGGTTTAGCTCTCACTGGTCCTGCCGAAATCTTGAATTACACATGCACCTGTTCATCGAGACAACACGCAGCTGTTGTATAAACAGGAAGTAAATGACAGCTAGCGGAATAACTTGGCTGCTGCTAACAAAATTTAAAAGCACTGGAAGGGTTGTTTTTTTGTTTTTTTAAACCCTCCCCTCCCCAAGTGAGGTGAAGCAGCTGGTCGTCATGGCGATGGCTTGGTACAGGAATCAGGGAGGCATGTGAATGAGCTTAACAGCAGCACCTACTTGGGCTGCTAGCGGAAACCATCCGCGCCAATGGGATGTTGCTAATAGCCAACAGCTAAAGCCTTTTACACAAAAACCAGCAACTGGGACTGTGAGCATTTTTATTAGGCAACGTAACATCCCGATAAAGCCGGCATCCGTCCGCCTTTTTGTGAAAACAGCAGGACTTCTCCAAGTTCAAATTGGGGCAGATGTGGTTCCATTCTGATCATTTGCATGCCGGCTTCTACGGTCTAGCACTGATGTAGACGCCGTAAAACCGATGTGTCGCGCCATAAACCCACCACTCAGACCACAGCCTCACTGACCGCAGACTGCTGGACCCCCGACCCCAACGCTGGTTTGTGCACAGACCACATGTGCTGAACACTGCTGCAGCTAATAGCGTATAATCAGCATATGCTGGAAGGAATACAAGGTAAAATGCCATTGTAGACATTTCAGGGCATTTAACACACACCGAGGAAAAAATATATATGAACTTTCTCAACTTCATACAAGAGCTGCTTAGATCCAGTCACAACTGCTCTCCGCACGCAACACTGACTGGCTAACCTATGAACAGCCAACAACACTCACTGGTACATTTTGCCATCTAGTGTACAAGTATTAATTGTTTTGCTTGTCACTGTACTTCGCTGGCATAGATAGATGGGCAACGATTATTTGTAGTAAATAATTTTCTGACCATTTAAGTGAAATCGGATTACTTTTCCTTCCCCACAGCACAATTGTTGGGTACTCTTGCTCTATGTGAAGATAAACGATACATAGAGGAAAAAAACAATCTAATAATTGCAAGATTTTATTCTCATACAATGATTTGTTCGCCCAACATGACGTTCCCGCAAGGTTAGGACTTTATTAATGATGGTTTTTCATCTTGTAACGCAACTGCGTTTAAGCACTATTTACATAATTCTTTTTGGCTTTTCTTCTCCTATTGTGGGCTTTTTCTCGTGACGTCACAACTTTATTTTCGTAATGTTGTGACTTATTCTTGTAACATGACGATTAAAGCCGCAGTGTGTAGCTCACGACCGGCATCTATCTGTCAAACAAGATAATGCAATGATTTTAAGCACACGAACTACGGCGTCCCAGAGAGACCCTACTTCAACAGCCTACCACCAATTTCACCGGAACAGAACGCAAACAACTTCTGGTATTCCCTCGAGTGATGACGTAAGTGAATTGCATTTGTTAGACATACTGTACCCTAATATTTGTGATTTAGTCATTTAATTTCAGAATTAATATTTTTGTCGGCATTGTTAGGAAATACTGTACGTCAGCTAATGATAATGGCTATCTATGTTCATATTTGTTAGTGCAACTAAACCATACAACAGAGAACACAGTTATGTTATATGTTTTATAGACATGTGGACCATCTCAAAGAGGGCGAGGAGGGGGCGAGGGAGACGACGAGGAAGAGAACGCGGAAGAGAACGCGGTGTCTCGTAACGTACAATTATGTCATCATGGAAAAATAATTCCATTCGAGCATGCATGTGAATGGCTCAAAACATACCTTTGCTTGGAATATGTGGTATTTAGATTACATCGTTTGCTGATATGTTTAGTATATCGTGCAAAAATAATGGTGTTAACTGAACTACACATCTGCAACTCAGACTCGTCAATCTCCCCCCGTGTCTTGTTGCTACTAACCACTCAGAAAAGTGCTGCTTACAAAAACATTTGAAACCCTTTACTCAGATATCGATTTGTCACCATGTTGAACAATTTTACCTAATAAATATCACTAAGCAACTTAATTAGTTTTGATTGAAGATACAACAGCTTCCTTGTACTTCGATGTGCAGGAATTTACATGACTTTCACAAATAGTCTTGCTCATATAATAATGTACTTCATTGGCTCAGTGACTTTCAGTTCATTGTTTGGTACCTCATCTGAAATACAATTGTTACCTTCTTGCAGAGACTCGTACAGGAAATGACTATGGAGGAACATGAAGATATCCAAGTCCAGCTGATAGACTGACACCAAGAAATACTTTTTGACACATTGCTGGCACATCGGCACCACCATGATTTCCTGTACCTGGATCCCAGACTGCAGCACCTTGATGGACTTGTGGCAAATAAGTGACACTTTCCCAGATCCTCGAGGACAATACAATGCTTTTTTTTACCTGGCATATAATTACTCCATGTCTGACACTGGTTGTTGTAGTTTGTATAACTTGTATATTGTTGTTGTGTGTTAATTTGTACATTTTGAATAACTAAAAAATACTAATTTCCTTTGTCGTCAACATGCAGTGTTCATTCGACACCTAACCTAACACTATTTTACATGACCAGAAATGTAAAACATCAAAAGCCTGGAGAATTATTATAAATGCTTGCAATGACAAGGAATTCTTCATTGGCCAATGAATGTAAGGTACAGTACATGAAAATGAATAAATAAAATAAAGTAAAATAAAAGTCTACATGAAATGAACATATTAACAAAAACAAAAAAAAACAAAAAAAATGCTGTTAGAATATAATGAGCTACATGAATTGCAGTTGTTCCAGAAATTTACCAATACGCTGTGCATTTCAATATATCGAAAATAGACATACAGGTTTAGGCCAAAAGTAGTGTTACAGAGCAGGTATGTGTTGTACACAGCTAAAATATCTGATTAACTCAATACCATGATGTTTTTTTTTTTTTTTTGTGTGTGCTGACATTGTCCCCCATTAACATTGCAACATTCCTCAAACTCTCCCGAACACAGAGTATGATCTGTAACACGACTTTTCGCCTACTCTATGATGTTATTGGGGCAAAATTAAGGAAGGCTTGTCCATTGATTGTGTGAACAGACTGCAGTAAAAATGAAGTCACTTCAATGTTTGCTGGTTTTATTAAGTTTGACATGCTCCTTGACTGCACAAGTACATGTTATGGAGTGAGGGCATGTTCCCACCAACCATGATATCATATTCTTCAAAGGCTTGCTGAGGAAAGTGAGGGAGGAGTCACTCACAGTTACATTACATTACACAATAACTTGCGCATTTACTCTAAATATAACGTGCCAGCGGGAATCTTTTTTTTTTTTTTTTTTCAAAGCAAGTAGCTACATAACGAAATCGTTCGAGTGGTGTGGAGTTGCTAATCAATAGCTACAGTGATCGTAAAACAAAGGTACGAACATCTTATTAATTAGTACGGTGTATACTTTTTCTCTCGCTCTCAAAACGTAAACACAAATGTACTCTTACTTACCGGTCAAGTAGAAAGCAGTCGAAGGCACCGGCACGTCCCAAACCTAGTCTGTTTCTCATTTCTCTCCATCTGGCAAATGCGGCTACAATATAAACTCTTGTTTTGTCGCGCTGAAATAAAATAAATCCTCAAAGCAATTGTGATGCTTGATAATGCTCTCTTCGGGGACCGGAAACTCTTCTTCTTCGTGTACATGCGGTCGCCATACAAACCGGAAGTGTGTCTGCAAAGGCGTTCCAAAAACGCGTTAAGAAATGGAGCGCTGAAATTTGTCTGTGACGGCACCCGTAGCAGAAAGATGGCGGCGAAACATGGCGGACACTAGCAGGCGAGGCGCGGTCATGTAAAATAATTAGTGATTTATATACTTACCGTTATATTTAAAAAAAGTTATGTTTATGCGATACAACATATCTTTTTACTTACTACTAACACAAACATTTGTTTTTTTTAAATGAATGACTTTTTATTTCACCACTAGATGCCACTGTATAATACTGAGTGTACCTTTAATACGTTACCATGACAGAACTTGAACATTTTCTCTTAAAATTGTTACTTTATTTTCACAATGTTATGGCTTAATTCTTGTAATTTTGTAACTTTAATATGGTAACATATTTTCCTCAGAATTCTTTGACTTTTTTTTTCTTCTTGTATTTATGACCAACAGTGATGTTGTTTTTATTTAAAGGAACACTTTACTTATTGATCCATTTTTAGCAGCAAAAAGTTGCTACTTTTTCAATAATTAATTTGGTGACGTGATTATTTTTTTATGTACATTTAATAACTTTTAAACCGATGTTAAAATGAATCGAACGCCGGCATGTTTGTTACACGTGACTAAATAACCCGGATGTTTACGTCACTAGTGTGTAAACGCTACACTATGGAAGCACTATGCAACGCAGCCGTGCATCTAGCGTCAAACCCGGAAGGATTAAACCTTATCGCTTCGATCCAACACGACAAAATAACCCTACCGAAGGAAAGTCTGCCTTGGATGTGAAAGTTGTGGCGCCAGATGGTCTTTTCGGGCACAAAATAAACTTTAACGAACGAGTGAATCAGGCGGGGGGGTGGTGCGGGAGCTGCACAGGAATGGACAATCCGCTAATGAATGTGTGCTGGCTGGAAATGAAAGAACTCGAGGATCGGTTCCTTGCGGACAATCTCAACTGCCAATATCCAACAGGTAACGTGACACACAGCACGAGCAATGCAAAACGTGTGGAACTGACGAACTATTTCAGGAAAAAGAAAAAATAGTAAAATTAAATGTATCATCGTTACAGCGCCCAACCTCCCCTAGCTGTTTTTTTTCTTTTCTTTTTTTGCGTAGCGTCCCGATGATGTAAACGAAAGGTTGCAAGAAGGTTGTGTATTAACCGTGTTTATTTATAGACAGAATGAAGTAAGGAAATGCGAGACGCCGTTACCTAGGCTGGTTACCACAGGAAGAACAGCGGGACAGAACACAAATGTAGTACGTCGCACACGACACATGATAATGACACTAATCCACATTCTATAAATTTTTTGGTAAAATAAGATTATGAACATGGTCAATTTGTGAAGTATAAACAACTTACGAGCTAATAAAACATAACGTCCTCGTCCCCGTACTTGACGATGTTCACACTCAAATGAATTATGAAATAAAACAGTCCGTGCAGTATAATAACGAAACATGCCTACCTTTCGCTTTAAATTTGCTTCGCTTCTCCGAGATCTTTCAGTGGCCGTAGGTAGGGACTCGATTTGTGCCGGCTGTTGGTGACAGTGAAGGCTCCGTGTTGCTAGCAGTTGCGGAAATAGCCGCCAGAGATCCTCCATCGGCTGGATTATTTCCCACGTCTGGTTCTTTAAAGATACTCGGTACTGCGTTGGGCTTTAGTATTAGGCGTGTGGCGTACCCCATCTCAAATTGTAACATATTTTCGAAGTCCTCATGCCTGAAATGTTCGCTGCACACACGCGCCTGCTTGTCCTTGCCGGGAGGTTGACAGCACTTAGCAAACAAACCATTGTCTACTCAAGTGTTTTTTTTTTTTTTTTTTTTTTTTTTTTTTTTTTTTTTTTAGGGGGGTCTCGCGGGTTTTTCCTTGCCGACGCCTTGCAAAATTTTGCAATACACAAAGGCATAAGTGACAGTTTGTGTCCTCCTCGTTGTTATGTCTGCGTGAACTACTGTTCGCCAAGAGAGTATACACACTAGTGACGTCACCACTCGGGGGCGTTCCAACACGGAAGTACTTCTATGTTGAAGAAAAGTTAAATAAATCAATATAAGGGTGTATTCTTCAGCTCTTATGCATTTTTCGTAGCTAAACTAACTATTTACTGCCGATCAAGCCATACATGTAAAATTAAAGGAGCCTTCCTTTAAACATTACACCGTTGATTGGTGTTTTATTGTTTTGCCAGCCCTTAATCCTCTTTTTTTTTTTTTTTTTTTTTTTTTTTAAATTGGTTTGAAATACAATGTCCCACATTATTGGTTGTGCAAGGTGAATCCCAGCATTTTTTTTTTTTATTTCTCCAAGAGTAAAAAATTACAGCAGTCATGCGCTTAACGGAGATAAACCCTTTATGCGTAAACACAACTGACTTGCAAACCTCACCACATGTCCTTAAACACCGCAGACATTGTAACGTCGTGACCTTGCCACCGCCTGCCTCGCCTCCACCTGCTCTAATGGATAAAAATACCCGACACCATCTTGTCAATAGAGACTCAAGGACAGCTGCTAACAGGGGAATGCACAAACAAAGACACTCATACACACATACGGTGGCTGGAGGTGTATGACATTTGGAATAAAGTGCCGTCGCTGCACTCTGCGCGCTGAGCTGACAATTTACTGCGATATATTGTCATTAGCGGATGACCTTCAGACCCTCAACGTCGACCGTCTGGCGGCCCACCAGTCCGTTTACCTCATTAGGACGGCTCCAGTGGAGGCCGTTAAAAGCTGCTAATTGCATTCATATCGACGAGCCGTTTCATTCCGTGCCAGAAGACCAGAAAATGTATTTAAGAAACGTGCGCCTTTTGCCTTGCAGCGGGACGTATTCATTTAATCACATCAGTCTCTGCTTGGGGGTCGTCTCCAGTCGCAAAACAGTGCAGTGTTTATGTTGCTATATTAAGGCATTTTCTTTTTGTTATGAGAGTAAAGCCGTCATGGTTAAACTTTTTTTCTTGTCTTACGAACAATTTACGAGCACATTTTCTGATCTATTAAGTGAAATTGTACATTTTCCCACGGATGATTTCAACAAAACAAATGTGGAACTGTGATTTGGAATCACATTCTATTGCAATGACGTTTTCCTATTTAAAGTGGATCTCATGTCACAAACAGAATCTCCCATGGTTGTTATCGTCATAAGTTTAATTTCATAAAAAAGATGGCGGAGCACATTTAAAATGTGCATTTTCGAAGGTCATACCGGTTGTTTTGCTGTTGTCCAAAATACCGATTGGCACGCAAATACGTTGACTCCAGTTTGAATCAACCAAACTCGGCAGCAGCGCGGCAAGACTTTGCATTTCCGTGACCCGACTTGCTGACATGTCTTTTTCGAGTCGCTGAGGTGGTCTCGTGTGTGGTTGTGCTGGTCCCCCCCGTTGGTTGGACACTTTAAGACGGTATCTGGCCCACTGTCATGTGAGGAATGTGAGCCTCAACACCCAAAATGGCCTCTCTGCTCCACTGTCCCTCGTAACAGGATCTATCAAGAATACCACAGCAACTCTTAACGGGGGAGGCTTTCAAAGCAACCGTGGAGGAGGTCAATACTTCAAAGGAATTTCCCTGTAGTTCATTATAGAGTTTTACCTCCACCAAGCACAGGTCACATTTTGTCATTGGAAGGATTTTGTCAGATTGTTAGTATAGACACGTAACAAATGACCACTGTTTTTGTAGATTTCTCTAAAAACAAAACAAAAACAAAACTTGGACTGAACACTTCAATTGGTTCTAAAATCCTCCATAACAAATACATTCTCGAAAAAACAATTGACTGCTGAAGTACACTGCTCTGTCTCAGAATTATGGCCTCTATGAATAATTAGTGGATATTTTGAACCGAAACTCGTCAGCCAGAAGATGAAACGAAAGGGTCGAGGAGAACTGAAAGGAAATGTAGTCAAAAACCCTGAAAACAATAATAATAAAAGAAGTGTGTGAAAGGTGACCTTGATTATCAATTGACGCCACTGACATTTTTTGCTTAGCACATTCTCGTCATAAAAATGAAGTGGATCAGGATATGGTGTAAAAAGGCATGAATCTTCAACCTCTATGGTTGACAAGTACTGTGAGCAATTGTCACACAAACTAGGCCGTCCTCGCTCGCGGGATTAATTTGTGCTTCTCCCAGCAATTTCTTTTTCCCTCCAAAATGGAACAAATCCTCTGAAGTGGCACAATCAAAAGCGTCCCTTAACACCTTTGGAGCGGCAGGGTTCAACACCATAAGCGCCTTAAGACAAACGTTGCCGCTTTCTTGAAACATGTTTTTCTTCACACTTGATTGTACACATTGCCATGGGTAGCTTTTTTGTTTTCAAACCCAGCAGCGGGCGATGATTAACAAAGGGCAGACTGAAGCGATTTCATCCGACAAAACCGTCACACTGCACAATTAACACGTCTTCACACTTCATAAATCCTTAATTGACAAGTTTGTCTCTCTGTGGGGTGTTCTTCCGTTCTCTCTCTTTTCTTTCTGGCTTTCCATTAGAAGTTTCTTCATTTAGTACAATCTTAAGTGCTTTTATGATACCTGTAAAACACCAGAAGCATTTTTTTTTTCGTGAAAGGTGATTTTGTGAATAGTGAACTACAAATGCACGCAGCCATTTCTAAAACCTTCTGAAGCCACACACAATGGCACGCATTTGACATTGTATGTGAGGATTGCAACCTCCAAATAGACCAAAAAATGTACTTACTTTGCATATTTTGTATTGGTATTGTTATTTAATATATATAGTGTTTTATCTAGGTAAGTCAATTTAATCTATTGCAACATGGAACCCTTTTTTCCAGATAAAACAGTTGCTCCTAAACACCCCATTGTGGAGGATTATGTCACAGATAAAAAAAAAAGAAAAAAAGAGTAAATTGTAATATACGGTATAATGTCAACCCCTATTTAGTAATTTGCACCAAGTGAATATTGATTTTAACTTGAAAATTTAGACCGAAACATTGTTTGATTTCGAGGCTGTACCAATGCCATTTAAATTAAAACTAGACACCACTAGCTGCAGTAATCAGTCTTAGCATAAGACAAGTATCTAAGTATACATTACAAATTGTAGCCCCCAGGTCCAATGGCTCCATTCTTGTTGAAAGCCTTTGTTTGATTCTTGTCTCTGCTGGCTAAAAGATGCATGGGGAGCTGCTTGCTATCTGTCCTCAGCCTTAAGCCTTAATGAATACGCGGATTGACCATCGGGGGCCGCGGTGAATGGGAAGCCTTGTGTAATCTGTGCCGGCAGACCCTCGTGGTGGTCCCAGATAACACCGGCAGTTTTTCACCTTATAGTAGAGGGCAGGTCGGCTCTTCGTTTAACCCACACAATAGAGGAAATGAGCCTTTTCGGCATCGATTGCCAAAGATGGCAAAGTATCTTTCACACAGCTTACTTGATGTTTGATGTTATTTTTCCCACCACCTTTCTCCTCTAATTAGTACCTACAAAAACATGTAGATGCTCACTGAGCTGAGGTTTCACATATTCTGCCCTGCCTTTGAATACTTTGCCGCTCAACGAGCTGGCACCAGGCTCAATGCCGCATTCTTACATAATGTCTGGAAAACGGGAGTGCACAATACTGGTGTGGACCTTCCCAACATGGAGGCCGATGCCTTCCATTGTTTGCACCCTGGAGAGGAAATGCTGCAATGCAACACACTCACAATGGTAACTGATGACGCGTAGCGTTGCATTGGTGGAAGTTGACAAGGACATCATGACAAAAGTAGCGTCTTGGTGGCATTTTGGTGAGGGGGTGAGGGGGAGGCTTTATTTCTGTCAGTCTACATAATTTCAGTGAGAGTTGAAGTAGTAAAACCACAGATTTGTTTAAATTATTGTTGCTGACTTATGACTTATCTTTATGCTACATTTTGTTGGGTATGATTTTTGTGAAATTGTCGTAGCAAATGCTTCAAGTGCAAGTAAAAGTGTTTACAAAGTGAACAGTGAAGTGTATAACTCTTCAATATTCATCTTAAACTAGCCTTTAAGATCAGAACATGTATAATAAAACTCGTCGTTCATTGTAATAAGATTAATTTATTGCTTGTGTTGGTTAAAAAATAAATGAGAGAGGACCTCGAAAAAAAACCCCAAAAATCTTATATTAAAGTGCAATCCCATTTTGAGGAAAAACATCCATCCATCCATCCATTTTCTTGACCGCTTATTCCTCACAAGGGTCACGGGGGTGCTGGAGCCTATCTCAGCTGGCTTTGGGCAGTAGGCGGGGTACACCCTGGACTGGTTGCCAGCCAATCGCAGGGCACACAGAGACGAACAACCATCCACACTCACAAGCACACCTAGGGACAATTCGGAGCGCCCAATTAACCTGCCATGCATGTCTTTGGAATGTGGGAGGAGACCGGAGTACCCGGAGAAGACCCACGCGGTCACAGGGAGAACATGCAAACTCCACCTAGGAAGGCCGGAGCCTGGAATCGAACCCGAGTCCTCAGAACTGGGAGGTGGATGTGGATGTCATCCACCGTACCCCCAAATTTTCAAAATCGTTATTTGTTGGCACTAAGAGAATTGAGACTTAGATGGTTAGCCAACCACTAATAGCCATCACAGAAGAATGCAGTACTTGTGTTTTCACTGACAAGAAACACTTTACATCTTTTTTTTTTTTCTTGGGGCAGAACAGATGATTTCCAATTCAATTCATTTCAATGAAAGACCAGCAAAAAAAAAAAAAAACCTCCATGGTATAGATGTCTAATCCACATCGGCATCCTGGAATGTTCTTTTTCTCTAGTGGGGACCACCTGTATTCCTGGAAGGATTAGTTTGGGAAAGGAAGCAAAGGGGGAAGGGGGATTTAGATGGTGTGTTTTGGATTTTTAGGTCACTGACGACATTCTTGCCCTCAACACTCTTAGCTCTTATTGACCAACTTTTTTTGGAGACAAATTGATACGAAAATAAAAAAAAGAATGAACCTTGGAGCTCTGAGTGAAGACGTCGCATGCTACGTCAGCTTCTGTTGGCTTCTTAGGGCTCTCAGCCGAAACCGGTGTTGATCAACTTTTTGTGAACAAATGATTTTTTTGACAAGCAAAATGTTCATATTTATATTTGTCTTAGTTTGAAGGAGACGTACACATGCACACATCCTGGCTGCACTCATGCGTCCTCACCACAGCAAATATTTACAAGCTTTATTTGCGGGGAGCGTGTCACTCTGACAGCTAAGATGAAAAAAAAGAGGCTATGTTGTCATTGGAAAAGCTGGTCTCCTTTACATTCTTTCCATACAACCAATCTGAAAACTATTGGAGAGCTAAGCCATAATTGATGGTTTGACATATTTCTGCTCCCTTTGCTTGCTTGAGTGCCGGTGGAGGCCATTCATTGTCATTGTTAACTGGCCGAGGCTGCCATCTGGTGGACTCCATTTTAGATCACAATCGCATTGCAGCTCTGGGATTTTAGGGAAATTTGTCCCAATATGCTTTAATGTAAGAGTTCTCAAGATTTTGTGAGTCCAGGGGATTACAGTTTTAATGTTAGAATGATAAAATTGGGCAAGAAATAAGAAAAAAAATATTGTATTTTTTCACTGTATGACTAATAAAGGTTATCTTAAAAGTCATAATCTTAGCAAGAAAAAAGTGATGGATAAGGACAAAAAGCTGTAACCTTGCAAGAATAAAATTTTATTTTTCCATGATGAATTCAGAATATTTATGATATTACATTTATTCAGGCACAAATTACTTTATTGGCCCCTAAAAGGGCATTTCCCCAAGCCAGATAATCATATTTTTAGAAAAGAAAAAAAAACTTGATTGTTATATATTGTCTTTTACTTGAAAGTATTACTTTATTCTGACAAAGTAACAGTACTAAATTCTCAGACAATTACGCCTCTCCCCGCCTCTCTATTTTTTCTAATTGCTCTCGACTGATGATGACATCACCTGTGCTGAGGAAGTAGGTAATGTCCAATCGTGGCTCAGTTTGCTGACCAAACCCAAAAAACAGGTGAGTCATGATTGGTCGTTATCTACTTCCTCAGCACAGGTGATGTCATCATCGGTCGACAGCAAGTAGAAACATTACTTTTTAAAGGTACTAATTGCACATGAAAAATAATGAAGTAATCCAATTCATTCTGGACAAACTATGAACTTTTCACTGCTGAAAATTTTTCAATGAGTCAAGTATCCCTTTAAGTACCGTAAGTTATGGACAACGACAACAAAAAAGTCAGATTTCTATGGTATTTCACAATTCTATCAGTTTTTAAGTGTGGCCTAAAACTAAGGTGGGGAACACTATTGGCTTGATATTTTACTGGTGTACCATTGTTCATATGCACTCAGGTATTGCACATTGTTTTGCGACTCATTGACCCACTCATTAATGGACAAATTTAAACGTTATTGTGCCATTTTGTAGTCTTGCAGCATTCCGAAAATTGCAGAAATAGCATTGCATTTTCTCCAAAGAAATTTTAACATTTCGTATGCTAGTAATGTCACAAATGTAGTGAACTTAAGATGCAATGTGGGATTCTCATTACCAGTCTCATTCATTAATCATCCTGAAGAGTGATGATGGTCTGTGTGCCAGCAGATGGCAGTAGCTGACTAAACCTGCCTCCTGCCGAGCTGCATTGTGGACATAAGGTTCAGCTTAGAAGTGGGAATGTTGGGAGTGTGTGATGTAAGCGAGCCCTCCGGAATGAAAGAATTTCTCACACTGTTGACTTCATTGCAGCCAAACCCTTTTAGGCAAGGCTTTACCTTTTTACCCCCCTTCTGAAGAATATTACAACATGAATTGCAGGGAAGGATAAAATCGCATCAATTCAAATTCCAAAATTCATTCCACATTTTCTGTGTGTAATGCAGACTTAATCAATAGAACTATATCTATAGAACGCTTGATTCTAAAAATATTGTATGGCTGCAGCCCTCGTTGACTGCACAGCCCAGTAACCACAACTATTGCTACACACACATGCGGTCAGTGCCCCAGTGTGTATTAACACACAGTGGAGTATTTCACCTCTCATTTGGATCCGATCCCAAAAGCCCCCACCAGCAATCACTGGTGCTTTTTATGAAGACATTGAATGGGGAGTTTATATGCACCCCCCTTTTTCACTATAATATAGTGTTCCCCAATGCTGTACAATCAGTTCACTTGTAAATGTTTCTGAGTCAAAGGTTTGTTTGCTTGCCGCCCTCTGAATGTGCTTTGGTCCACATGGGGGTACTGGAAAAATGTTTAGTCATGCTAAGTTTACCAAAAGAAACCATGCAAAGCATCATCTAAAACCATTGATTTTCAATTTTAGGTCAGTTTTCAGTTTTAACGTGAGTTTTCTATTTTCCTCAGGACCTGGAGATCGTCTACTCATACCTCCACGGCATGGAGGCCTTGTCCAACCTGCGCGAGCACCAGCTGAGGTGGGCTTTGCATTATGCTACACTGAATTCCAAACTGGCACATGATTTTTATTGTTATTTTTTTTAAATACAAAAAACGGATCTATGTACCTATTAAGGGGATACATGATTCATTCATTCAAAGTCAGTACTGTTTATTGTGATGAGACGGCGTAAAAGTACTTACATGTGAGTACTCGCTGACACAGAGTACTGATACTTTCTAATGCCATTACCAGGATTTCATGTTATTTATGCAAAACCGCATGACAATAAAAAATAAAAATAAAATAAATAAATAAAAGTCTTTTACACATGGTTTTCCCATTGTTTTCTTAAATAACTATCAAAATATACTCGTGGGACTTTGTCGGCAGCCTGTGCGTTTCCAGCGTGCCTCGTGTGTGTGCATACATGTGGATTATCCCGTTGAGGGAACAATGTAAAGTACATGACCTGTGAGCTGGAACATTCCACGCGGTGACTGACCCCCTTCCTTCCCAGCACTCATTTTCCAGTCAGACATCACACGAACCAAAGGATTATGTTAAAGATCTTGTATTTGTGTGTGTGTGTGTTTGTGTTTTTTTTCTCCCCTTTTCCCCACATACAGGCTTGTTTTTGTTTGCGCGTGCCCCTCAGCTGTGTTTTGATGAGCTACTGTAGGTTAACAGCAACGTAGTCTGTGATGTTGCACAGTCCTTCCTGGAGGCTGGGGAGTTGGCTCGTTGCAATGAGTCAATGTTATTATGTAACAATTGTTTTTAATTAAACGTGTTCATTTCGGCCGAAATTGCATGAGAATGTGCAAGAGCTGGCTACGAGCAGAAAGGTGGTAGGAGGGGAAATGAAAAAAATGTAGTATGTGAAAATTGGAAATGAAAAAAAATTACAAATTTGTCAATAGATTTTTCTTTTTATCGAAAGGGAAAAATTGATAAACCTGAAATGTGTTTTTTGGTGGGGTAGGGGGCTGATCGCCAATCCTAGTATGGTACTAATCAAGTGAGAATTGCTATAGTAAGTGTAATTGTATGTATTCTTGTAAGAATTGCTTGAATGCTAACGTCCTAACAGTAGTTATGCGTTATGAACTACAACAAATGATAATCCGAGAATGGACATTTTATGTTTTAAATCAGTTGAGAAATGTGGAAGGATTATGTGAAAACAAAACAGTTCTGTCCTGAAAGATATGAAATATTAAAAAAAAAAAAAAAAACTATACTATGTCTGAGCCTGAAGAATTTGCTCAAACAAAACAGTGCAGAGTGTGTTGATCTTAATCTGTAAATTGCTGTGAACAGGATCTTTTCCAAATTTACTAACCTAAAAACTAACATTACTCAGTCTCTATAGAATACCTTTGTACCACATCCATGATCCGAAACAAAAATTACCTGTTTGAAGATTCACAAAATTGTCTGGCATGTTAGTAAGAGTAAATTTGTGGTTTGTGGCTCTGTTTTTAGAGTGACTTCCAGCTTTATTTTTTCTAATTTTGTGCACAATGCTGCTCAAATAAATTAGTTTAAGGATGCAGTAGAGCCAAAGTCGACCCGAAATTAGGTGGAAGTGGCCACATCTACGTAATTATGCAGGAAAATCCTTGAGTAATTGATTTTGAACTCATCTTTTGAACCTGCAGGATCATGTGCGAGACGGTGCGCTACGAAAGACACGAAGCCAACGAAGTGCTTTACTAGTAAGTACAAACTACAAGTACAACTACGATACTGTGATATTGTTTGAATGGATACTGATAACATGACACTTTTTATGTGGCTGTATTTGTTTTTTGCGGTAGATTACCTTGATGTGCGAGCTATTTGCGGCCAGACATATTTTGATAAGTGTAAGCGTAAAAATGGTTTTGCACATCCTTGTCTGGCTTATTAACACTGACGACCTAAATGTAGGCTTTCACTTTTTCTTTGGCGTTGAAAATGTTTGCCGCATTGCGACACCTTTGGATTAAAAAGTGAAAGGAAAGTGCATGTTGTTTATTCTCCAAGTCAAATCAACATAGAAAGATGGCGGCTTGCTTTTTATTTGGAATTTTTCGATTGCGACTGCGTGTATGATTTCAAGTCAGCATAGCTTTAATTATTTGCCATTTTATTTTATGTATTGTTTTACTCTATTAATATTCTATTTAATTTAAATGAATGTTTTTTTTGTATATTTGTTTTATATTTATGTATTTATGTAATGTTGATGTCTTTATGAAGTTATTTTTTTTTTTACTTATATTTATTTTTGTTGTATTTTATTTCACTAATTTCTTGTATGTATTTTATATTTATTTAATTGATATTAGATGTATTTATTTTTTAAATGTTCTTTCTTAGTTATTTTATGTATATTATAAATAATGCATTTGTTAAAACCTGATTTTATGCATTGATTTTGTTGAGTTTTCTGCTTATTTTATATATATTTTTATGTCAGGTAAACCTCCGTTCCCATTTCAATGAAAGAAAATGCCAAACGTGTGGTGTTAATCCTGCTGATGCATTTTGAGGCATTTTTTTTTCTTCCCATAAAAGTATGGTGGAGGTCTAAATCATTCCACTTTGGGGGGTGTTCCATTGTGTGTTCTTTATTAAGGTGGCCTTTTTTTTATTTTTTTATTTTTTATTTTATTTTTCATAAAGATTACGGAACATGGAATGACATGCACATATGACCCAGCTAATTACCCCATAGGCCCCCAGTGATATCTATATCATTGAGTGACAGAGGATAATTGTTGAAAAAGTGCAAATTTTTCCACACACACATACATATACACTGTCTAAGACACACACTTACACATTCCAAAGCTTATGAAAAAGTGCCTATACCGCGAAAAAGCCTGAACCCTGCAGGATTTACCGTCCGCAGATTACAGTGCTTTCGCAGATAAGAGGCTGACCTGACACATTTTTACTTGAGGTTGCTATCTTCTGATCAGCCTTTTAACCTCTTCAGTGTCGCCTTTTACACGCTCACCAGCTGGCAGCCAATGCTTATGTTGCTTGCTTCTTGGTTGTTTTGCAAATGTAGTTTGGTGCAGTAATGGAGGAGCACACAAATAATAATACTGTAAGTGCTTTTAAAGCACCTGTTCTGCGTATGTTGATTAAATACTTTAGGGTGACAAGAAAACCATGAAATATGAGACCTTTTTGACCATTGTGGCCATTTTCAAACTTGCTGTCAACTGAGAATCACATCACAGTTGCTCAGCAACCACTGATCACGACCCACCTGTCTTCTGAGTTTCTTCATGTGACGTTGGCAAGGTGAATCCCCTAAGGTAAAGCCTTTGCGGAAGTGTGTGAATGTAGGCCCCGGCTGCCGACATTTTGTTCCTCTTCAAGCCACAAACGGGACTGGGAAAAAGTAGCTGCAGTGCATTCAGAGTGCTTCCCAAACAAACATTACTCAATTCTTTTTCCTTTTTGTGGATGCTGTCGAACACTAAAAAGTTAGTTTGACGACAGCATCGCCACGTTGAGACTACAACCCCCCCCGAGCTTTTGGTTCGCGTCGGACGCTGGAGCGCTCCTGTCAAACGTCTCACCATCTTGTCAGTCCAAGTCAAATACAAACAGACGTCAGCATTTCTTGACGCTTTGTTTACCTCGTAGTTTTTTTTTTTTTTTTTAAACTGCAGCCTGACAACAGAAAAAGAAATTAAATTATTTATTTCAGTTTAGCCTAGCCATTCGGTCTTGGATATATGATTGAAACTCATTTGGACGAATTCCTTATTTGGAAAGTAGAAGCCTTGGAATACTCTCAAAATGGATGCGTTAAACAGAATGTGTCACGTTAAGATTAACTTGTCCACCCACCCAATTTCGTGTTAATTGGTAAAACAAGTGTCTGTGTCAATTTAATCTGTATTCTGCTCATCAATGTTGATGAGTGCTCACATTAGACAGCACAGGCAAAAAGCTTGTCAGTTTAGCATCATCCGTCTGCCTACCTGCTCTCGATTAGAAATCATTTGGGTATATGAGTCCAAAATGGCTGCTTGAATCCAAAATGGATGACTTCCAGGTGACTCGTATTCTTAAAAGTAATCACAAATATGTTTTAGCAACCATATTTTTAGTGTATATGTACAGTGTATATATTATAGATTTTTTTTTTTTTTTTTTTAACCAACTACCTCCCTTTTTTATGTGCTATTTCAGTATTGTATACTGTCACATAAGCACAGTATTAACCACTGTAATTGAGCTAGATATAAGCAAAGTAAAATAAAACTGATCATGATGTGGTAGCATGTGCTTGGTAAATGATGGGTATCGGTAGTTGGAAGAAAAAATACTGATACTGCTTTTTTTCGAAAAAGACAAGCTACTAACATTGCACTTTCCTAAAACGAAGACAAAGTATTGATGTTGTTCTTTCCAAAATTGAAGAAAAACTTATACTATTTCCCCCCCAAAAATGACAAATTAGACAAACTGTATAAAAATAAAACTATTGATGTTATACTTCACAAAAGAAAAAAAAAAATCTAATTTTTGTGAGTGGAGGAGTTGCACTCCTCACCAAGCATACAATGAACAATCGCGTCAGTTGAAAGAAAGCTGAGCATCCCCGGCCGACATTCCGCCTTGGCCGCCTCTTCCCGTATATGTGGCCCAATTCAGTCAAGCTGTCGCCGTGTTCACTTGCGACAATCGCTTTCAACACAATATGTTTGAGAAGTGAAAGTCAGTTGGCAAACTTCACAACTCTGTCCCGGCATCGTGGAACACCCTTCTACACAGCCGGGATCCAATTATGGCTATGATGCTTCCATTTTTTTCCAGAATATTTTTCCTTTTTTTTTTTTTTTTAATTTATTTATTTTTTCTGACATTTTTTTTATTTTGGCCATGCATATTTTTTGGGGACATGTATTTAGACCGAAAATGTGTTATTTTCTCATATTTTGCATATTGTAATATTTTTTACCCCCCAATACTGAATGCTTCAGTGTTTTTTATTCTCTGGTTGTGTATTATTATTTTTTATTTTTTTTCAAATAATTTTTATTATATTGAATTTTTTTTCTGGTTTATTTTTTCCAAATCATTTAATTGTATTTTTTGCTGCCTGTCTATTATTTACTGTCTTGTATGTTTGTATTTTGCATCATTTTTCTTTATTGTGCAATGTTTATGTGATATTTTGCAGTATATCATATTGTTTTTATTTGTATTTGTGAGTTTTTTTTCCAATTCTAATATTTATACATTTTCTGTCTTTATTTTCCCCTGTTCCAAATATTGCAATATTTGTCTATTTTCATATACAATTGAATCAACAATTCTTCTTATAGTTGGTTTTGCTCTGTGAAGTTTCCATTTTTGCATTGTTTGCAAAAGGCGCAAAGAAATGTTTCCCATGCAAATTCCTTATCGCACTTTGCACACACTCTTCCAAAGATGCAGTCCAAGTTGCTTATTGGGTGTCTCCCTAATAATATTGTAGTTGTTCACCGCAGGAGCCGCTTTTGAACTGGAAAAGTCTGCAGATTAACTTGTCAAAATGTTCCCGCCAGGAAAGTGCGTGTGCATTTGTTTGGCAATTATCTGCAAAAGGCTGCGCCAGCCAACAGCGGCGGCGGCGTCATCGCACCGGGTCACCGCGAGTTTACTCCCGTCTGTGCTTCCTCGTCTCCTCGGGCGCTGTAATGGATGTGGGCGGCTGGCGACGGACTCGGCGGTTCATTCACAGTTCTCCCGTCTGCACTCCGTGACATGGTTTTCACGTACTCCTTGGAAAAAAATCAATTGTATTACCACCTCAAATTTGTATTATAGTTCCTTGCTAATATAGTATCTCAGTTAGATATGTTGTAAATGAACGGAGAACAAGACTCAATCAGTCAATAAATCAAAGCGTCAAAATTACCTATTGGGGTAACTTGTCAGACACAAATTAGGTTGCCATTTTTTTTCATTAAATTTTGATTTGTGGATTTATATTTTTCTCACCACAATCCAGCATTTCTATGTTTTTTTTCTTCATATTTTGTTTTTTGTCCATTTTATTGTACTGTAGTTTTCGTATATTTTTATAGATTTTTAAATTGTGAAATTGAATTTTTTTTTTGCATTTTGTAATGCTTTTCCCCCATAAATATTTTTAGTAGAAATTGTTCTATTTCTTTACATTTTTGTTTCTTTCTAATATTCTTTTAATATTTTTTTAAAAGGTACATTTCCATCCATTTTTTTTGTATATTTTCCCAATTACTCTTTACCCTTACATTGGCATTTTCAAGTATTTTGCATTTTCTAATGTTTCAGCCTTATTTTTTATTTTTTATATTCTATTGTTTTTTTTTATTTACTATTTTTTTTCTAGTATCTTTTTCTTAAAAATATATTTCTAGTATGTTGTCATATTTTAATTATTTTATTCCTCATATTTTAATGTCTTTATCTTTCAATTTTGTTCTTTTTCATCCGATATATAGTTTTATTTTTCATACAATTAGTATTTCCCTGTTAGTAATTTTCTACATACGTAGATATATTTTAATTACCGTACATTTCCACTTGATTTCATCCTATGTACTATATTGTGGTCAATGAATAAATATGTATTTGATGATTGTGTGTGGCGGAATTTGCACTAATCCTCGTGTGTGTTTTTAATCTCTTCTCGCAGCCCTGACGATATTGGAAGCTGCTGGTACATCCTTTTGTCAGGTTCCGTGTTCATCAAGGAGTCCATGTTCTTGCCAAGAAGCAGGTAGGTCATCCACCATTTCGTTTTGGGGGTGTTTAGTGTTTATTTTACAGTGGCTGTCTTTTCTAATTAGTCTTGTAGCTTTGTTGGGAAAAGCGCTGCTTTTTTTAGGCGAACTAGCCGACGTGGGCGATCTTCTTTACTCTGCATTGCATAACACAGAAAGAGCACTCGGGCGGCCGGGTCACAGTTCCGGTTGAGGGCAGGAGTCACTCACCGGTCAATCTTTAGATTCACATGAACGTGTGTGTGTGGGGGGGGGGATTTAAAAGCAGGAAAAAGTTTTGAATGCTAACCAGTTTATACTTTACCGTTAAGGTGCAAGTGCAAGTAAGCAGGAATAGAATTTGCAGGTATTGTTTTTGAATCAAGTGGATGCTATTGTTTTTACTATTAATACATTTTTTAGCCGCTTTTTCTTACAGTGATACCTGAAGTCAGCAAAGTTTTCTGTCAATTTCCCTAAGTTAAAATGAAGTTTTAGTAACTAGGGCAGGGATGGGCAACATGCGGCCCCAGTCTCGGTCTGAGTGGCCTTTGATTACATCCCCCCTTGAACTACGGTAAGAAGTATAAGCTGAGTCTTTTGAAGTTTTAGCCAAAATTGGCAAGTGGAAACCCCCACTCTGGGAGAAAAAAAAAAAAAAAAAGTCTGTATACCTCGACTAGGGAACGCGATGACAACTCAGAGTTGAAATAGTTGTTGGACAGAAATCGAAAAGGAGTCCAGCGAGGCGGCTTCGTGGAGCTTTTAACGACACATTTGGTTTCAGATGGGTTTTTTCTTTATCCACCCTCTCTCAGCGGTTCTCAGCGCAGCCGTCTGACAATGAATGACTCATTAAGCGAAAAAGTTTGTTTATCCCAGAGGCCAGTGCGACATCAAACGTAACCCAGATAAGCCAAGCCTGACAAGTGGGTGACACATATTCACAACGCGATTACGTACGCGCTACACTAACAGAGGGTTGATTGTCACATTTTGAAATAGCGTAACCACTTTCAGTTATGGTCGAGACTTATTTATACTCTGTAGTTTATGTTCACACATTAAAAACCCATCCATCCATTCTCTGTGCTGATTATCCCCACTGAAGTTAAGCCATCAGTAGTTTGTCGTCTTGTCAAGAACGTGAAAGATCAGTGGTTGGCCCTCTTCACAGGGACAGTGCAGCATCCGTAGGTTATCTTCTTTTTAGGAAAGTGTAAAATCAGTCTATCTTCTCTGTAGGAAAGTGCAACATGAGCCATTTCTTCTTTTTAGGAAAGGGCAACATCAATATGTTGCCTTTTTAGTAAAGTGTAACATCAGTAGTTAAGTCTCCTGTTTGGCCATTTCTTCTTTTTAAGAGCACAACAGTAATACTTTTTCTTCTTTTTGGGAAAGTGCACCATAAGTAGTTTATCATCTTTTTAGCAAAGTGTAAAATCATGTCTTCCTTTTTGGAAAGTACATCATCAGCTGTGTGTCTTCTTTTCAGGAAAATGAGAGGCGTCAGTAGTCAATAGTTTTACTTGTATTTAAAAGTGCAACATTGATCGTTTGATTAATGTTTAGAAAGAGCTACATCATTAATTTCTTCTTGAATGTGCGCCATAAGTAGTTTGGCTTTTTATAAGTGCCACATGTCTTCATTCTAGGTTAGTGAAACCAGAAATTTGTGTTTTTTAAAGAAACTGTAAAATCAGTCATTTGTCTTCTCTTTGAGAAAGTACATCGTCAGTACTTAAGTGCAACGCCAATTGTTTGTCTTCTTTATGAGTGTAGTTTGTCTTTTTGGAAGTGCAACAGCAATAGTTTGTCTTTTTTTTAAGGAAAGTGCAACATCAGTAGTTTCTCCTTTTTAAGGAAAGTGCAGTATTGTTTGTCTTCTTTTTTTTAGTAAAGTAAAACATTTTTTTACCTGCCGATCGCCTCTCAAAAGTTAATCGAATAACAAACTAAACAAACCTAAAAAAGGAAGTTGAATCTTAGTGCAAATGCAAGCTAGCTACACAATGTCTTGTTTTGTGTACATTTTACTTGAAAAAAAAAAAAAAAAAAAAAAAAGTAAAATTTTCCAAACACAAAAGTACAGAAGTTGACAATCAGAGGTAAATCAGCGTCTTGCATTGTCTAATTTGTGTTACAAGTCTAATCAAAGTAGCACTGATGAAAAGCATTCCCCCCATTCTCAATCTGCTTTCACTTCCTACGTTTATTGACTTTTATTACCACTATCAGCTGACTGGCGCTGGTTTGGTCTTTAATTTGTCGAAAATACATCACTTCCTGTCTAGGCGAGTAAAAGCCTGATGGGAGCTCAGCCAAGGAATGTTGCGCCATGACCTGCTCGGGTAAAGGTTAGCGGAGTTCACACCCGTTCTTGTCAAGCATGATGCGGCAACCCAGGAACACTCTTTTCATTTTTGTTTTTATTCTGTCATTTCTCAATCATCTTACTCATTTGTTCAGCAAATTCACTTTTTGAGTGTAGGCGGACAAATTTGTTGGCATATGAGTGTGTGCCACCTGTGCCAAGATGCTGTGCGTAGCTTTTTAGTAACACAGTGACACTCTGGATTAAATATTTTGCAATGGTCATGTTGACATGATGGTGTGAAACAAACACTCGTTGGACTTTTTTATTTTATTTTTTTTTCTCCCTTGACAGTGCGGCAACTCTATTAGGCAGAACATAGTGAAGGATGATTGCATTTGCCATGTTGTGGTCATGTTGATGTGAATAAACATGATGCTTTGACTTGAAACTGGTGTTATTCTGACTTGTTCTGTTTTTAGGAAAGGGGGGGGTGCGCCAAGATGTTAAATGGAACTTTTTAGCTACAAAGTGACACGAGTGTGATTTGATCATACTAGCATGATTAAACATTCTTATTTTAACTTGTTGTTTTACTTGCACTCTTGCAGGGTTTTTTGTGGTAGAGGGGGTGCGCCAACTGTACTACGATGTTATGTGGAACTTTTTTGCCACAACGTGACACACGAGTTTTAATCACGCTGGCATGATGAAGCAGCCGTTATTTTATTTTTTTTTACTTGTTTTGTTTCTAGGGCGTTTTTGTGGTAGTGGGGGTGCGCCAAATGTCCTAGGTTATGTGGAACTTTGTAAACCCTATAGTGAAACAAGGGAGGGCATTTGTCACAAGCTTTGGTTAGATGTTTTTGTTGTGCTGACGTTGGAAACGTTAATGCGAGGTAGGGGTGGCTTCAAAAGCTTGGGAAAGGCTATTACTTCACAAGGTGTCATCATTCCGGTTGATTGACTGTTTTTACAGCATCGTATTCATGAGTAACTTCTGCCGAATCGCGGGAGAATTCCTACTCCCTTCCCTCCCTTCACCCCCCCTAAACAAATTACACACTCCACCCTCTTGACTCCCTCGTAGCAGGAAGTGAGTCGTACGCTGGAATGCCGGCTGCGTAGCGCATTACAAGGGTTGGGGGGGGGGGGGTTGGCGCAAAGGGGGCCGAGCCATCGGACGGGGGCTGATCCACCAGCCACACACTCTCATTCTCACAGTAAGTGGTGACGGGGGTGCGCACAGTGGGATATACGTCGCAATCTCCAGACTTGGAACATGCCCGCGGGACTTAACTGAGGGACTAACCTTGCGGGATATTTCTGGAGGAGGAAGGTTCGTCTAATCTTATCAGGTGGCGGCGTCACTCCGGCAGCAAGAGTGGTGGCGGGTGGGTAAGCGCCAATTAACTCCTCGTGCTGTGGAAAAAGTGCCTTGTTTTGGGTGTGATGTTAATATGTGAGCCGGGAGCGGGTGAAGCTTTCAAGGGTGTGGAATGTGCAACGGGAGCTATTTTGGATCTGGAATCGAGCACGCGTTTGAAGTCAAACGTCAAAAGATGGGGTTCCTTGCTGTGTGGTTTTGAAGGAGCATTGATGGTTGAATGAGACTGCCTAGAAAAGTTTCCAAACTCTTTTTCTATCGTTTTATTTTGATGGATTTTACATTATTAAAACTCATTCACTGCCTTTGACAAGTATACTTGTCAATTGTATTTTTTAGAGCGGTGCTAAATGGGGGCGAATCTGAGCATGCTCCACTGTAAATATCAAACTTGGAAACAACTTTACTGATGCCCAACCACCGGTAGATGACATCATAGCTCCATTTTATAGGAAATAAACACAGTTTCAGAGTCCATGGGAGAAATGGCTGTATTTTGGCAAACCTACATTTTTCTGCTGTCAATTATAAAAGAACGGGACGGACAAAAAGTAGGGAGTCTATTCTGTTATTTGGTAGATTCGGTTTATATATAATTATTGAATGGAATATCACGTGAGTATTGGAAATGTAAAAATTTTCTATAATGACTGGCAGTGAATGAGTTAATATGATTGTGGGCGTTAAACAATACTACAAAATTCACAGCTCATACCTGTTTTGGATTTGTCACAAATAAAGTGTACAATAAATCTTACATGTTAAATAATATATAATAGCTTATATCTTTGTGTTTTTTTTAAATAGTGCAACATTAATAGCTGTCTCCTTTTTAGAACGCTCAGCGTTTAGTTGTTTTGTCTTCTGTTTGGGATAGTGCAACATCACTAGTTCTGTTTTGAAAAGTTTTGTTTTGGATATTGCATCATCAACTTTGTCTTCGTTTTAGCAAAGTGCAACATCAGTAGTTTGTCTTTTAGGTTGACATGGCTCAGTGGTAGAGTGGTTGTCTCACAACCCAGAGGTTATGGGTTCGATCTCTGCCTTGTGACCATGTCGAAGTGTCCTTGAGCAAGTTACTGAACCCCTAGTTGCTCCTGATGGTCAGCGTGAAGCTCTTTGAGTGCCTTAATAGGTGGAAAAGTGCTGTACAAGTAGTGAAGGACCATTTATCATTTTTAGGAATGTGCTAATTTTAATATTTTGCCTTCTTTTTAGAAAAATGCAACATGAACGGCTGTCTGAGTCCGGATATCACAGCTTAAATATTTTCTCTCTTTTTTTTTTTATCAAGTAAAGTTCACCATCAACACTTATTTAACAGCCAAGGATGTCTATAACAGTTTGACAAAAATGATGTTTCGCTTTGTATTTGATACAGTAAGGGAGCAAAAAGCAAAATAATCTTTAAATGATTTTGGTTACTGGCTTATTTTGAGGAGCTAAAAGTAGTCACGCGTCCATTGTAAATTCTCGCCAGTGGGGCGTCAGCGTCTATTCCCGAAGTATGAACCGTGAGCTATCTGCATCCACGTGGCTGGAGGAATTGTGTTTACAAAGCTGAAAGGCGTTCGGGTGGTCAGCTGCTACCCTGAGGCAGGTTTGAGGGGGTTGCAGACATGGAATCCAATCCGAATTTTCATTCTTCTTCTCTTGGTCTTGCATAACCAACGGGATTAATCTTTGTCCTTCTTAAAGGCCCGGGTGGGTTAAAAAAGCTAGCCTAACCTCTCTCCGCACCGCGAAACAGCTTTGCGTAAAAGCCTGGGACCCCACTCCTCCACACTTCCCTCCCTTTTCGTCCGCCCTCTTCCAGCCGGGATTAGGCGGTGCACCGGTCGAGTCGCCGACAGCAGAATGGATTTGAGGCTTTGGCGCTGGGCCGCCGGGCTCACAGACTGAAAAGGCGTCTGATGCATGCACTGTGACATTCCAGACACCCCGGGCGTGTTGTATAACAGGGTACAAGGCCTCCAAAGGGGCGCTGGTCACCTGATGGAGCCCTGAACTCGTCTACAAATGTGATGTCGGAATTACACAGTCTGATGACAGAGAAAGAGATGAGGGATCTGTTTTACTGCATATCGTGCCCTAGATTCCCATCCAAGGTGCACATATGTGTCCCGTGAGAGGTCATCAGAGGTGCCATGGGAAATTGCCAAAAATGTTTGTCAAACACTTTGTCCATATTAATATTACAAATAATTCACCTTATGCCAGTGACCTATAGTGGCAGGCAGAAAAATTAAATGAGCAAAACAGTGGCTAAAATGCAGGCTATGTGATCGAGGTTTAGGAAATAAGAGACCAACTCGTTTCTTCATTTCCCACATGTTCAAGCACTTGTATGTTCAGTATTCATGACATTCAGGATTTCTGATATGGAATCACTTTATGAAGAGTTTCCAGTCGTGATTTGAATGTCGACGCTGAGAGCGTGCAAAGACGACCAAGGTCATTGTTGCAAATTTCTTGCAGTGTAACTTATAAAACATTAATCCTCAATCTAACAAGGACAAAAAAAAAAAAAAAAAAAAAACTTAATTCCCAGTGTGGTTATTATTATTTTTTTGATACATTGCCATACACGTCCATCTGTGCCATCACGGGCTGTATTCCCATTGCGCAAAACACATAACGTTGTTTGGGCTTAACAGAGTTTTCATCCGAATGTCGGCTGGTGATTCGTGACAATAACGGTTTATCTTTTTGCAGAGTTGTGCACGCTCCTCAAAGAGTTATGATCCGCGCCGGCATCTGGCACCTTCCTTATCACTGTCATCCTCTTATCACCCCTTGCACCGTCGCAAAACAAACCTGTACATGGCAAATAAAATGCATCTGTTATCGTAAACCTGAATTGTTACATCTCTTGAGCCCACTGCAGAAACTAGAGACTGTGATTTGTTACACATTGTAAATGCTGAACTGCTAAGCTAATGCTAGTTATTTGTATGCTAACACAGAAATATAGCAACTTAAGTGCAAAAAGCGCTAAAGCAGATTATTGAGATCTTGCTCTGTATTTATGTACTACTGTATAGCAACCTGATTTTAAGTAAATAAATAAACCTGACCTTGTATTCAGGCACCATTTCTATTTAGAATAGCTAAAATACTAACATGCAAATTGAAAGATAAAATCTTTTCCACTAAATGTAGAACGTTAACCCTATATCTGTTCCCACTCATTAACTAGACGAGACAGTTTTCAACACAAAATATTTGCCTTGGCTCAATAGAGGTTGGGATACATTGTAACTGTATGCAAGTTATGGAGCCACGCGGGTTCCGCAGTAATTGAGTCGCTCATGTTTATCTAACGAGGCGATCAGCTAATTGGCGATACGCTGCTCGCATTCTCAATGAAGACGTATCTTAAAAACGTCCAACAAAGATGTCCTTGTGTCCCGACAAAGGCAGCCTTCTTCGCCAAACCCGCCCCAGAATTTCCACAGCCAGCACTGCTGCTCTTTTTTTGGGGATATTTGCGGTCTTTTAATACGTTCTTGCTCACTGCCTTACAGACTGAGTACAAATTGTGACGTTGCACGAGTGGACTTTTCCAGATGCGGAGGCGAGGGGGAGGTGTTCGTATTAGTGGGGGGGGACCCGAACTTGAACACTGCTCTTTGAGTGTCTTAATACAGAAATTCCGTAACTAATCTGTAAAAAGTAAGAAGGGAAAGTCAGCCTCAGACACTATTTCAGAGTTTTAGTTTTAAGCAAATTACTGTGGCAAAATTTAAGCAAGTGGAGTCCCCACTAAATTTCAAGCAAATCATTATTACTTGGGTGAAGCAAGTGATGTCAAGTCATACACACTTGCTTAATCACAATTTAGTTATTACTTTAAAATGTTTGAGTAAATGAATAAGAACTATTTTCTATTGAATGCTCTTCTATATGTACACCAGTAAATGTAACATTTCTAAACTTAGTGATTTAAATCTGATTAGTGTGAGTTATTGATCATTTCAAGGTTTGTTAGTTTTTTTGTTGTTTTTTTTTTTTTTGCAGTTTTGGCAAGAGATCGGCAGGCAGCCTGAGGCGTGGATGTGAGTGCATCGTCCTGGAACCCTCAGAGATGATTGTGGTGAGTCTTCCCGACTAAAATGTCTGTGGTCAAAGCAAATTTAACGGTATACGTGCTGGAATGTGTTTGCTGTTTGTGGTTACTGAAGTACTTTAGTAGGATACTTGTAACTGCTAGGTAGAAAGACCTTTTTATGTATGTATTTATTTATTTGTTTGTTTGTTTTTATGCAGTTCGGAAGCTAGAATAGTCAAATTTGTCACAAAAACAAAACGTGAAATGGATCCGTTTACTACAAAAAAAAATTTCAGGTTGAAAAGTCTTAATTGTTGACGTTGAGAAAATGTTTGCTAGATTCGTTAGCTGTAAATAGCCTTTTTTTTTTTTTTTAAATGTAGGCAAAATAAATTTGTGATGGTTAAATTAATTGACTGATATTTTACAAAAAAATGTTAGACATATTGATAATGCTTAATTGTCATTTGTTTAAAACATACATTCTTACTTCATTCAAGATGTTTGCAAAAAAACATTTGATTGAAGACCAAATTGCCTGTTTACAAAAATACACATCAGGTTATTGAATACTAAATTAAATTGTCTGTTGACAAAAATGTACGCTAGGTTCATTGATGACTCAAAATCTTTTGCGGAATTGGTCATTAGGCTTGAGTGAGATGTAATGATAAAAACTTCAACTGTATATTGAATTCACACGACTTTACATAGTTTTTCTTTCTTGTTGTCATGTTGGTGCAATGGTCGCCTGTCAAGCTTCTTCTCTCCAAGCATTGGCGTGCAATGCTACCAAATAACAGCTGGCCGGCAGCGCGTCAGATTTCAGCGGATCCCGCTAATCTCCCTTTCACATGCCGTAATTGCTGTGCTGGATGTGTGTTGACTGAGCTATCACACAGCACACCCCCCACCCCCCTTTGTAAAAATAACACTCGCTGCTGCAGACTCTGCCATTTGCTGTAATAAGGTGCCATCAGCCCTGTAATTACTGTTGTAGGATGCTATGCTATTGCAATGGATACAGATGAGCCCCAACTTTGGAATGTACGCACAAAAACACGGAGGGGAAAAATGCTCTTGATTTGCATGCACAGAGATTTGCAACCGGAGACGGTTGTCATGGTAGCGGAAGAGAGAGATTTCAGTGGCGTAATCCCGGTCGCTGTCGGAATGTGAAGCGGCAAGGAATCAAAAGGAAAAAGCACAAAGAAGACAGAAGTCATGAAGAGATGACGATGACTCACTTTTATACTCTGAATTTCATAAAATAGAAACATGGATTGTAGCTTTTAAAATTCTTCACTTGAAAAGTTCTAGTTTGTTTTCATGTTTGCAAAAAGGTATGTTAGTTAACTCATTACCGTTATAAAACGTCACAATTATTTAACAAAATAGAAAGGCTTAAAACGAGGGGTTAGACAGCCCCCGACCCCACCCCGTCGTTCCCCCTAACCATTTCCTCCGCATGTTGCTCAGGTGGACTATATGGATGAGAATGAGGAATACTTCCAGAGACAAGCATCGCACCGCCAG
Organism: Festucalex cinctus; assembly: GCF_051991245.1. Taxonomy (NCBI): domain Eukaryota; kingdom Metazoa; phylum Chordata; class Actinopteri; order Syngnathiformes; family Syngnathidae; genus Festucalex; species Festucalex cinctus. Next base: position 15,864,291 of record NC_135419.1, read on the forward strand.
TCCCGCCGCCGCTTCCGGAAGATCAACCAGAAAGGGGAGCGGCAGACCATCATCGACACGGTGGATCCGTATCCCGCCGGCAAGCCGCCCATAGCCCGGGGGTACCACACGGTGAGTTTGGAGAAGGGGGGGGGGGGTTCGCTGCTGGTTTTTATCCGCTTTTAACCCTCCTCGCTCTGCTGATCACCCCTGCTGCTGTTGCTGTGTTGTTGTTTTTTGTGCCTTTATGGAGGATTTTGGAAGTAGTGCAGCTCACCCTGGTAGTTTGTTGTTGTAGTTGTTGGGTATTCCTTGCCATGTGGTCTGTGTTGTTCGTTCAAGTGTCTTTTAGCAACTCGTGTTGTTGTCAGCTTTCCTTGCAGTTTTTGTAAGTTACTTACTTTGTGATAGTTTCTGCTTGTTCCTGAATGTGCACTGCAAACGTCATTCCTTATCACTGAGTTTACCAAAACTGAGCACCTGAAATTACTAACTCACTACGTGGAAGTAAACAATAAATCACTCACTTACCTACCCACCCCCTCCCTACTTATTTGTCTGTCTATATATTGCTGTATAATCCAATAAAGTTGGATGTTGCCTTCAGCTACAGTCTGAAATCAGAGTTTTCCACTATGAATCTAGTAAAGTTGGATGTTGCCCTCAGGTGTGCTGAAATTTTAGCATTCCACCTGCTAGTGAGCTTGCTCACGATCGACAAAATCAACTGAAGTTGGGTGTTGCCTTTCGGGCTGCCAATTTAAAAGTTGGCGTCATCGTTAGTATTTGCAAAGTTATGTCTCAAAAGTGCCTTTTCACCCACTGTTCCTGTTGGTCTGTCTGTGACGCACATGAGCTGTTGTGGTAAACCGGGCCATCCTAGTTTCATAGGATTCATAGTGCAAGTATGCATTGTGTATAGTTTTAATTCTATTAATGCGCTAAACATTATTTACAGGGAAAAATGTTAAATCTGCAGTAAGGCCTTCAAAAATAATTTATAAACTTGTCAGTAATGCTGGTACAAGATACACAGTTTAATAAAAGTTAAATGTAACTGTAATTGTCTTCATTTTTAATTTGCACACACCTTAAACAATTCAAGTTGGTCATGCTGGTGCAATACGCGATTTACGTATGATCCGATAAATCGGCTAACTACAACTATTACCGGTGATTAGTCGACTAGCAAAATAGTCATTTGTGGCAGCCCTAGTTGCCTTCAGGGACAGTCTGAAATCAGAGCTTTCCTCACCTTATATCCATATATAATCTGCAAATTGAGTGTTTATTTCAGGCACAGTTGTGAAATCATAACTGTTGTTTTTGTTTACTGTTCCAAGCACTTTTTCACATTTTAAGCCTTTTCCATCCCATTGTTTAAATGTAGAACTTGTGCAATGTACTGTACTGTACTGTACAGTGGTGCATGAGGAAAACAATGTTTTGAAGAGTCTTCTTTCCTTCCTGGGAATAGGAAGTGAAGCGTTCTCACAGCGTTCAATCTGTGCACAGTGCCTTTCCTGTTCTGCACAATTTCACTGCATTCCGTACATTCCCGCCGTGCACCCGATCCCTCCTGGAATGCTGTGAAACACTCGAGAAAAAAAAGAAGAAAGAATGCGGCAAAAGGGCTGGGAGGCCGCGCCCTGTTTCCTAAATTTAGAGCAGCGTTTTTGGTCATGAAAAAGGTCTGCACTCAACTTTCTCATGGCCACTTGTCTCCCGTCACACACTGCACTCGAGGGAGGAGAAAGATGGAAGGAGGGAGGGTGCCATGGCAACCAAACGGTGACGAGGAGAAACTGTGCGGACGCTAATCTGACGTTGCCGGCTAATCTGCGGCATTTTGGAATGCCAGCTCGGAAGTCTTAGCGGGGTCATTCGGAGAAGGCAGCTGGGAATCCACGACGTGCTTAAACACCTACAAAAACTAAATTTGTCTAGTTAAGTTAGGCTTAAATTACATAATGGTGTCACAATAAGAAAACAATTATTACACAGAAAGAAATTGCCACTGTGATTTTTTTTTTCCCCCTGGTTATTATATTTTTCTCTTCTATATACCTTTAATTTTGTTTTAATGTAGATTTTTTTTAATTTCATATTTAAATTGTGCGATATGTAATTATCACTTTTGTCATTGTCTAGTTTTTAGTTTGTACTTTAGTTGTTTTTTATTTTATTTTATTTTTTTAAGGAATATTCAATTGAAGACAGCTGATCAATCTCAGTATGACTACATTTTAATTGTATTTTTAATTTGCATTATGTTTGTTAGTGTATTACTTTTCTTTTATTTTGAAATTTGCATAAACACGACTGCTACTATCGAGCTTGATGGTAGCGTTAGTATTTTTTTTAGCAGTGTTTTTTTTTTTTAGCATTTATTTTTCTATTTTATTTTACCTTAGGTTATTATTTGTATTTATTTTTTTATTAAATAAACCACCTTTTTAATGTTAGCATTAGCGTTGTTCATAGAAACCATTTATACACGGGGATAAACCTGGATAAATTGTCTTTTCCATTCTTTTGTTGACTTTTTGAGCCTATAATTTGTCTTTTCTTTTTTTTTCCCTTGGGGATTAAGTCATAAAATTCCACATTTTTCTATCCTTTCATGCTCAGTTTTCTGTTCACGCTGCCTCCAAAGCCTGAGCTCACTTGGAACGTTTTGATAACTTTCATCTCCTCTCTCTTCTTTTCATGGCTCCCAGGAATGCAATAAGGTACCATACATGTCACTATTAATCATGTCTTGTGCGTGTGTGTGTTTCCTAGCTGAGTTTTCTTAGCACCTATAGTACCTTCAATAAATACCTTCCATTCCATACAACTAGATACTCTGTTTCTGTTGCGATTAAAAAATGTACGCCTGTTGGTCTTAATCGCTTTTTGATGCGCAGTGATGGCTTGACTATGAGAATGGATGGTAATGATCCGCCGGTATGGCTCATGGAATCCTGTTATTGGAGTGTTAATGGCGGCCATTTGACACATCTCAATTTTTTTTTAGTGTCTTCAGGCCATTAGTGTTGCTAACCGTATGTGTGTGTGGACCTATGCCTGAAACTAAATTTTGATTAGAAGCTGCCATATTTAGCCAAATTCCAATATGATCAGGAGCATCCTCGACAGATGAGCAACGCTAATTTCCCAAAATCCTAAATCTTGAGCTCTATAAACATCGCATTCACGTTTCCAGATGTGTCTCGCGTCTACAGATGTGTCTAGCGTCTACACCTGCCGCGAGACGGCCAACAACAAATCCGCCACCGCTCTATTTTTAGCCCCGTCCTTTGTGACCAACCTGGGCACCGCTTGCATACAAAAGCCACCGCTGGTCTGAATATACGACGGAAGAAGTGCTTGGCTGTGAAAATCCGAGTGATTGATTCATGCAGCAATCTGCTGTACTGTAGCATACATCCTGTATATTTTAGTGTAAAACTCTCTAAAATATGCAGATGCTGCTCCACACCCTACCTCCATTTGTGCTTATTTATAGCGCATGATAAAACATTAAAAGCCAGGATAGAAATAGAAGAGATATTTTTGGACGAGTGCCAAAAATGCAAATGAGGTGTGGGTGTGGGATTCGGCGTCCTTTTTTTTTTTTTTTCTTTTTCTTTTTATCCCACCGCGCCGGCCTGACATTTGATGTGCGTTTCATGTCGTGGTTGACATTCAGCTACTGAAAAAAATAATAATAATAATAATAAAAAATTATTAGTAACAGCAGTGTATTTTCAAAAGGCTTGACAGATGACATTTATCGAGTCGGCTCGGTGTGGGGAGGAAGGGTAACAATCACACCGTTGTTATGGCACGCATGTTAGGTATGTTAGACAGAAATGGCGGTCTGACAGCTGAAGAAAAAAGAAAAAAGAAAAAGAGGATCATTTTTACAACATCAGGCACTGAGCAGCAGGGAATGTGGAAAATGTAATGATGTAAACAAATGATACCGATGAACTGTATGTGAACGATACTGTAGTTACTATACAGTATATTAGAGCTTGAGCTATTAATCATCCAATTATGGCCCTTCAAAACTTGACCACAATAATCAGCCAATTGGTTGATGTTTGCTGATTGTTTCAGGAACATTGTACTGTATGTTAATAAAACTAAATGTATTAACTAGGGCTGGGAATCTTTGACTGTCTCACGATTCGATTCGATTACGATTTTTGGGTCTACGATTCGATTCAGAATTGATTCTTGATTCTCGATTCAAAATTATTTGATTGACAAATGATTTCTGCTTCACTTTACAGATATGCACAACATTGTCATGATCTACTCCAGTATGCTTTGCAAGACAAAATAACAAATAGACATTCAAGTGTCTTTTTTTTTTTTTTTTTTTTTTTTTTTTTTTTTTTTTTTAATTAACATTTATTCATTTTGTATTGTAAGTGCCTTTTTCCACAAAAACAGCATGTGGGCTACAACTGCCTTTTCCCCTTCTTCTTTATTTCTAATTTAAATGAAATCGATTTTTGGATATTATTGATTCGATTCGATTAATAAATGAGAACCTCGATTCTTTTATGAAGCGATTTTTTTGGCACACCCCTACTATTAACTCTTTGACCGCCAAAAACGTTTAATAACGACTAGTAAAATCATGACGAATGCCGCCAGAAACGTTAAATGACGTCAACTAAGTTTTTTTTATTTGTAACGTCTAAGTGCAGCACCGCCTGGTCAATGGGTTGTGGAATCAAAAACACCCCAACTATGGCCAGCAGACGCAAGCATTGTATCTCTTTTTGTGACTGACAAAGCCTTTGTCATATCAAAGTTTTGGCAGTAAAAGAGTTAATAATAGATTGATAATTGAGAATGAAACAACACCAAAAGTATTAGACTATAATACAGTCTAATATACTGTCTACCTTTTATTACCTCCTATATTATATATAGAGATGTGCATGTAAACAGCAAGAATAGTCAAGAGCATTGTGTGTATAGTTGGGGGATGAAGTACCGTAAGTATACACCAGTAATTTGAACTATTAGCAATGTAGTTACAGCTATTCATACAGCAAGGATAGTCGGAGGTGTTTTAAAAATAGATATGCATCATAGAGTAATAAGTAGTCTATAGATAAGTGGTTGAGAATGAGGTTAACTAGAGAAGTTTTACACGATATTCATATTCAAGTTGAACGTCTTCTATTAGCATGTTGCCATGGCTAACAGTTGTGCTTCATTTAGCGCACCGCATATGTTTAACCCCAATCGTTAAAAGTCATCCTCGCCTCAGTTAAGGCTGGAACATTTTGGCCCCGCAGCAAAGCTAAACGACGTCCGTTTCGTGACCTAAGCGCACCTTGTTTCGCAAGCCCGATCGGAAGCTTCAAGTTACACGTTAACCTCAAACGCGGCGGCTCGGAACTAGCTGCCGGTGTGGGTGATTTATGCTGCCAGGCGGCGGGTGCGCGAGGCGGGACGCACGTTTGCCCCCGCCGTCAACCTGCGAAGGGAAAAAATGTTGGCTGTCGACGTGCTGAATTATTTCCAGGCGACTGCAGCGTGATGAATGAAGTGGTCCCCGGGGGACGGGACGCAGCCTGGTTATTACGCCGTCTTTCTTGTGCTAACAGCGCTATTTAGATGTGTACTTAGAAGAGTTGCATAACCACAAACCTTTTCTTTTGGGGGGCCTTGATATGCCCAGAAAAGTCAGCAATTTTTGTTCACCCTGGAGGAATGTTGACATGTTTTAGGAAAGTAGTATTTTCTAGAATGTTGGGGGGGGAAAAAACTCCCAGGTTCACAGATTGCCACAAGATTTGGTGGACTTGAATGTCTATCATCACATGACACATGAAAAGGTCTCAAGGACCAGTGCTGGAAATTGAACTGAAAGTCGGCCATTTTTGTTTGGGAATTCATCCAAATGAGCCTCATTTGAAGTAGATCTCCTCGAGAGAGATGCTATGCTAAATTGTAAAGATTCTTTTCCTATGCTGTCTAATGTCCACTTAATCAAACCAAAATGTCGTATTTTCGTGGACATTATGTGAAGATAGTTTCTTCACATTCAAAACATTAAAGTGATTTGTACATCTCCGTTAGAGTTTGCCTCATTAAAATTAAGAGCCCTTTTTACGCAGACGCCGCTTTGGCAATGGCCGTATTCCGTTTAAACCAATAGGCCACCTCTGTGGAAGTAATAGCACTCACTTGCACTGCTTATGCTGTAGAACACTGCTTAAAGAAAGACACAAGACACTTGGTTTGTGGTGATATTAAATATTATATGATGAAAAGAATGTGTGGAATACTGACTTGTTGAATAGGTATGGAAAGCCAACATAGTGGGCAAAACTCCCAGTTCCTCCAATTTTGGGTTGGCAATGTGTTTACTAGTATTTGTGCTCCAAATTTGGTAGCAGTCGAAAAAAATCTCTGAATGTTGGACTTCTGGAAAATAGCAGACATAATGTGTCTTTAGTTTTCAGGCAAGGAGTTGTGAGTTTTTTGTGGGTCTACTCATGATAGACTTGTCTACCAAGTTTCATTTTGCGAAGTCAAACTGGTTTTGGGGGAGGCATTTTTTTCAATTGTGGAGTTATTGTATTGGAATTTCCAGTTTTTGTATTGCATGTTCTCAAACTTTGCTGCCGTTGCTGCCACATTCAAAGACAAAAAGTCAAATCCTTTGCAATTCAGTTTTGATCACCTATCTGGTATGTGTGGCACATATGCAGCCATACTGCAGACAACTGACATCAGATTTTTTTTTTCGGCTTTTTTTTCATCACTGTCTGTCCTTCACATTTAACATTAACATTTTAGTCAATGGAAAAATGATCAATTGGCTTATTTAGCACTGAAAAAAAAAAAAGCGGAGGGGAGGATCACCAAGAGGTTTGATATTCCCTAGACATGACCCCTCTACTACCCCCACCCCTCTTGTTGTTGTAGGGGTGGTGATGTAATGATATGCTTGGCTAGCAACCACCCCCAACCCACATCTGAACACCTGAGCTCTTATTTGTTATGGTTGTGAAGCATTACATCATGGCAAGGGGGGTGGGGGGTGGTGAGGGGTCCCCACCCCCTCCAACCACCTCCAAATATCAGCTCGTGATTCTTTGTCTGCCAAGACGACGAGCTACAGTCCTTTTTTTTTTCTTTTACAATGAATAGAACAAGAACAGGATCTTTTTTTGTGTGTGTGTTTTTTTTGCATAAATTTTCAATATATACTATTACTATCGAATTATTAGAAACATTTACTGGGCAATTATAAAATAGTTGGCTTCTGCCTGTTTTGTATAGCGTCTGCTTTTCTTTTAATATAATTTGCTCGTGTCACAAGACTGGATTTTACGTGTTTTATGTAACTAGCATATGTTGTTCCCTCCCGTACCTCACCTTTTGGATCACATTTAAAAAAAAAAAAAAAAAAAAAAAATGGTGTGTAGCGTTTCAGCAATTGTAGATGATCAAAATTATTACAAAAAATATTTTGGTAAGTTAATTTATTCTTTAGATACCTTGTTTAATTTAAATGCTCAAAATCAAAGAATCACTTTTGACGTTAAATGTGCAAAAAATAATGTGATGTTGCATGATCGGGGCTGGGTTTCTGTCACATTGTATTCTCGTCATACGTGTGCTTTGACAAGATGGGCTTTTTTTTCCAGTTGAGATTTTTTCTTTTTGAAAAGTCAAGTTGGATCAACAGACTGTAAACATTGACATATAGCACTATTTAGTCGATGTCTATCCTTACTGTGGTGATGTAGTGCGTGCGAAGTCTTATTTGGCCTTTCCACCATTTTGTTACCTGTGCCAGTGGCTGTTTGCTTTGGGGCAAACTCATTTCCATGAAACGGGTGAATGGGACGTCGGCCAGGGAAAAATCCATTCAATTTTGGTGCACATCCAGAAAGTTTTTGACTTTTGTTAACATTGAGAAGACGTGCCTTGTTTACTCGCAAAAAAAAAAAAAAAGTCATTTGGTGCCGATCCAAATTGGAATTGCCTAGCCTTGGCGGAGGTCTGCGCTGTACTGAGTGGCACTCTAGAAGACCTCGTTAGCATTCACAATGTCATAAAAAGGCCTCGTTCCACATCTGTCTAGTGTATGTGGCTCAAATTTGGTAGCAATTAGAAGTTTCGTCGGGCCTCTTTTTTTTTTTCGGACCTGATCGCAACAAGATGAAATCTTAATGGCAAGTTTGTCTTTTAGGTACTCCTGGAAATGACCAAAATCACTCTAAAATGGTCGTTTCAAGCCAAAATGGTAGGCTCACTGTCTTTTTGTTCAAGGCTACTTTAGAATATGAGTCTAAGTACTCATGATAGACATGGCATGATTTTTTTCAAAAATGTTGAGTTACTGTATTAGTTACATATTCTATGCCTTTTAATATAACATCGGCGTCCATCCGCCCAAATGCAGCGATGAAAATGTTTCAGAAATTAGCATCACTTATTTGTCTTGTCTTCCAGGTTCAAATTTTGTCGCAATTGGACAAAATCTCTTGGTTAATTCGTTGAAAATGTCCAAACTCACCCTTACATGGCCTCTTGGAAGCAAAATGGCCGGCTTCCTCTGTCTTTTCCATCACGGCCTCCTGAGACTTTTTTTTTTTTTTTTTTTTTGGCGAAATCTCATGTTCCTCACTAAAACTGGCTTTGGAGACTGGATTTTCAAAGAATTAAATTAGTTTAGTGGAGCGCTTTGTTGCAACATACATTGATGAAAACGTTATATTTTTCAAATTGATTGACATCCCTCCATCTAGTACACAATATTCTTATTTGGTGCCCACAGAATCTAATAGTACAAGTTTGTCTTTGAACTGGAAAAGTCCAACCTGAGCCTCAAACAGCCGCCGAAGGGGCCAATTCTTGCTCCCCGTAAGGACGCGGCGATGCTGGCTGACAGAAGAAACGAGGTGACACTTTTCCTCTAAGCCTAACCCTCCCGCCCCCCTCCCACTTGGCTGTTTCCGTCGCCACGGTAACCGTCGTCTCCCAGAGGGTGTGCAAAGCGGTGACGGGAGGGGCCGGTTGTCAGGACGACCCCGGCTGAGAGGCAAAGTGACATCATTGCTACTCGTAAAAATTATTATTTCATATAGAGATCCTTTTTAGCTCCCGTCTTTTTTTCTTTTTCTGTTACCATGACAACCGTCTCCAGCCAGGAGACGTAATGGAGCCTCTCTCGTTTCTCCTTCTTCCGTATCGGCTCCTCTTTCCATCCCTTCTGTCTGGGGGCGTCCGTAAGGAAGGAGGCGCTTACAATACTAACCCCATCACCCCTCCTCTTCCTCTTCGCCATAGCCGCCATCCCCTCCTCCACCCGTGACACACATGCACCCACCCACCCAACCATCCACCCCCCGCACTGGCAAACAAACCGCTGGCTTTTTTTTTTTTTTTTTTCTTTTGGAGAAGGATGCTCCGCTCTCCCAACGCCATGGAGGTAAAGCGGCGGAGCCGAAGCTGTGGCTGAAAATACATTTTTATTTTATTTTATTTTTATTTTTTTTAACCCCCATTGCTTCCCAGTCCTCATTTTTTGGGGGTATTTTCTGTGAATTGGATTTTAACGCTGTCGATTTGGAGCGTCTAATCTAGCGAATACTCCCATTAGGGAGGGGGGGTGGAATGGAGGGATGTTGAATTTTGGTACATTCTGAGCCCCGGAGAGGACTGTTATCACCATGAAACCGTTAGCAGCAGCAGCAGTAGACAGCAATGGAGTGCCGAGCCAACAGGATAGAACGCCGGTGAGTAGCGAGCGGCGCAACGCCGACGTCCGGCCGCGTCCTTGACCCTCCCCTCATTTGGGGACGAGGCTGGCGTAGCCTGGAATGTGTGTCAGTGTGTTGTAGTAGAAACGGACGCCATGTGCTTTTCTGTTACGCGGCTCCGCATGTCATTCGTAGCCGTTTTAAGGGAGGAAACAGGAATGCAAGATGCTAAATATAAATGCTGATATGATACCGTATTGGTGGTAGACGTTTTGTTAGATTGTAAGTAGAAGATATAGTAGGTGTCCATAACCCGTAAGGCTATTCCACTCTTGAGATAACCGTTTGTACCATTTTCTAGTGCAAAGAATGTAGCTAAGGTGTTAAAAATCAGCAGAAAAAAGCAGAACCTTCAAAGACAACACCCCAAGTGACAAGGCGTTCCTCACCTAAAGGTGTCATCATCTTAGTTAAACATGGCAAAAAAATATACTTCCTCTACTTGTGACTGAGCAAATGTCATTAGAACTGACTCTCAAATTTGGTAGCAATTGGTACTTAAAAAAAAAAAAATAAATAATGGACAAGTCCATGTTCGACACCTGGAAATGGTGAGCTTAAAATGGAAAATGGATGATTGAAATGAAAATAGCAGACTTGGTGTGTCTTTTTTGGGCATGGCTTCTACAGACTTTTTGATGGGTTTACTCATGCTCACCCTGTATAGTGTTTCTCAGTGCAAGTGGCTTTAGCGGCTTCATTTTCAAATCATTCCAGGAGATGCTAGGTTATAGTTTTGTGTTTAATGGTGAGTCATCAAACTTTAACATGTTCCGTCCACACACACTGATGAAAACTACATTCCTTCACAATTTCATTTTTCTGCTATATTTGGTTCAAATTTGGTCGCCAATGCGTAAAATTCCGAGGACAAGTTTGTCTTTGAGGGACCCCTGGAAACTGCCAAATTGCTCCCAAAACAGCCACCTCAAACCAAAATAGCTACCATCTTGTCTTTTCAGGCATTCATTCTTGAGACCTACCTACCTGTGATAGACACGTCGACCAAATTTCATGTCGCGAAGTGAAACTGGCTGCTGGGGCACAATTTTACAGCTAGAGGTAGAGGCTGCCGTAGCCTGGAATATGTGTCAGTGTGTTGTAGTAGAAATGGACACCATGCACTTTTCTGTCATAGGCGCACACACATAATCTGTTTTTAAGGGAAGTATCTGGCCTAAGTTTAGGCACGAGACAAAACTCTTAACCTTAGATGCTATGATAGTGTATTATTGCATACATTTTGACATGTATCGCTCCAGTAGTTGCTGTGACCTTGTGGAGGTTTGAAAGTTTCAAATAAGCAAGTCATCAAAACTAAACATGCAAACGAAAATCATTCATAATGGTCGTTGGTGTCTAATGTCTATGCTTCAAATTTTGTAGCACTTGAACAAAATCAGGATAGTGAGTTTTTGAAAGATGCTTGGAAATGGTCAAATGGGGGAAAATGAGTCTAAGATGGCAGTTTCAAATACTAGTGGAATTCTTGTCTTTATTATTGGCATTGCTACATTTAGGATTCAATCTTAGCATTAGTATTTTGTGTTTGGTTTTAAGGCTATTGTGGTTCGGTAGGGATTAGAGGTAGTGTTGGGGTTTAAGGTTAGGATCTATTTAGGAGTTTTGGATTAGAACTAGGGGTTAACTATGGACAGATATAGAGGTTAGGGCAGGACTAGGGTTGGGTTAGTTTTGATCTACATTTGGGGTTAGAGTATAGTTTAGAACTAGCGATCAGAAGAAATAAGGCTCAAATGGGCAAATTGAGAGGTTTTGATGTTACTTAACAACCTTTGTGAGGATGTACAGTAGTTCCAGTCGATCCCGGTTTTCTTCCCATCAGGGCCATAAGCGACTAGTGTCGCTCTCCCTGGTGCTGAACACTATCTCGAGTCTGGACCCAGGCCCTGAGACCACGCACACTTGACGAGATTGATCTCTTGTCAACGCTGCCGGTGTTCGTCACACCCAAGCCCTCACGCAAGCCCGTAAATCAAGTGCCCCCCCACCCCACCCCGTATTGTCATGCTCACAAGTGACAACAAATCACTGTAATGTTGGCAGATGCATCATCGTCTCTGCATTTTGTGTTTGTTTCAGTGGCTTTATGGCGCCACAAAAACGTCTCATATGTACATATTCTGTTTTTAATCATCTGCAGTGGATTTAACGCCATCTTGTTGATCACTAATGGCTTGCTGAACAACCGTGTGCTTTTCTATTTTCTTTTTCTTCTGTTTTTTTTTCCCCTTTTTTTTACAGCTGGCGTGGTAGAGTTCTGAATTGGTTTATGGTTAGCATTTAGGTTATGAACAGACATATCCATGGAGTGGGGTTTTGAAGGTTGAAGGTATTTAGGATTAGGGTTTATAAATTGCCTAAGATTAGAGTGTTTAGAGTTCAGTTAGTATTAGGATTTAGATTTAGGGTTTTGAGTTTACATTTAATGGGTAAGGGTTCGATTAGATGTAATGGTTAGTTGGAAGATTAGTGCTAGTTTTCGGGGTTGGGACAGGGTAGATTTAGGTTTCATGTCCAGGGTTTGATCTACAGGCTAATATTAGCCATAATGGTTGGATTTAGGGGCTACTTTTTTTTTTTTTTTTTTTTTTTTTTTTTTTTTTTAAACTCTTATCCAGTGGGGACGCACCGATGCTTACATTCCTCAAGACAAAGCCTGGTGTCATTTTCCCTTGTTAAACTGGACCCTTGAATGCTGACGTGACATTTTCCAGAGAACTGTAAAAGTGTGCCCCGCCGTAACATTTATCTTGGTGTAAAAACAATATTGGGCACATAATGCTCAGTGGCTGCACACTTGTAATGGCTTCTTCTCGGCGGCTCTTGTTTACTGGGTAACCCCCTTATCTGCTGTCACACTCCCTTCATTTGATTGTTTCCCTGTCGTTAGCATATTTATTACGGCTTGTGTAAATATTCGCTCGTACCAGCAGGAAAGCCGTCAGGCCGAGAGGTAAACAGCAGCTGACACCAAAGTTTTGTTACTGTTACACATTTTAATAATCACTTCAACAACATTCCTATTCCTATGAAATTACATTGTCTCGTCACTGGCCCACAGGCTACTTATGTGGTCCTCAGGGGCTACCAGATGCCCAACCACACCAAGTTGCAGACCCCTGGGGTTCAGATGAGCTGGCCCAACCTCTGTCCCCCACAAAGTAAAAGTCTTTATGGCCATTAAAAGCATCCTGTTTAGCCATGCAAACCTCAACACCGAGCTGTCTATGGAAGTGTAATGTAACTGACACATAAGGTCACTTTTTGGCTACCTGCTGACCAGCCAGCACCGGGGGAGGATTCGGAAGCCCTGTTAGCATATCAGGCCTATTTAATCAGACATACTGCCAAAAGAGGCGTTAATCTCTTGATCCCTCAGGCTCAAGACAGCCGACCACACGGTCAAAACAACTCTTGCAGGCCCCAGCGTCCTTCAACACTGGAACCTTTTTTATTTAAGCAACTCTACAATTTGGGTCCTTCAAAGGCAAACTTTTCCTAGAGTTGTTTTGTCTTAATGTGCTGCCAAATTTGAACCACCAAATCTACACAGATGGCGACGCTAAATTGCGTTGCTAAGTTAATCGCTAAATTTACATTTCCGTCCTCGCATGTTAGGTGAGCATGCCGGGCAAGTTAGATGACTTGCAATAAAACACGAAACTAATATAACTCAACAAGAACATAGCCAGTTTGATTTTCAACATGAAACTGATAGGCACGTCAGTGAGTAGACACTAGACACACACAAAAAATCTCTCAAACTCATGCCACCCTTCAAAGACGAACATGTCCTAGACCTAGAGATTATTTTTTATTGCTACCAAATTTGAACCACATATACCACACAGATGGGTGACGCTGAAGTGCAAAATGTTTTTATTTCTGTCATTGCTTGCCAGTGCAACTTGCTGTAAGAAAGAAAGTAAAATGCCAACTGTTTTGTATTCAAGCTGGGATAGCTTGGGTTTGGGTCAGGTTTTATGTTGGGGGTAAATATTAGGGTTAGTTTCTTGGTTTAGGGTTATTTGTTGGAGAGGGTCTTTTGGTTTGTGGTTTGGGTTTTAGGGTTAGGTTAGGACATTTTAGACTAATGTCCATTTCCAGAGGTCCTTTAACAATAACATTTTCTAAATTTTGTTTGATTAGTACCGAATTTGAGCCAGGTATACTACGAGACCAGTGATTCCCGACCATCGTAATGTACCACGAGGGATCATCTGGTGTATCTAATTCTAAAAGTTATTTAACTACAAATAACATATCTTAACAGGCAGAACAATTAAATTCTGTTCCACTGGATTGTAGGGGTACAATTATCACTGTATCCACCTGTCGCATTCACACAACAGAAAAAAAGGTGTGTTCAACTGAGCAGATCCAGATTTAAAGTAAATTAACGCAATATAATTATGTCAGCATGTATACTTCTACAGAATTTTTGTGGTGGCATGCCTGGAAGATTTTGTTCATAAAATGTGTCTTTGCTCAAATAGGGTTGGGAAACTCTTACTTACTCTACTAGACAGATGGGCAACGCTAAATTATGAAACATAATTTCCGTCATTGTGTAATGGCAACGTTTGATGACTCATCATAAATCAGGCACCCTTCTGTTTGCGGCTTTAATTTGACAATCAAACCATAAAATATAATGTGTACTCTCTCCCGCCTGGTGGAAATGGGTCTCGCCTCGCCTCACCCTCACATATCACTGGATGCTCGCATTAGCCTCTCGTGGCCGTAATAGACATCTCGCAGTGATTCTCTGGTACAGTAGCCGAGCGCTAAATATATTGAGAGGCAGCCCAGTGCTTCCCAACCCGCTGATCTAGGTCATTAGGTCTGCAGTGTAATTTAAGGAACGCCACATCTGCTCACATGTAGGCCGAAGCTAGCTAGTGAGTGAGCTGTGCGGCTCCAGCATTAGCGCCTGGCTTAATCCAGCCCTCCGCCGACCCACCCCGTCTGTGACAGCTGATTGGACACATGCACCTCCATTTGCTAGACAAACTACGGGAGCGCACCTTAGTGTCCGTGAAGGTAGGGCGCTTATCTTGTATTATTTCTTGACGTTAGCATCAGATCAATCGAGTCTAATGATTGTCCGAGCACAGCATTGTTTCCGTCGCGTGCCGTCCGAGCGAGGAGGTCAATAGAGCACATGCTTACAGAGCGATCGTTCGCCGGCTTATTGACCCACAGACGGATGACCTAAATGAATGCAGAGAAAGGATTAAGTGTTTTATTATCCTCTTTACCAATGGGGGAGGGTCTCGTGGTTGGTGGGACTTTCACTGTGATGGTGGAAACCACACAAGGGGGATGTAATTATTGGTCAGTCAGAAAAACTCTCATCGACCAGCTCCGTACGACCGGTCTGTCTAACTAGTTTAGACGTCAAACTTCCTGTGCGGCTAATAACTTGACGAGGTGCTAAACTGTTGGAAGTTACACAGCCATACTGTTTGTTTTTTTCCACCAATATAGAATCATGTAAGGTTAACTACCTATGACTAATAACAGGAAAGAAACTACCAGATGTCCTGTGAAACTTGTAACTGTTGCCTGCCCTTTACTTTGCATTCATCTTTTACGGCTGCAAACATTTTGCATGTGTAACACACACACTTTAATACAACCGTTAACTGCACAGATTTTTTATTTACAAACACAGAAAACGCTGTGCATCCGCTTGGGACGTTCCCTCATTAGAGCCAGCGGGCGGCTAACAAGCTAACATACGCTATCATCGACTTGAAAAAAAAAATTGCTCTAATTAGACAAGTTTTTCCAAGAGGAGGATTACAAACTGTAACAGTTAAAAAAAAAGAAAAGAAAAAGAAAAAAATAAACACCAATGGAAATTTCTAACGCTGGGTTGAAAGAACACACCATTTCATCTATGTATATAATTACACTATTTAGAAATAAAATAAAATAAAAACAGTTGAAAAGTGGTTCACCGGGTCAGTGCGTTATGAATATTTCATGTTGCCCGATGTTTTATTTACCCGACCGACTTATAGATGATACCCAGCAGGGAGGCCCGCTGCGCATCTGGTGGTGTTGGCGCACCATCAATATTACATCTGTGCACCACCCGCCATTCCAAATGTGGCGCACCAGGAAGTGGGTCGACCCCCGTTTGCTAATTTCTAAACGGCTCCAGAGTATATAGTTATATGTGTGTCATGCTAAATGTCACAAATAAACAAGATATTGAAGGTGGGAAAATTGACGGGGAGGGTTTGTATTTTTAAATAAGTGTGTCAAACTTGACACTTCTACCCTGGCATTTCCTTACACATGAGCACTGTCCTACCTTTGTTACAGGTAAAATGAAAATGCTATCGAGAGAATGATCTCGGGTGCACTGGAGGTTGGGCGTGATTGCAGGGTGTCAAAAAAATTGCCATGCTGTTTAATTATCTGGCTGGCTGCCCTCACCAAATTGGTGTATCGGGGGGGTCTGTCCTTGGCCAAAACCTTTCCTCGGGCCACCGTCTTCCTCATATGCTCCACTTCACCCGGACCGTTTCCGGCCGAGCGTGCCGTTGTTATTGTTATTGGCGCCCAGATGCTTTTGTGCTAATGTGAGGAATGTGTAACACAGGCTGACTACCAGATGATGTCATCATACCAAAAAAACATTTGATAATTAAACCTGCTGTAATACTGCCTGTAAATTAATTTTTCCTCAAGTCACGGCATATAAAGATGTAGAAGTGTGCAACATCAATAGCTACTGTCAGTCTATGGGTTTTTTTTTTCTGGCCACGTGACTTGTGACTTGTTTGTTGTATTATGTCTTGTATGGCTGTGGGGAAAAAAAACCTAGTAACATTTTAGTGCCGATCCAGGCAATATACAGTAAATGTTTTGGTGATAAAAATGGCACAGATAATGCATTACTGCCCCCTAAAGGACTGGAGTGGAATGACAAACTCCCTACATAGATTACGTGCTTCTTCAGTTTGGTTTGACAGTTTGTCTTTCATGTGAATATTTCACGAGTTGTTTTTGAACAATCATCTGACACAAATTAGAGAAAGGTGCTTTTCATTGAATAACCACAGCACTGCAACACATTTTCAATTACCAGAAGTACACAAAAAGGACGAAACAAAACAACAAAAACTACACACATTTGCTGGCGCTCAATTCAATCACCAGGCCAGGCCACACAGACTCAAAGTCACAGACACTAGGTGAGTGTAGTGACCGAAGTGGACAAAAATAATACCTGTACCTCACATCTACTTGTTTTATTTATTTTAATAGTGCAAAATATTCAATAGCTGCTTTGTTAGTGATAAACTACGGCATGTTCCAAAGTACGTATAATTGTTTGCGTTCATCCTTTTCCGACAACAATGTGTTTTTATGCATAAATACTTAGTTCCCGTGTTGGTTAGTACGGTGTTCGTACGGCGCGGTCCCCCATAGCGTCCCTCGCTGTGGTCAGCGTCTCCATACTGACGGTGCGTGTGTCGTGTGTGTGTGTCCAGCTGCCCGCAGATTTCAGCCGACTTCACCTGGCCGACGGCTTGCATCCACAGGTGACGCACGTGTCCTCCAGCCACTCGGGATGTAGTATCACCAGCGACTCCGGAAGCAGCAGCCTGTCTGATATCTACCAGGTGAGGAACGGGGGAAACGGTACCACCCCGCTGCAAAAAAAGCCCTCCCCCAGACGACGGTCCCAACTGAGTTCCTATGCGTTGGTCTTTTGCTTTGATAGCTAGGTGTGACGGTAAGTATAGTGAATCCATTTCCGGTTCACTATTTAGTCACCTATGTTTTTTTTGTTTTGTTTGTTTTTTTTGTTTGTTTGTTTGTTTTTAACTTCTGCTCTATGCTCGACTCGTCTGTGTATATTTGTTGTTGTCTTTTTTTTTTTTATCAATAATGCACTAAGATGCTGCAAGGTGGTACCAAAGCTCAGCCTAAAAGGAAAGTAGTGATTGGTGTCAAGGAAGAATGTTGAAATGTTGCATCTTGACAAAGAGACAAAAATCTTATGATCACGTGATCTCTTGAAACGTCACGCTTGTATGTAACATGTTAGCTTTGTGTAATATTCCGTGGTTTGGTAGATGTGAGCGTAACTGATGCGGCATCTGAAATTGACAGATTAACGAAAGGTACTTTTAATAATAGGACATAAAAAGTAGCATCCTCACCCCCGCGGGTGTAAATAAAACGGCTTAAAAGAGCGCAAAAAATCTCGCGGCGACTAATCCTCTTAATGCCCACGCGTCTTAACGCCGTCACATGCTTTGTGAGCTCGCGTTTCAGAGTCCATACCATCACTCAGCAGCAACATTGTGTGTATGTTTTGACAGGTCGGTGTGCGACGTGATCTTGAGGCCATCTGGCAGCCACGCAACAAACACAGACACACTGTACACACAATCGGTTTGCAGTTTCTTTCTGTCTTTTCACTGATTTTAATTTTGGACTTCCTCAATAATGTGCGTGTTTTTTTTCTTTTTCTTTTTTTTAATAGATCTGAAGATTTCCGCCTTGTTTTAGTTTTTAATTTCTGCGTTTTTTGGCGAACCGTTAAGACTATTTTAGTTAAAATGATTGATAGGTGACATGTAAACGACTGCTCTTAATCACCCCCTGACCCCCACAGTGGGTTTATTTTGAGAGTCCACAGTTTGGGGGAGGGGGCGGTTCGTTCGGTTGCGCATTTGCGCACGGAATTAAGCCACGGCTTGTTGTTTAAACACCATAAGCCTGCGTTTACTTTTACCAGCCAGCCAGTCCACAACAACAAATAGTAGAAACAATTAAAAAACATATTTTTAAATAATTTGTATTTTATGTTGATTTATGTGCTCGTGAGAATCCCCAAATTTTAAATAGTAATCTTAATATTTTTATTTTATTCTTGTGAATTTGCCCGCAGTCTCCTCTCGGATAAAACTTGAATCGTTTCAAATGATGCATTGGATGCAGTGTGTGTGTGTGTGTGTGTGTGTGTGCGTGTGTTTTTTTTTGTGGTTTTTTTAGGACTTTCTCTTGGGAGCTCATGAAGCGATTTCCTTCCTAGCTCGTCAGACATTGCTGACTTTGGAGGTTTTGGGATGGGAAGCTCGGAAATCATAGCCTAATTAAGGATGAGAGCCCGTTCTCACGGTCGCCGTCAACAGCACGACAGTGTGTTTTGTGCGTGTGCGTCCCTGAATAAATGATGACACTGGCCTTTGAAAGCATTGATCCAAGAATAGCCCTGATGAAATATTAACAGCAGCAGACTTTTAATGGTGGCTGCACGTTTGCATGGATTTGGGATGACACAAAAGGTGGGGTCCGCAACACATGGACGGACATGACACCCTTTGTTTAAAGACAGCAATTTACAACAGAGGTTGTGTTTACAATACATTCTTACTCGCTTTAGTCTCCTGATTGATTTGAATCATTTATTGGACTGTTGGGTTTAATAGCTCCGAAAATATTTTTTCCACAAAATATTTTTGTATTTTTTTTTTTGTTTAATATTCCTCTACCTTTTTATCAAATCTCTTAATGCTGTCTATTTTTGTATTATTCTGAATCATTTTTATTGTTCTCTGTGTATATTTTTATATTTTCTGTGTAATAGATAATAATAAATTATTATAAATTTATGTGGCATTTTTATAGTATCTGTAGTACTTTTTTAAAAACAATTTGTGCATTTTTTTTTAGATTTATTTTTCTACTTTTTATCTGTAATGTTTTAAATATTTAAATCGGAAATATGCACATTTTTGTCTCGTTAATGCAATTATAACATTTTTGTATAATACTTGGGTTGTATCTGCCTTTTTCCCCTTTTTTCACTTGAGTTTTTATCTTACTTGGTAATATTTTTGTTGAATATTTGAATAGTAAACATTTTTGTGTTTATTCTAATATTTTTTCTCCTAATTTTCTATTTGTTTCTATTGTTTATATATATATATATATATATATATATATATTTTTTTTTTTTTTTTTTTTTAAATGGTTAATGTAATATTTTTGTGCCTAATCACTGTTGTCATAATGTGTTGCCTGAATTGTGCCATTCTCTAGCATTTAGAAATCTTTGACATATTTCATTTTGCGATATTGTGACGACACAGATGACCATAACCGTTGTTTTTGCTTTGGTCATGATAGAAAATGTTCATCTTTAATTAAAACTTCTCACACGGGCGAGCCCCACCCACCAGTGGGTCCACGCCCAAATGTCCTCGCCGACCCGGTGTGTTGATGAATCATTAATGAGCTGCTCTGCTCTTGCCTCACATTTGAGGAGAAGATGACACGAGAAGATGAGTTTGGTCTCGAGTACTCTTCACCTTTAAAAGTGTGATTTGTGCCCACAATGCGTCTGGCGCTGGAATTTTGCGGGCATTTTGCCAAGACCACATTTTCTCCCCTGACCGATGAGGTGAGCTTGCTGACGATGCTTTTGCGTCTGCCATTTTCCTCCACTGTTTTGTTCTCCTGATAGCGGCAAAGCAGGAGTAATTGCATCATGGCTTTCAAAGAACGGGACGTAGCCGGGAGGCTCGACTGTGACTCGGGAAGAGCTTGAGAGTTAATGAGCTTGTTTCTATGCGCGGCAGCCTGTTTGTCATTCAGCGCTTGAGCCGGCGTGTGGTTGTGTGCTGAGAAAGTGCTTGAAATGGGGCACGTTTCTGCAACACACTTTTGCTTTGGCTTCTAGTTGTTGCTTTGTTGGAAGCTGGACCATTTTGTCTTGTCTTTTGGTATTCGCCGCAGTAATCAATATTATACCGTTTTCTCCCATATATTTGCAAATATTTTGAATTTTACATGTTTTCTAATACTTATGTCTTTATATAATGAACGATTTTATTTTTGCATATTTTTCAAACATTTGTTGGTATTTTATTTTTCTACCTAATTATGGTTTTCTTTTTCGTGTTGTTTTTTAACAAAAAGTAAATACTTTTTTCCTATATTTTATCTTTTTGTTTTTCTGCTAATTGTTTTTTTGTTTATTTTTGTTATTCAAAAATATTTTCAAATAGTTGTTTTGCATCTAATACAGTAATACTAATATTTTGGTGTAAATTATTTTTAATATCCTATCCTGTCATAACTTGGTGTGTTTTTCTCATAATGTTTGTTTTTAGCATTTCTGTCTGTCATTTTTGTCTAATTTATGAATTGTTTATTTTTGTTGCTTATTTTGGTCAACATTTTTCATTTTAACATGTTTTATGATTTTTCTCTTCTTAATATATTTTTATCTAATCTTTTTCTCTAAAATTTGTGTAAAATTTTTGTATTTTTATTTCCAAATTTCTTTGTAATTGAATATTTTGCATGTAGTATTTTTTTTGTTTTTAATTTTTCTTTATTTAAAAAACAAAACAAAACTTGTTTTCTATAATTTCAGCTAATGTTTGTGTGTAATTTTTCCTTTACAACATTGTACTTACTATATACTGCAACAGTTTTGTCTTTGCTTGGAAGATTTGCTTGTTTGGAAGTCGTAGCTTAGCATTGTTGATTTTTGGATTGGTTTGGGTGAGCTTGTTTGGATAGTGATTGGCAGAGTAGCGCTTTACTGCATTACTTGGTCAGAACCTCAACCACTCGTCCAAAATCCCAGGCAGCTTTTAAAACCTTGCCTTTTTTTTTTTTTTTGCCACCCCCTCGTAGGCCACGGAAAACGAACCGGGCGACATGGACCTGAGCGGCCTGCCTGAAACGGCCGTCGACTCTGAGGAGGATGACGACGAGGAAGACATCGAGCGAGCGTCGGACCCCCTCATGAGCCGGGACATCGTCCGAGACTGCCTGGAGAAGGACCCCATGGACAGGACGGACGATGACATAGGTGAGACAACGCCTGGCGATGTTTTGTGCTACAAAGTAAGCCTCAAAGGAGAAGTCAAACCATTGATGATGCTGTTCCTAAAAAAGACAAAACTATTGATGATGTTGCGTTTTACCATTCC
Source organism: Festucalex cinctus (assembly GCF_051991245.1). Classification (NCBI taxonomy): domain Eukaryota; kingdom Metazoa; phylum Chordata; class Actinopteri; order Syngnathiformes; family Syngnathidae; genus Festucalex; species Festucalex cinctus. Next base: position 15,886,063 of record NC_135419.1, read on the forward strand.
TACTTTCTTTTTCCATTTTCTCTATCAAAATCATGCACATTTTTATTTAAGATAATGTTTCACATTAGTGTGTAAAATGCAAGCCTTTATTCTCCAACCCTCGCAGAACTTTTTTCAGGATCAAAGCTGTGGCTTTACGATGTGTTCGCCACGTTTGAAGAGGCTTAATGCTGACAAGAGGAGGAAGAGGAGGAGTATGCGTCGGTTGTAGTGAGAGGAAGAGCGAGTGCCCTCTTCGTCGCCCTCCTCTTCCTCCTCCATCTCCACGGTTAATCTCCCCCGCAGCAGCCAGCCCACCAGCCCTCCGTCCCCTCCTCCATGCCAGCAGGCTTTTTCTAGGTCACTCCTGGCACATCCTGCAGCCTCACCTCGCACAGCACATCAAACATTCAAACGCTTCCTTCCGCACACGCAAGAGTTGCTTGTTGCCGTGACGACCGCAGGTCACTGCGGACTCACTCGCAACCGTGGAACAAATGTTCACAATTTTGAATATTTGGGGGTTAAATATTTGGAAGATTTAGTAGTTGCATGGAGGACAGGAACAAAAGGTCGAATGGTAAAATAGTCCTCACACCTCAAGTTGTAATTGCGATTTTTAAGACAAATTTTTTAATCCGTTTAGAATAAAGTTGTTTTTTTAAAATACAGTTTCAAAACAAAAATATTTATTTTTGAGTAAAAAAAATATGAATAAAAAAATTATTTCAAGAAACACAGCAGTATATTTTGAAGAAAAAATGTTTTAATTAAAAAAAAATTGTAAGAATTGATAATGGTTTTCTCACAAATTTCTAAAGTCATCCTCATTTTTTTTGTTAATTATTTTTTTCGATATTTTGTAGCTCAGGAAACTAGTCACTTTTTATATGAAGTTTTTTTTAATAGTCATCTTTTTTTCTTCTAAGTGTAGTATTAGTATTAGTAGTATTAGTGTAGTAGTAGTGTTGTATTTTTCAAAAATATTTTGTTTTCCTTCCAAAAATAAAAAAAGCCATATTTTCGCAAGTGAAGTCATAAAAAATTGATGTCATCCTTGTTAGATAATGAAATCAGATTTCTGCCTTTTTTTTTTTCAGAAAAAAAATATAGCAGTTTTGTCTTCAAATGATATCTTTGCACTAAAAATTAACAATTTCTGTCTATGCTGTTCTATTTCTCAAACAACAACAAAAAAACATTGTTGATTACTCTTTTTCGCGTAGCTTTCAATTATTTTTGCAATGTTATGACTAGTGTTGTTCCGATACCGATACTGCATTAAAACAGTGGTATCGGTATCGGTGACTACTCACCAGAGTAACATGCCGATGCCATTAATTCCAACACTTATATAGGATTATTGATGCAGCATTTTGTGTCTTGCTCGTGCGCGATGTTCACTGGTATGTGACATGTTCACTGCATGCCGATCTAAGATATCCTATTGGCCCTTGAATGCTTTGAACCAATAGCAGGACAGCTTTTTTGATGTTGAGGAAAAAAAACTTTAAGTATCGGTATGGTATCGGTATCGGCCGATACTGCAAAGCTGGATATCGGTATCGGTATCAGGTGCCAAAAAACGGTATCAGAACAACACTAGTTATGACTCCTCTCAAAAATCTACCACTTTTGTTCTCTTACAAAAAGCTTTTTTTTTTTCTGAAGAAATATGTCTGCACTCTCGCAGTAATTTGTTGTTCTCCTTGTGGCCATAAAACACTTTTTTTTTTTTTTTTTTTTTTTTTTTAAAATTTCTGTATCGTGACTATACTATACTGAGGCCACGTTTTCAAAGCAGATGATGCTCAGTGGATGGTACGATGCAGTGATTTGAAGTCTGCAGTGAGGTCACAGAGTGTAGCGACTCAGCACTTATTCTGCTCCCCACCTCAAGTCGTCGATGGCATTGATGTTGAACGTGAGAGCCCTTGTGTTGATGGTGGAATGTCAACTACGACATCAGATGTTCTCAAAGTGAGCTGTAACTTGGTGGTCCGGAAAAATAGTGTTGTATATTTTTTTTAAAATAAAATAAAATGTGCCTGCCTACCTACATACGGAGACGGTATGGTAGCTCCTCCTGGTCTTAGGTTTTGGTTAGGTCAAATTATAAAAGCATACAGTTAAGACATAATTTAAGCAATAATAAAAAATTGAAAACACTGTGCATCATGATTTTATGCTTTAAGACATTGTGCCATTATAGACACCCAATACACACGTACAGTTTATACCCAGAGAAGACGATCACAGATGCCCAGTAAGCTCGAGTAATACTTGTTTTTTGTACTGGATAGAGAAAATACACCTCTGAATACTGTGTATATCTCTTTTGCAGTCCTTCAATGTGTTTTTTTTTTTTTTTAGCGATCCGTTGCTTAAAACGGTTGAAAATATCACAAGAGACATTAGTTTTATTAGCCCACCTTTAGCATTTTGCCTTATGTACGAGCATTCAGCTAGCGGGGTCGGACAAATTTCATCCTAGTCCTAAAAAGTTTAAAGAACCTCTGCAGTAAACGCTCATTTTCTTTTTTTCCTCCTCTCACAGAGCAATTACTGGAGTTCATGCATCAGCTGCCAGCCTTCGCCAACATGACCATGTCGGTCCGGCGTGAACTGTGTGCCGTCATGGTCTTCGCCGTGGTTGAGCGCGCCGGTACCATCGTTCTCAACGACGGCGAGGAGGTGCTATTATTTTGTTTTACAAAGAAAAAAAACTAAGTGACTCTTCTTCTTCTTCTTCTTCTCCCATGTCATGTACGTATTTTCCGCTCTATTAAAGCTGAATGCAGAGCGTCTCGTCCCCCCTGTGGAACTCCTCGGGCGGCTGAAGCGAGACGGTCTTTCTTTCAATGGCCACAATTTTGCCCCACAATAGAACCGAGCGCTTTAGTCAATGGGTTGACTGAACATGCTTTAACCATAGGAAGTAATAGAAATGACCCGTGCCAGTGCAAACTGCCAACATGGTAAATTTCTCGAAAGCAGTACACGGGGCTGTGTTGACCCAAAATGTCATGCAAGTAAAAATGATCTTGTCAGGCTGTAACTTTCTTTCTTCAATAGTTTTCAATAACTTTTAATTTCCGACCAATTATATAGAAATATATGCACGTTCGAGTTACTTAGCTTGAGTATGTATTCTTTGAATGGGTTAGTATGTAGCATTAGCGATGCCGCTGGGTCTAATTATGTGACGTGATGTTGCGTCTCCAGCTCGACTCTTGGTCGGTGATCTTAAATGGCTCGGTGGAGGTGACGTACCCCGAGGGGCGCACGGAAGTCCTGTGCATGGGCAACAGCTTCGGGGTGTCGCCCACCATGGAGAAGGAGTACATGAAGGGGGCCATGAAGACCAAGGTGGACGACTGCCAGGTACCGCGTCCTTCATGTGCCACCAAACACACGCGTTACACGGCTGTTAGGCACCTTAATGGCCGAGGTCGTTTGCAGCTAATGTTCTCGCCCGGGCGTCTCGTAACGGTCCCCCCAAGGGGCCTCGCTGTTGACGATTGTGACGCTCTCTGGGGAGCGAATTAATGGGCCATTTTCAAGCAGCGTTTTCGCGCATGGTCGCGATGACCTCTTACTTCTTATGAAATGATGGGTAGGAAAAAGGAAACACCTTTTTCAAGTGTTTTCATACTGTAGTTAATTAATGACATCAAGAATAAATGTTTATGGTTTGGAAAAAAAATAATTGTCAATAGGGTTAAACATCATCAACATAATTGTGACACTATCCAGTAAATAAATATGCGTAGCTTAAACGTCAACACAATACATTAATGTGGTGATGTTTTGTTTTCAATGTCGTTTTTTGTAGTTTGTGTGCATAGCCCAGCAGGACTACTGCTGCATCCTGAACCAGGTGGAGAAGAACATGCAGAAGGTGGAGGAGGAAGGCGAGATCGTCATGGTCAAGGAGCACCGAGAACTAGACCGGACCGGCACCAGGAAGGGACACATTGTCATCAAGGTGACTACTGAGAAACACCACCACCATTTTGATTGTTGATTTTGATTTTCTTTGTTATAACACCGACATTCTTGCTCCGGTCAGGGCACTGCGGAGCGTCTGACCATGCACCTGGTAGAGGAGCACTCGGTGGTGGACCCCACCTATATCGAGGACTTCCTGTTAACATACAGGACCTTCCTGTCCAGCCCTATGGTGGTGGGCAAGAAGCTGCTGGAGTGGTTCCACGACCCCAGTCTCAGGGACAAGGTATGGAACCTCAAAATAGCTCAATGTAGAACCAATAATGCAGTGGTACCTTAACTTGCACATCATCCAATTTAAGGGCTTTTAAAAAAAACATTTTTTTTTCTTTTCTTTTTTTTTTTTTTTCTTTTTTTTTTGTCTTGAGTTTCGAGTTGAAATTCTAGCACTGAATGGTGGCAGCGAACTTTTACTAACTTTTGAAGTCTGCTACGCAGTGGATGTGCTAATGAAACTAGCATCAATGTTGCGGTGGTATAACCCTTGAAGCAGCGGACATTTGAACACAAATGCTAGCAACACATGTAGAAATACAATATAAAATATTTAACTATTGCAATGTGTTTTTGCTCAGGTGACACGGGTCGTCTTGCTGTGGGTGAACAACCACTTCAACGACTTTGAAGGTGATGCCGCCATGACTCACTTCCTGGAGGAGTTTGAAAACAACCTGGAGAGAGAAGTACGTTCCAAAAAAAAAGTCAAATGATAATAAATAAGGCGCTTTATCCTCACACGTGACCTTTTGTCACGTCCGTCTTCAGAAAATGTGCGGCCACCTACGGCTGCTGAACATCGCGTGCGCCGCCAAAGCCAAACCTCGCCTGGTGACGCTAACCAAAGCGTCCAGGGAGGCCGACCTCGCCTTCAGCCTGCTGGGAGGACAAGACAAAGGCTTCAGCGTCTTCATCGACGCGGTGGAGGCCGGCAGCAAGGCGGCGGAGGCAGGGCTCAAGAGAGGGGATCAGGTAACCGCTTGCACACCTCGTGTACAGCGCACAAATCTCAACAATTCGATTGGCTGAGTCATACTAATATCGTTAACATTTTATTTATTATTTTTTTGTTAAGAAAAAGTCTGTAAACTGTTTTTTTTCCCCCACCGCTTGCATCGACTCACTGAGTATCAGCATCCTGAATTAACGTTAATAACTTTAAAAATAAACAGTTTTTGTGGATTTTATTTGGATTCTTTATGTTCTGGGTTGAAAGCACCATACACATCTAATCCCGAGTCCACCTTTTGAGGACCCCCTTTGATCAAACGCTAACAAGCCTCTTCCGCGTCCCCTCGGAGCTCTGTGTGAGTGTACAGGCCATCCTGTGATCCTCTCGGGCCAGTAAACGGACTAACAACGGCAATTAGCCAACGAGCCTACACAGCAACTGCTCCCTGCCCAAGGACGAGCGCTCGGAGGCGGATGACTAAACTTCACCTCCGACTAATAAGAAAGTCAGGACCGACTCCCGATGGAGCGTGTTAGTTAGCGAGCAAAAATAGGGGAGCGAGCGGAAGAAAAAAAAGAGCTGCAGGGGATGTTTGGATTGGACGAGACTTAGCGCGGATTCAGACACTCTCAAGATGGGTTTCCAGGATTAAGGAGACTTTAGCTGGAAGCTGAGGAACATCGGCAAGTGTGAAAAGTGCTTGTGAAGTCCAGCTTTGAGGAGAAAGCCAACAAACGGCCTGTTGCCACCAGCTAGCGCAATTCCCGCCGCTCCTATTTTATTTTATTTTTTTTGTAGTTTGTCTCCTCAACTGCAGATGCAGGAGGCGCCTATTAGTAGGGAAGCTTTTATTACAAGTCATATATTTGATTTGGTCTTAACTTGAGTGCTCTCATCTTGTTTTCCTTGCCGTGAAGATCTTGGAGGTGAACGGGCAGAACTTTGAGAACGTCCAACTCAGCAAAGCCAACGAGATTCTGAGGAACAACACGCACTTGTCCATAACTGTGAAAACCAACCTTTTAGGTAAAATGCACACGCACGCATGCACACTCACACTGAATTCATTTTGCTTTCTCTTTTGCTAACTTATTGATAGCTGTCATCTCAGGATGCTGCAAGATTTCTAGTTGTATATCGTCTCGGGAGGCAACCTTGTGCATCCAAAGTTGTCAGTTTAAGATTTTTTTTTTTTTACACACATCGATATTATTGACATGTTCCAATGACGTTCTTTTTTTTTTTTTCTTTTTTTTTTCTTACACATTAGTAACCAATTGAAAACGTGCACGGGAACAAATCTATTAACTCTTATATACTTAATTGCAACTGTCTGGGAATTACTGTAAAACGCCACCTCTTGCTATTTAGTATTTTGTCGCCTCAAGAGTGAAAATCATTGTTTACACAACAAAGAGTGACAATAGTTAGATAGACTAAACTTATTTCAGTAAGCCTGTTTTATTAAATGGATAGCTCTAATGATTCGGTGCAGAATTGCCGCATGAACCTTTGCTGAACTTGATTAAGTCCGGCCGCAGCCTCATCTAATCTTGTGGCATTTATTCGTCAAAATCAATTCAACTACACGACACAATTGTTTTTGTAACATGGGTTCAAGGTGGTGTATATGCTAGAAGCATGGTTTATGTTAGTTTCAAGTATATTACCACTGACTTGTGGCATCTGTACATAATTACAAATCCTTTTTGCGGGTCACTGTACTGCATACCATAATTACCTCAATGAAAAGTCACAAAATCATACAATAATTCCGTGGCAAAAAATTCCATAATTTACAAAATGGCATCTAAATCAGGCTGCCTGAAATTAGCAGGTGTGAGTAGCATCATCACCACTTATTTATCCCCCACCCCCATGCAGTGTTTAAAGAGCTGCTAACCAGGCCCGAGCAGGAGCTCCACGGCGACGTGGATGGTGAGGACGAGCACGACCGCAAGAACGGCGCACCGCACCTGCCCAAGATCGGCGACATCAAGAAAGCCAGCCGCTACTCCATACCCGATCTCGCGGTAGATGTGGAGCAAGTGATGGGCCTGGAGAAGGCCAGCAAGAAGGTGAAGAGCAACTCAGTGGGCGGACGCAACAAGCTCAAGAAGATCTTTGACAAGACGCTCACCAGCATTCTGCCTCCCAAACCTTACAAGTAAGTAGGCATTGTGCGCTTTTTTTTTTTTTTTAAGGTGGGTCCATTACATTCTGATATGGTTGGACAAATTTGCCTTTAAAAAAAATCTTAATTAGAACCCTGACCCTTACAGGAAAATCAAATAAAAATGAACGAACTATGTCACTTTTTATATATGGTCACTTGACGTTATATATTCACGCATTAATTCCCCATCTTGTGTGCCGCAGCGACGTGTGCGTGGGCCAGTCGCAGGACGACAGCATCGTGGGCATGAAGCAGTCCAAACAGATCCCGCCGGCACTCCCCGTCAGCGGAAACCTATCGTCGTCCAACCCCGACCTGCTGCAGTCACACCACCGCATCCTGGACTTCAACAACCAGCCCGGTGAGCCTTCGCGTCGCTAATCCCGCTCCACTTTCAAAAACGGCTCATTTGCGCTAATATTTACCATCACGTTATTTGTGTTCTTCCAGTGCCGGTCAACCTGAGTAAGTACTTTGTGTACCTCGTGATCACTTCCTTTACCCTGGGCACAATTGCACCTTTGACGGTCGTTAGTGGTTATTGCTAATTTACAGTCAAGCCTGTGTGTTCACTGGGGCTAATCGAGTCAAGCACCAACCTGCTTCTCCTGTGGGTGTTTGTTTGTTTGCGTCTCTTTAATCACACTAATCAATTGAATCACCTGGAATGCTGGGATGCTTGTGGAGGGCAAAAGTTCTTTGCTTGGATGGTCGTAATAAGGAGCATGAATCGAGATATACCAAGTCTTCATTTATCGCAGTAGTTACATTCCCAGATCCACTTGGAATTGGTCAAAATACGATATAGATAATTTCTTTATGTTGCTTTAATGCTTTCTGTTTCATTCACACGGGTTTTGTTGGTTCGTATAGTTTACACTGGTGAAAGTTATTTGTTTTTGTTTTTTGTTTTTACATTGTTTTGCTGCACTTTAGCACTGGTGTACGTTTTTAACTTTGCCTTTATTAAATATGGGTTTCTACCATAGCTCGTTTACAGACCACTAGCTTAAATGAACAGCACCCTCTGCTGTCAACATACATCCATGACTTTATAATGATCACCTTTTTACAATGAAGAATCCAAATCTTTCTGCCCGCAGATATGTCCGACCAGGTGCTGCGGGTGTTCAAGGCGGACCAGCAATCTCGTTACATCATGATCGGCAAGGACACCACGGCCAAGGAGGTGGTGGCCCAGGCCATCCGGGAGTTCGCGCTCACGGCAGCGCCCGAGGCCTACTCGCTGTGCGAGGTGTCGGTCACGCCTGAAGGCGTCATTAAGCAGAGGCGGCTGCCCGACCAGCTCTCCAAGCTGGCGGACAGGATACAGCTGAGCGGCAGGTATGCACTCGTGCATCACAATGTTGTGTGCATGGTTTATTTTATTTTATTATTTTTTATTTTATTTTATTTCATTTTATTTATTTTGAAAACGAGTTTTCGAAAAAAAAAAAAAACAATAATAGTAATAATAATAATAATAATAATACCAAAATATAAATAAGTGTACATAATCTGGATCCAAAAAAGGCATTTTGTTCACTTTTTATGAAACACACAAAATATGATCTTTATCCCAAAATGAACCCAAATATTAACAACAGGTGTTTATATCTTAAAATATATATAGATAAAATAGTCATGTTTGTACATTTAATTAATTTATATTTTAAAGTTTTTATTCAAAACACATTTTTTTCTAAATTAAAAATAAATGGGGGATCAAATATTAAAAAATATTTTCCTCCATGTATTTAGTTTTATTTTTGTCTTAATCTGAAACATGGAAACAGTTATATTTAATGTTACAAAAAAAAAAAAAAAAAAAAAAAAAACTTTTGACAGAAGCATGATTGTCTTCAATCATTTTCGTTTTTTGTTTTGTCTGAACCCTGGAAAAAGTTCCTCTTAATAAAAAGTCAATATTTGGATTTTATTTTCCTGTTCTTATTTCCACTACTGTAAACGTAGAAACGTATATATTTAAAGCGTTTTTTTTTTTGTTTTTTTTTGTTTTTTTTTTTTTGAAAGAAAAACTAAAATTCTTTGTGGTTTTTGGTTAGCTATAGGGGGGGAAATTAAATTTAAATGAACAGCATCCATCTTCTCAAATTTGTTTTACCAAAACAAAAAAAAGGGTCCAATGGTACAAACTGAACTTTCAAACAAAAGACATAGAATTCATGTTTATTTTCATATTTGTAATCTAGTTTGTAGACAATATGTGACCATTTTTTTGTGTGCAACCAAACAGGTACTACCTGAAGAGCAACATGGAGACGGAGACGTTGTGCTCGGACGAGGACGCCCAGGACCTCCTCCGCGAGGGTCAGATCTCGCTGCTGCAGCTGAGCACGGTGGAGGTGGCCACGCAGCTGTCCATGCGCGCCTTCCAGCTCTTCTGCGCCATCGAGCCCACCGAGTACATCGACGACCTGTTCAAACTGCGGCCCCGGGCGGGCGCCGCCGCCGCCAGCCTCAAGCGCTTCGAGGAGGCCATCAACCACGAGACCTTCTGGGTGGCCACCGAGGTCACGCGGGAGTCCAACCAGCTCAAGCGCATGAAGACCGTCAAGCACTTCATCAAGATCGCGCTGCACTGCCGCGAGTGCAAAAACTTCAACTCCATGTTTGCCATCATCAGGTTAGACGTGCCACTTGTTGTGTGTCTGACCGGTGGCCTGGTTTTAGTAGTCAGTTGCTTAATTAGTTAGTTGTATAGGTAATTTTTGTTTGGTTGCTTGGTTACCCTGTTAGTCATTTAGTTGGTTGCTTTTAGTCAGTTTTTTTGATTCGGCGTTTGCTTGTTTTTGGCTAGGTTGTTCCCCGGTCTCTTAGTTGGTTAGTCTCTTAGTTAACTTGATTGCATATGAGGCTGGTTGGTTTGTTAATTGGTTATTTATTTGCTCAGTTGGCTGGCTTGTTGGTCAGTCTTTTGTATGATGAAATGTCACTGAAATTGGTTGGTTTGCTACTTACCTAGTCAGTTGATTGAATAGTTAGTTAATTAGTTGGTCAGTTATTAATGTTGTCAATCTTCATCGTAATCTGATCACTTTGCTGATGCTGATTATGTCACTTAGGTAGTTGGTTTTCGGTTTATTTTTAATTTATTTGTAATCAGTTGATATTCTGGCTTTCGTTGTTAGTTACACAGACAGTTTTTTGTTTGTTTAAACACGTGATCAGTTGGTGGTTAGCCACTTAAGTAAACATCTAAAGTTGTTGGTCGTTTTTTTGTTGCTTTGTATGTTGCCTAGCTTGTTGGTTGGTTAATTTGTTTCTCCGCCAGTAAGTTAGTCGCTAGGTTTGTTAACTTGAGTTTTAAGTTAGTCAATTATGTAGCCTACCAGGTTTGTTAATTTATTTCGATTGATTGACTCGTTAGTATCTTAACTCATTTGTTCCCAAAAAAACGTATAAGCATGTTCTATTTTAAATATTGCCGTGGTCCCAAAAACTTAATTCTACGTTTTTTTTAAAATGTTTTTTTTTTCCTTTTATGCTAGAGCGATCAGAAGGCTTTGATGCAGCCTCTGACCTGAAGAGGGTGCTTAAAGCAATGGTAGTTACTACAAAAAAAACGTCCAGCAGTAGAGTATAAGTTGTAACAAGCTCTTTTTGCCAGTGTTTTCAACAGGAATGTGAATAATTATGAAACTTAGCTGTATTCTAATGCTAATAGCTGCAAAACAGAAATAGATACAAATATACTTTTTTCCCTGATGAAAGAAGAGACACTAATCATTCTTTTGGGAGGTTCCATCATTTTTTTTTATAGCAATAGAAAACAATAATAGTCTGTGGGCCTTGCAAAATTGGTCAAACCAGTAAAACAGTCGGGAACAAAGGGTGTTATTTCAGTGAAAAGTGAAAATGGCTGCTGGGAGTGAATGAGTTAAGTAGGTACTCATTGTTTTCAGTATGAGAGCCCCCCCCCCTTTAATACAGCCGTTAATTTATTTTCTTGCTTCGCCCCAACCCCAGCGGTTTGAACCTAGCTCCCGTCTCCCGCCTTCGAGGAACCTGGGAGAAGCTGCCCAGCAAGTATGAGAAGCTCTTCGGCGACCTTCAGGACTTGTTCGATCCCTCCAGGAACATGGCCAAGTACCGAAACGTCCTCAACAACCAGAACCTGCAGCCTCCCATCATCCCGCTCTTCCCCGTCATCAAGAAGGATCTCACCTTCCTGCACGAAGGTACGCCATGAGATTTTTATTTTATTTTTTTTAAACATTGTTTGATACAAATTTGCCATCTATTGACTTTGACGTCCTCAGTGAGCACACGTTTAAGCCACATGGCTTCTTAAGTGTGAAATGACAAGTGTGAAATGGGAGGTAAATAAATGGATCCAGTGAAAGCACGCAACACATTCTATTTATTTATTTATTTATTTATTTATCCGATGACAAAAAAAAAATCATGTACATATTAAATACAAATAAAATTGGATAAAAAAATTTTAAAATAAAGTAAGGATTTTTTTTTTTTAAGAAATTGACAAAAACAGGAACATGTATTTCCTCAATTTTATTTCAACTTGATTACCCCCGAAACTTGGTTCTATTTGCGCACAATTTGGACCGGATTTTTTTTTTTTTCCCCTCAGTTTTTACTTTTTATCTGAAACACAAAAATAATGTTTGGATGATTGTAGCCTCACTATTGTTTATTTGTTGGAATAATTTGTAATGTGCCGGCACCAGGTAACGACTCCAAAGTTGACGGCCTGGTGAACTTTGAGAAGCTACGGATGATCGCCAAAGAGATCCGTCACGTAGGCCGCATGGCCTCGGTCAACATGGACCCCAACCTCATGTTCAGGACGAGGTACGGAAGCCTTTAGAGGACGCTTAAAAATACATGTTTGAAAATGTGTTGTAGCTCTGTGAGAGGCTTGGCGCCTCCTGTTGTCGAAACCGGTGTCTCCATTAGATGTTTTTTTTGTTTTTTTTTAACTCCTCTCCTGTGGCTTTTTTTCTACACGGTGGCGTTTGATTTTCTTTGGTGGTCTTTGGTGCCCTTTCCTGTCCTTAAACGCTTGTTTTGTCTTCTTCTTCTCGCTTATCCACCCTCTGCCCCCCCTACTCTTGACCTCTAGGAAGAAGAAGTGGCGAAGTTTAGGGTAAGTTTTAAATGTGCTTCCACATTTCTTTGCTGACTTTTCTTTGAATGGGGGGTGAATTGAATGGCTCGACTAATATGCATAGGACAGTGAACCCCCACATAATCACATTTCGGTAGTCACAAATTTTCATATTCACAAATTATTTTGGAACCTAGTGCTCTTGCGCATATTTGTGTTATTAAGGGGAGGATGCTTGATGAGTCTCACGTTGAGGTGTTATGTTTGTGTTGACTAAGGCAACTCCTTGAATTTCAGTCATTTATGTGACATGAATTTCTGATTAGTGTACACATTACATGCATGGTGTTATCTGATTTCTGTTTCAAGTGCGTTACTGCCATCTTGTGGCATCTATACTCAATTACAATCCTCTTTTGGGGAGTCTGTATGATTTGCAGATGTTCACTGTTCGTGGCAAGGCTTAGTAATCCTCACAAATTAGCTGGGGTCCACTGTATGGCCTCTCAACAACTAACGGGTCATTTTGCTGGCAATTACCTCGACTGGGATGTGACAAAATGTTAATGCTAAATCGCATTGTTGTAACGTTATAATGACATTTTATTACTATCATACGCTAATATTATCTCACCACCAACAAAGTTGACCCGGTTACCTCGTGATTATATATGCACATTGTCGCTGTCCACCATAAACATGCATCAGTCATGTCTTCTTTATGGTAGGTTTTAGATTTCTTGTGTTCAGATGTTTTTTAAATTGTACGTTTTGTGTTTGGGAAAATACACATTTTTTTTTAAGTAGATGCGTGCTTTTATGTGGATGACGACATGCACTTCTAAGAATTTCCTATTACCTTTATTTCTATTCTTTTCTGTTATTTAGACATCCATAAGACTTATGACGTTCCCTTTCATCATCAGACATTTTTTTTTGTGGTGCCCATACTAAGCATTTAAATTAATGGCAAGCCTGGAGGGGAAAACATGAGTATGTTGTTATGAAGAATGTTTTCTAATTAGGGGGTTTAATCTCCATAGATCCATATCTCATTACTTGTTAATAATCAGCTCTAAATCTTATGGAATGCGGTTTGTACTTACACGATAAGAGTGATTCCACGTACACGAGCCACAAAAATGTCAAATATGACGGCCAATATTGAACTCACAGCCGCTTTCTTCTGCCCGGAATGCTGTGGAATTCTTTTCGGAGCACCTAATGCTGGTTTTCTGCATGTTTCGCAACATAAGACTGAAGTCAAGAATGTACAACAACACACATTATTGTCTACTTTGTCTGTTTCTTTTGTGTGTGCGCCTTGTGTAGGTCGCTGAGTCAAGGCAGCGCCAACGCGGCCGTGCTGGACGTGAACCAGACGGGCGGCCACAAGAAGCGCGTGCGGCGCAGCTCCTTCCTCAACGCCAAGAAGCTGTACGAGGACGCCCAGATGGCGCGCAAGGTCAAGCAGTACCTGGCCAATCTCAGCCTGGAGACCAACGAGGAAAGCCTGCAGACGCTCTCGCTGCAGTGCGAACCTTCCGTCAGCACGCGTAAGTAGTAACCAGGCGCCGTTTTAGGCCCGCTACCTATTCTAATAATTTTCCAAAACAGGGCCTACCTACATTATGAGAGAAATTGGAAATAGTGATGTATTGAAAATTACATTTATACAAAAAAATCACACCACTTTTTAGTCTACATTTTAAAAAAGTTAAATGTTGGAATATATATTTTATTTTTTTAATCCATATTTGAGTAAAAAAAAAAAAATGTGCCAGACATAACATTGCACTCAGTTATTAAAAAACAAAAATAGAAAAGTTGAATATGACAACAGTATTTAAAAAAAAAAAAAAACTTTTTGCCATACTGTTTTTTGAAAATTGTAAAATTAAAATAACTACTATAAGATGCAAGTACAATGTGCATACTTTTTAGTTACCATTTTTAAGTTGATGAAAGATGTTTTTTGTTTTTTTTTACAAAAAAAAACAAACAAAAAAAATGCAACTCCCCCCCCCCCCCCCCCCCCCAAAAAAAAATACTTTTGATTTAAAAGTTGTTTTTTTTTCAAAAAGTATTTAAGGAAAAAAAAATTTGACCAAAACTTTGTCATATCAAAAATTAAAATGGGCAATTCTTAATGAAAATTAAAAAAAAATTTTTAGTTGTGTTAATGGTTTTTGCAAAAAAAAAGTTACAAGACATTACACTACATTTAACTTACCATATTTTTGTTTTAGTTCAGAATTAAAAGATATTGACTATTTTAAACAGTAAAAGTAACAAAGTTGAACGTTACACGATAACATACAACTAAAATCAAAACATACATTTTTTTGAGTAACTATTTGCTTTGTCACTGATGACACAAAACTCAAAAAGTCCACCCTACCAAACGTGTGCATTGTTGTTTTGCGTCCAGTACCCAAGAACTCGGGGGTCCGCCGCGCAGACACGTCCCCCGTGGTCTCCAGAGCGGCCAGCCAGCAAAGGGGGCAGCTGGCCAAAGGCTCCCAAGCCCTGCAGGTGCCCGCTGTGGCTCTGTACCCGTCGCGGAAAAAGGTGCCCGTCAAGGACCTGCCTCCTTTTGGTAAGACATTGCATCATTATCATCATTAGTGGTAATAGTCATGGGAGTAGAAATTATATTCATATTTGTATTTGTACATAAATTCTCAGAACATAACGCACATGCGCTATGTGGGCAAAAGTATCAGGACAGACAACTGTGTGTTTGTTTCAGGCACCAGCTCCCCTCAGTCTCTAAAGAAGATCCTGTCTCTGTCGGAAGAGGCCAGCGATCGCCATCGCAGGCATCCTGACGACTGCACGGCGACCAACGCTTCGTCACAGCTCTCCTCGCCGCCTGGCTCGCCGCAGAGCTCCCCCAAAAAGGGTAAATACACCATTGTGGCACTGTGGTAAATTTCCGCCCCCTGCTGCTTGGTTTAGGCATTGCACATATACATCATGGATTGGATTAATTGAGATTTGATTGTTACTGTATGTAATACAAATTGGAAATGCACATTACAAGCCCGATATTTTTTTTCTCAATATTTGCCATATTTATTTTATTTTAATTCATTTTAATCAGAAGACGGTTTCATATTTTTATTTTTGCTTTTCTAAATGTTCCTTTGTTTTATTTAATAATTTCATTATTTGATATAATTTTAACATATTCGTCAATATTTAATTTAATTAATTTGCTTGAATATTTGGTGTCACCCAAGCTATTAATTAAAAAAAATTAATCAGATCTGTATTGTGAATGCCAACTTACTGTTGGTAGCATATATATTTATTTTTATTATTTTTTTAAGCTGATATATATCGAGCACTTATACAATATTTTATTACTCCACATGAAATATTTTATACATTTATTCTATTAGGATGTCATTGTTTTCTTTCGTTTAAAACAATTTTTGTTACTATTTTAAATATATACTGGAAGGCTGTGATGTGACTTAGTTTTTGCCGTACACGTTTCAGGTTGCAACCGCATGGGTGACTCGTACTCTGACTGCTGTCAGAGTGAGATGTCGTCTCGCTCCAGCCTTCTCAGCAACTTGTCCTTGGAGGACGAGCGGCGGCTCAGGCATTCGGGGGGTGTCGCAGAGTCCCACGTGGGGGGAGCTCGCCTTGAACGGCGGGCTGCCACCGACCCCGACCAGTACAGCCTCGGGTACGTTAGTAGCTCTGCGACTCCAATCGCATCTGGAAATGGTGTAACGATGTAACCCGTACGACGTTTGCGTGGCAGGTCGTACTCGTCGATGCAGGACTGCCGGGGCATCTATGCGGGCTGCCCCACAGTGCTGTCGTCCCCCAGCTCCGAGGAGCTGACCCAGGACCAGGGCGACCGCGTGTCTCTGGACGCGGCCGACAGTGGGCGCGGCTCCTGGACGTCCTGCTCGTCGGGTTCCCATGACAACATCCAGACCATGCAACAGGGCCGCAGCTGGGAGACACTGGCCTTCGGCGGGGGGCTCCCGTCCGCTGGCGGTCCCGAGGCGGCGCTGTGGGCGGCGCAGGCGCGGGGTAGCTGGGCGTCGGCCGGCTCCTCCTCCTCCTCATCGGCCGCTTACTGGGGCGAGGACTCGGAGGGCGACACGGGCACCATCAAGAGGCGCGGCGGCAAGGACGTCAATGCCGACGCCGAGACCAGCAGCATCACGTCCACCGGGTCCGAGGACGCCAAGCTGACGGGGCGGCCCTCGCCCTCGCCCGTCACCGCCGCCTGTAAAGGACTCATATGTGAGTTTCTGCACGCATGACAGAAGAATGAACTTTATGAATCAACGTCTTGATAATTGCGTCTTAATAAATTCTGGGGACGTCTTCTTTTTGGGTTCGTCCGAAAAGGAAAAAATTGAAAAAAAAACAAACAAAAAAAACTTTGTGAGCCAAATCACAATAGTAACTGAAAAAAATTGGAAGATAAAATCAGAATATTAACACGAAAAAAGTCATAATAAAAGCATGCTCATAAGAATATAAAATATCATTAAAAAAAACATTACAAGAAGACAATTTTATGAGCATGAAATCATTTCAATAAAATGTTTAGTTTTTAACAAGAATAAAATGTGAAAGTATTTTTTTTTAGTTATCAGAAAAAGCCAAAAATGAGAACAAACTCATATAAGCAGGTACATTTATTCAACAAAACGCATTTTTATGCAATTGAAAGAATTTGAAAGTCATAATTTCATGATGAATCAAATTAGTACTTGAAAAATTATAACAAAATGTTTCACTTTTATTAGAATGAAATTAAACCTTTACCAGAAATTGACTTTTTGGCTAACCTAATGACCAGGGAAAAAAACTAAACAATTTTCCATATTATAGAATTATGATGCAAATTTTCTCCCTTTTCAGTCTAAAGAGACCACAAACAAACCATAAAAAGCATCTTAGTAGTAGTGGTGAATGCCGGTCGGAGTCCGTCAGCAATAAGTGTCCGTACGGAAACACGAAACATTGGCAACTTCCAGGTGCTGCAAATATGTTTTTAAAAATTATTAAAACAGCTTTGACCAATTTTTGTGGTCGACCCAACCGAACCCTAATAATTATGATTATGACTAGCATAAAAATCACCTGAAAAGTGTTAATTATTTGTGTGCCATGTCCCGAAGGCCGGAAAGAAGGTCGCTATCGCGAACCTCCCCCGACGCCGCCCGGCTACACGGCGCTGACCATCTCGGACCTGGCGGACGGACAGTCTCCGCCCCCTCCCGGCTCCACTTGCGTCACGTCTGCGACGACGACGACGGCGTCGAGCCGCCGCCCGCCCGACTACACCACGGCGCTGCAGCGCTCGCGCATGGTCACGCAGTCCCCCGACTCGCAGGCCCACCAAGCGGCGTCCAAGCAGAGGGGGGGCGGCGGCCTCCGGCACGGCCGCGCTGACGTTGACGACGAGGCGGCGGAGGAGGAGGAAGAGGAGGGTGAGTCTCCTAAACTTGTCGCTCTGAGGAAGCCGAGGGCGCAGCGTACCCCGCGGCCATGACTGTGTGTGTGACGGAGGGGCGTCCCCCCCCCTCTCTCCCCCTCGACGGCAGGTAAAGACTTATTTATCAGGTAGCCCCCCCAAACCCCCCGTTCCCACATCAATGCATGCTGACACACGTGGACTGAGACTTGACCTCTCACTACTTCCTGTTTACATATGTGGGGGGGGATTTCCCCACCCCCCAGCATGGGAACGCACTTTCACCCCCCAACACACACCGCGCGCACCCCGCGCACCCCGCGCACCCCCCCCCCCCCCCCACACACACACACACACCCACACACACACACAAAGACGCACACTGCCGTGCCAACTCCCCCCAACCTCCCCCTGCACCACCACTGGTATCATGGATGGACTCTGTCTGATAATGTGAGGACAAAACGTTTATACTGGCATTTGTTCATTAAAAGACAAACGTTCGTTTAATGTATCCTATTCAGGAACTTTTGGATTGCAGTATAATTCAACCCCCACCCACCCCATGCATTTCAATTCAGTAGACAAAGGAATGGATTTTTTCTTCTTCATAATAATAATAATAATAATAATAATAATAATTATTATTATTATTATTATTATTATTATTTTATTTATTTATTTATTTATTTTAGCTGTTCCACCTAGTGGAGACATTAATAAATGTAAGATTCATCAACAGCATTTGACCAAAATTAGTCATTAATGAGTAAAAATGGAAGAAATAGACCACTGAGATTTTCAAGATTCAATTATTTTAAAACGAATATAGTCAAACTATTGCCAGAAATATTGCACTGTTATGAGAATAAAATAAAATTATTACCGGATAAAAATTATACCTTTTTTTGACAAGAACGAAATGCTACTTACCGGATTTATTATTTTTATTTATTTTTTTTATACATTTTTCATGAGGATACAAATCGTATTTAAATTTTAGCATTTGTAATTATTCATTAAAAAAATGCTATGAGACAAAAAAATATTTGTTTAAAAGAATAAAATCCTAATTTACTTGAAAATAAAATGAGAATGCTAAAAACTACGGCTGGATTTAATCGACTAGCTGCTGATTTTATCAGCGAATATTAGCTTTTTTTGGATCATCCATTATATTCATTTATTTTATTTATACATGTTACATTAACTTGTTCCAACAAAAGATGCCCCACCCAACAATTTTTGATAATATTTTTGTTTTTGTTGAAAATGTAAACAAATACTGAAGAACAAAATACTGTAAAACAGTCATGGTCTGCCTGTAATTATTTATTGTTAACATTATGGGACCAAAAAAGAAATTATTTTCTTTATTGTATATTTCTGAGATGGCTGGCAACTAGTCCAGGGTGTACCCCGCCTACTGCCCAAAGCCAGCTGAGATAGGCTCCAGCACCCCCCGCGACCCTTGTGAGGAATAAACAGTCAAGAAGTTGGATGGATGGATATTGGATATTTTTTTAATTAATTTTTTTTATTCTTATTATTATTCTGCCAAATATCAGAATCAGCCTGAAATAAATCCATATCGATTGGGCCCAAGTAAAAAAAATAAAATAAATAAAAAATTAAGGTTTCAAGAGTAATAAAAAGGAAACAATCATATTACCAGAAAAAAAAACTACACAAAAAAGATCATTTGATTGTGAACTTTTTCGTCCATTTGCAACCTTTGCTGGGTTGTTTGCAAACACATCAACAGGTGACGTTCCTCCTAATAAGAGTTAAAGAAGTGAAAATTTCTTTGAGTGGTTTTTGAGCCATGAAGAACGGAAGTGAATGCAAACGATCCCGACGACGAGTGCCGTTCGTAATCTCTGGCCTGTTTTTTTTGTTTTTTTTGTTTTTTGTCCTGTCCGCAGATGACGAGCAGGTGTCGGCGGTCTGAGGCAAAACAAAACTCTTTTGCCGTCCTTCCAAGCGACCAAAAGACTCTCATCATCAAGCTACGTACGTGCCTGCTCTGCCTCCTGGTTGGTGGATTCCTCCCGTTAGCTCCTCCTCCTCCCCCCCTGCCTTAAAGCATCATGGGGGGTTGACGGACCCTGCATGCAAAAAAACAAAAAAAACAAAGAAAATACTGTGAAGAAGAAGACGACGAGGCGGTGAAAGACGACACGACATGCCTGGCACTTTTTGGACGATAAAGACGTTTAAAAATAAAAATAAAAACTACAATGTTGACATCCATCTGCACTAAAAAGAACAAAAAAAAGTAACACAAGCAGCAGACATTTTGAGGACTCTTTCAATCAAACTTTTTGCACTCCTGACCCGCTCCAGGATGTGACGCCAGTATTAACACACGCACACACACGAACGGGACATTTCACACACACACATTTGACGAGCACTTTTGAGCACAAAACCTAGTGGACGCGCTCGTGGACGCCAGGGTAACGATGACCACGTCATCTTCTGCCGCAAAAGCACAACAACAATAACAAAAAAGGGGGCGGATCATAAAAAAAATACAAAATAAACTCAAATCCAGTATGTGGCGCCCTGAGGACTGGACAGCTGTCAATCATCTCCCTCGTTGACATTCACAAGGCAAAATATGAGTGCGAATGTCCAAAACGCCTTACGACTGCACATTCATCATCGCAACAACTTCAACAAGCAGAGTGAAATGATGCCTTATTTGTCCTCAACGCTTCCTTTTGCATCTTCGTGCAAACTCCACCCCCTAAAACACACGCACACAAACACACACAGGTGGACATCCCCGCGATCCACAACTCGAGGACTTGACTGAAGGACTTTTTGTTGTTGTTTGTTTTTGTAGACTTCGGTGGCGAACGAATGGAATAACAGAAAAATAAGGCTGCCAATGCGATCGATGCCGAGGAGCATTAGAGCCACACGGGAATGAGAACCTAAAAAAAATGTTTAAAAACTGCTTACATTTCCATCCCTTTTATTTCAAAATGGGACATTTATGTGAAATTGACGTGCAGAAAATGCACACGGAACAATTGCACTCATTGACTGCCAGCCCAATTCAAATGGATCTTTGACGTCTATAGCCGTCATTGGCACTGAATGAGTTTATGGTTTATACTGGTTTGGTCCATGTCAGAAAATAGGTCAAGATTGTTTTCCAAAATAAATGTTATGGTTCAACACAAATATAATTCAATGATTACTGTTGAGAAGCTAAAATTCATTTCAACAAATTTCATTTAAGGTATCTAAACAATGCATTATACAAAGATTCATTTGAAAATGAATGGATGGCTGTTAATTAGTTGTCAATTGTTGCGCGTCAAAAATCAAGTTGCCTTTTGAAGTTGCAGTATTATATCATAAGGACGTTGTTACCATAAAGTCAGAATGCTGATAATTTCATGACGACCGGCAAGAATGGAGCAACAATATCGTAAAATACTTGCAATTTTTTTCTGAAAATGAAGTTGTCAGTTGTACAAACCCATAATTTAAAGGGACAATCTTCTCTTCTTCTTTTTTTTTTATTTATTTTTTATTTTTTTAACCAAATTAAGTTATAAAAATTTCCAACTTAAATATGTTATGTTACCAGAAGAAGTCATATTCTTTTGGGGATAAAATTTATTAAAATCTATTTTCTTTTTTTTGAAGTAATATTAGTACCCATATAAATGGCAATCATATTACCAGAAATAATTTGTCATGAAATTCAATGGCAACTTGTAAGTCAATGAAAAAATCAGCCTGAAAGGTTACTACAAAAAAAGAATCTTTGTAGAATAAAATTGGAATACTACAAAAAAAACAAAAAAAAAAACAGTTTTTTACCTTTCAATGGCGATCAAATGAAAATATTGCAAGAAAGAAGAGAAAATTGTACAAACAAAATTCTGACTTCTACTTGCTTTAGGACTTCTCTGGTAATACTCTTAAATATGGCGTTTTTTTTGTTTTGTTTTGTTTTGTTTTTGTTTTTTTTGGTACTTTTCAGCAAATTCAACATTTTTCTTGAGTTTTCTTCATTTGTGTTGGCCTCAGGCTCCTCGGGCGAATGTTTTCTCTTTTGGTCCTCCAATTACAGAATCCTGCTGATCACATTGATCAGTTTGGTTTAAAAAAAAAAAAAAAAAAAAGTAATAAAATAAACTAGACTGAATGGGGGAAAGTGTTTTCCACTGCGACACAAAAAAACAAAACAATTCTTTGTTTTTGTGATTTTTATTTTTTATTTTTTTTTGGTTCGTTTTCTACATTTGAAGACGTGACGTTGCACAAAAACGTGTCGGTTTGATGTCGTGGGTAGAACTGCTACTGTTGTGGTAATGATGACGATGATGAAGATGACATTGTGTACATTTTAGCCGGTGATGTTCTCCTTCCCTCGACTACGACTCGCACTTGTATGTCTTTTACAAAGACAATCGATGGAGTACGCGTCGCTCGTTTCTTGTTTCTTTTTTTTCTTTCTTTTTTTTTTTGTATTTTGAATACAATAATTGTAAATATTGGTTCTATTTTTGTTCAAATGTATTATGTTTATGCCTCAACATCCAGTTTGTATGAAGCTGGGAATCAATAAATACTGCATACAGAGTAGTCACTTGAGTTTTGTTTTTTTTTCTCTTCAGGTTTTTTTGGGTAGAGACAGTCAATTACCTTGAAAATGATGTACAAATTTTTAGCCAAATAAGATAACTGCGCAACTCATTTTTGAGTATTTTCAGATGAAAAAAAAAAAAAAATGGAAGTTCAACAAACAGGAAATGTCCTCCTGCCTTGATTCAACCGTTTGATGATTGTGACTGATAATTTTTCTTCGTTATAAAGCAAAGAATATTGTCTGAGTCTGACACTTGAAAATGCTACCTATTTTGTGACTCTTTTGATAGCCCCGCCCCCATGAGCAATTCGCAAAGGAAACATGTTAGCATGTTTTGTAAATATCCCATTACAAAGAAAAACGATAATTCCAACATGGCAAGAAATGTTGTGGAAAAATGTCTAGCATGTCTACTGATCCTTGGGTTATTTTGACAAAAAGTGCTCCGTTGTTTTGTTTTTTTAAAGACACCTGGAAAAGCTTCTAAATTGGATGACGGAAAATGCATAGTTCTCTTTAGGTGCTCTTTCTTTCTACCTCTGACACATTTTTTTTTTTTTTTCCATTGCGCTAAAATGCAGAAAAGTTAATAAAGGACACTTCCTGCCTGCACCGGACAGATAAGTGTGAGTGATGGATGAGCGAACAAAACCAAAGAACAACACCACTTCCACTGCGCAATTAGACGAAACATTGTCATGTGCCTTCGCGGTCGCCAGAGGGCGCCATCCTCTAGGAAAGCGGCCGAGTGTCAAGGTGGGGGTCGCCATTGTGTTTAGGTGCGTGTGGGGGAAATTAAGTGCGTCTGTTTGTGTTAAATGTTTGTTAATTCTCTGTGCGTGTTAAAAATGTGTGCTTGCATGTTGAACGTGTGTGCTGCCCATGATTTCAACACCCCCCTCAAAAAAAGTGGTATGGTCCTCCCTAATTAGCTTCACCTGTCACAAGCAAGCACAATGTATTCACTGGCCAACTTGTTGCGGTACAGAGCTTCCCCTTCGAACGGTATGTGTCATTTATTAGTAGATTGATGTTCTTTTTAGGGCTGATGCAGATTAATAGTTGACAATGTGAATATCTGGAGGCAATATTCATTTGCAGTAGAAGGGAAAAATATTGGTGTCAAACACAAACTGTTCGTCTAAATGCCTTTACTCTCAATACTGAAGAAGTTCCTTTGCAATTAAAAAAAAAAAAAAAAGTTCTCTGCGCCCCCACTATAGTCGAAACACGGCAAACGTTTCGGATTAATTTTACGTTTGTGTAATAAGAACGAAGCAGATTAGGCCAACTGTTTTCCGTCATCCAAAGAGGCGGACATTTTGACATTTTATGTACCAGCGCCCCCCTGTTGTTGTCGATATATATATCAAAGGGTGGGGGCAATATGATGAGAAAAAAGTGGCAAATTTGCCACTTTATAAACTGGCAACTATGATATTGTTAACCCAACTGAAAAGTACATTTTAACAAGTTCTTCCACCGTCGACATTTTGCAAACTGTGACTTGTGTAGCATGAAACATGCGTTTCCTTTCTGCCGGCACTACACTTGACACAAACAGCTGCTCGGTGAGGAAAAAAAAAAAAAGTGGCAAATTTGCCACTTTTTGTCTCGTCATAATGCCCCCCGCCTTTTAAAAAAAAAAATATTTCTACGTGGCCCTATACGCTGTTTTAAAAAAAAAAAAAAAAAAAAAAAAAAACACCCAAAACAAATAAAATATTTTATTGACTTTGTTGGTCAAAATCTGATGTCACAAGTTATTTGTCATCAATGTAATTACGTCTAATTTTGTTAAAAGGTTCCTAATAGGACACTAGTCCATCCCAGCGACACATTTGAGCCAGAGTCCATTATTTTAGCAGGGTCACTGTCCAAACTTTTTCACTTTTGTATGATGTAGGACTTCCAGGAGAAAAAACGATGGTGAGGTGCGGACAAGGTTGGCAACCGAAGATCCAACAATGAGTCCGTGATTAGAAGAGTCTTCAACAGGTGGGCGTGGCTGACAGGCCGAGTGGAAAAACACTGCGAGACTGCACCGGCTGTCTAATGACTCCCCCAAATGTGACAGAAGTTGCCTATTTATTAAGGTAAGCTTCATTTTAAAGGTGTTAAGAAAGCTCCTGTGGTCGAGGATGACATTTATTTTGTTGACATCAATTGGTTCAAATGTGTTCTTGTTTGATTTGACATCAAGCTGGATTTTCTTTGAATTATTGCACACTCACATTCCTCTTGTAATGTGATTTCATTACAAACAAAGTTGTGTGTTACATTTAAATCCATATTTATTGCAACACTTTCAATGTGATTCATTACCGCTCAGTGTTGTTTACCTGACATAACCAACTTTGTAACTCTACAGCAGGGTGTTTGTTTAATTTGCAAAACATTCCTTTTTTTTGTTTTTTTTTTGTTTTGTTTTTGTTTTTTTTGTTTTTTGTTTATTCGTTATGAAATGCAGAACCCCCTCCGATGTTCTACTTCATTTTGCGGGCTTGTCGTCAAGGCGAATATTCAAAATTTAATTAATAGCAGTCGGCTTCTGCATCCCGCAGTTCAAATCTACATTTCACTTCCTTAATCGTCAACTTTTTAAAAATAATTGAAATGATTGTTGCGGCGGTGGAATATTGGAAAATCAAAAGGACGTTTTGGACCTCACGCATGTTTGAGGTCATTATGAAGGAGCTCAATTACACTGGGTACAGTGTTGCGTGACCGTTTCTCCCCCCGATGGCGGGGTTGACTTATGTGAATGTTTCTCGGGATGAAGGAGAGCAGTCGGGCCTCATTAGCAGAAGGTGCGCTAGAAGAAGAGAACGAGGTGGAAAGTTCAGCAGAAAAAGACAAAAAAAGCACAAGGTTGATCAAATGGAAAGGAAGTGCAAGGAGGTCAAAGTTCAAGTGAAGAAATTGTGAAGTTCAGACGGTGAGCGCCTGAATGTGGCAATCACGTCGTTAGGTGATGTCACTGATTGTCACGCCCGGCGATTTGCGCCATATTCTACGTCGGAAGCAGGAACATTTTGTGCGTTGACTCATTTTGTGACTTTGGAACAAAATCAAAACACACTCAAAAATGTTGTGACAATTTGTGTTAAATTGAAAAGTCCTAAAAAATAAAAATAAAAGAAATCTTTACAAAATGACTTCTTAAATAGTCACAAAAAATAATAGTGGGAAAACAAAATGAAAATAATCAATTGTCATTGCTTTTTTAATTAGGCATGCCTTTTTAAAATCAGATAAACAAAATAAAGCTGAAAATGCATGTACTGTATTTCCATATTTTGTGCATTTTTCCCCAAAAGCATCAAAACAATCATATTGTTGCTATGGAGAAAAAAGGGGGGAAAAAGCTTATGTGTATTCGACCCCCACATACTCAGTTTGGAACCCACAGATGTGCATATATATATATATTTTTTTTTCCTCCAGAAAACCTATTTTGAATGTTTGTCAGCATTTTTGGAGGGGAAATTTCTTGGGTTTGTAAGAATTTTTATTTCAAACCTTTTTTCCAATAAGTTTTCCAATAAGAAACAAACCCCCACTTATCATGGAAAAAATGTATATTGAAGGTTTATGATCTTTTTGGAGAATATTTGGGATTTAGAATCCCCCAAATGCATTTAAAGTGCATCTCAACTATATGTAAATTAGTTGCAATATCACCATTCACCACTAGATGGCAGACATGGCTTAGTTGTGCTTACACTGAGTGTACAACTAGTCTCGAGATGTGAGTGTGAAAGCTATTTATTATTTATTTATTTTTGTCTATCTGTGCCCTGCGATTGGCTGGCAACCCATCCAGGGTGTACCCCACTTGTCTTGGCCAAAGTCAGCTGCGATTGGCTCCAGCTCACGTCATGTGACTGTAAAAGTGTCAGTGGGGTCAGTTTGGATGCGTTGACGCGTCCCTGCACGTTTGCGCACTGAGGAAGGTCGAGCCTTCTTCCCTTCATCCGTCACGCTGGTCTTCCTCGCCAAGCCGGTCGTCGGGTCCCGTCATTGTCTGCGGCCGCGTCAATGTTATCAGCACGCCACAGATGCGGCGGCCGGCCTTCAGGGGAGGGGGACGCTCGACTTTGGGCTGTTGTCTAATTGCCCTCGCGGGCGCATACTCGCGCTGTGAGGCTTCGACTCTTTCAAACAATCCCAGTCGGAACAATTCAGTTGGCAACGATGGACTGACGCTGCACTTTTAGAGGACACCACTCGCATGTTTTCAGTTTTCATATCCAGGCTTTTTAATTATGGAATAATAAGTGGGACCCGACCGATTACGGAATTTTTGATTCCAGTATTTGTCACAATAAAATTGCAATAACAGTAATCGGACGATTAATATATATACATTAAGAAAAAAAAAAGTGCACTTTGTTTTTTGTCTTGTTTAGCTAACTTGAATAATTCTGCATTTTTATTACCATGCAGTTGAAGATGCGTGACCTCTTTTGCTGCTTATTGGCGATGCGCGACGTGATTTATCACTCAGGTATTAGTTATCCCATTGGGACAGCGGATCCGCATTAATTACCCTCTTTGAAATGTTTTTTTTTTTTCCCATCATTTTGGGAAACTAATTAGGCTTGGCGTGTGGATACGTTTCCCAGCGCTTTCCCACTGATTGGCTCCAAAATGACTCATTTGCAGACCTTTTTTTTTTTTTTTTTTTTTTTTTCCCCCCTCTGACATGAGAGCTCGGTGCTTCCTTCAAAAAGGTGTCTTGAAAGGAGTCCTGCCGCGCCCCGCCTTGAAAACGCTTGCGCCTTTAATACTGATTTTAAAGTTGAATTAAAGCCACCGATGCACTGGCGTGGCGTCAGAGTGGCTCAGTGCGGGGAGATGGATTCACCCTCATTTGAAGCAAGAATTTGATTGACTTGAACCCCTCAAAGGGGCTCTCACGGGACTTGCTGGAAAGTTCAAAATGTCACACGAAAATAGGTGGAGTGCACTCAAAAACTTGTTTCTAGCTGGGGCCATTTTGGAATGGATGGGGAAACTTGGGAAGCGACACTATTGCAGATTACGTTATGGATAGGATAGCAAACGAGACAGGCTATGATGCTACAATTAGCGAAAAAAAAAATTAAAATTCATCCTCACAATATATTTGTTCATTTAACATAAATACATGTAACTTTTTCCCCAATGTCGGCCGCGTCAATGTTATCGGGGTTTACTTTACTAATGCTAAATGCTATAATTGTAGTTTATCTCGTGTTGATCCCACATTGGAAACATGCCGGTAGAAATATTCGGCTTACGTAGCAACAGTTGGGACTACATTTCCCATGATGCTTGGACACGGAACTAGTGCTAGTTCCGGCATAACCACTGACCTGTATATACGACAGGATAGCCGATAGCCTATACATGCTAGTGCAAGCCGTTGAAGTCACGAGGCGGCCATCTTCCCACCTCGCGAGCAGACTACTGTGTAAACTGTATGCGGAGGACAGATGAGACATATACGGTTAGTATAAGGCTGGAGAAGGGATGGGGGGGGGTTAGTTCCAAGGTGGTCACGTTTTTGTTTTTTTTTAAACAAGAAAAAAAGTGTACGGTATGTGCTGTTTTGAAGACCACCTTTTTCTTTTATCGCACAGTTCCTTAGACCCCAATATTAGATTTGGCAGAGGCATCTTTTGTTGAATTACAGTTAGAATTCTTTAAAGGCAAGGTCTTCCGTTTTCACTCAGGAAAATGCACTATATAAATACAGGATGTATAGGCATGAACTCCTTCTCATTCTACACCTCTGGGCTTCTGTTAATGTGTGGTGGTGATTTTTTTCGAACCCCCCACACCCCCAGCCTCTATTTTGCCATCTTGCTTTTGTTTTGTCAACAGCGGGACGTTCTGTGGACAGATGGTTGTCGATCGATCGATCAGTGGGTATAACGAAAACACGCCTTCTACTGATTAGATGCAGATGTGAATTAGAATGCAAATGTAAATAGGATGGAATTTATGTATTATAAATACATATCGGTATTTATATTCCCTTTTACTGGGTTTAGCATATAAATCGCTGTGACAACTGTGTGATTGACATACACATAGCTAAAAAAAAAATCAGGACTGTCCTGATGAAAAAGGGATGTCTGCTCAAGTTACTTTTGTGGACTATTATTGTGATTATTATTTTTTTCTTTTACTTTTTTCAAAGGTGGGTTTGGAACGTATCTATGTATATGTATGTATAAATTAAGAAGTTGGAGTCGAAAGAGTGTCAATGCGGCAGCAACTGCCACTCGTTGACCTCTTTTCAAAGTTGATATGAGATTGATATAATACCATGTTCTCTTTTTAATCCCCTCAAAGCAGCCCCCCTGCCGGTGAATTATCACCTCATCTTCGGCACGCGCGCAGCATCTCACTTCATTTCCCTCCATTGTTCTTTATCTGCCGTGAAAGCCTTGCGAGACCCCCGCCCCTCCCCCCACCCGTGATGAAAGCGCCACTAAATGAATCGTCACCGAATGTGAATGGGAAAGTGTCAACTTTTATTGGCTCTTGGCTGCCGCTTCACCAATCTATCCGCAGGATTACCTGGGGGCCGCCAGTATAAGATGGGACGGGATGCGCCGCCCGCCACCTGAGGCTCATAGCCAATCAGAACCGTGCTCATCCGGGGAAAATCAAATCCACATTTGCATGCGCATGTGACCACTTTCTACCGGCAATAACTCAATTTTTACTCTATATGTGGAGAGTTTTTTTTTTTTTTTTCCCCCACCATAGAAGCGTAATCAAATATCATACTTCAACTCTCTAAAAATGCAAGAGAATAGCAAAAATCTGCGAGCAATCATCTTTACAAAAAGCTTTGTAATTGCTCTTAAATACCACCAGATGGCAGCAACACACTTTTTTTTTTTTTCTGCTATTAGACGAAACTTTGGCCAGGCTGAATGAAGCTCCTCCTTTGATTTCAACATAGTTCATTGGCAACAATATGCCAACCAATGGCACCGATGCTATGTTTTTATATTAGACATGGCTTTGGCTTGAAAACAAAAACAGCATTTTTTTTTTCCAGCCAATAACAGTTAAAACCAAGAAGCGACGAATACATTTTAAAACCCGAAATATAGCCCAAAATGCTTTAGAATTCCAATAACTAAAAATGATAATTTCAATAATAAAAAAAAATATTTATAAATTTGTGTCAGTAAGGTGTGTCGAGTCCGTATGTGTTTCAGATTCATGTTTCAAATCCAAGAACCCCACCTCTTTTTTTTTTTTGTTAGTTTTAATTGCTTTTTATAGAAAGTTTTAGTTTTTATTTTGTTTTAATTACTTTACTCTTTTTTTTTTTTTTTTTTTTTGTAACATTTGAAATACTAAATATTAAAAAAAATAGCTCAATAAGTATAATGTAAAAACTGTAATCCTCCTTCTGTAGCTTGGGAGCTACAGCAATACCTAAATAGCAATACCTAAATCAATAAATTTAAAATGAACCCCAACAGCTCATGTCTGATATTGATAAAAAGAACGAAAACCTTTTAGCTACAATTATAGTTTTATAAACCTAAGATTCTTTAAAAAAAAAAAAAAAAAAATGACCGTCTTCTTGGCCAGGAACTGTTAGATGCTCGGGTCATTTTGTGATGCTGACGCAACCATTTTCTTGCAGCAGTATCTGGTTGAAGACATGCTGCTTTTCTGACACACTCCGTATACGACAAACTATTTTTAGAGCAAATACGAAGCAATACAAAGAAATTTTGAACTTTGAAAATGGATCTTAAAGTCAGAAAGGCAGAAAATATTTGCATATAGTGAGATTTATTTACATATTAAGCCAAGTCAGGTATTAAGAGCGTCATTTGCATTCATCTACACTCCCAACACATTTTGTCCGGCTCTCATTATTTTCCTCCTCGGTTCCATTAATTTCTTTAATGCCTTCCAGTGCAAGGGCAAACAATACATCATAAATGCTTGCATAATGAAAAAA
Source organism: Festucalex cinctus (assembly GCF_051991245.1). NCBI lineage: Eukaryota > Metazoa > Chordata > Actinopteri > Syngnathiformes > Syngnathidae > Festucalex > Festucalex cinctus. Next base: position 15,916,327 of record NC_135419.1, read on the forward strand.
ATTAATTCTCTCATTTATTTATTTATTTTTTTACTCAAAAGACCTTGTGAAATAAATATTCATTGCAGTAAAAAAACAAAAGTTTTATTCACATTCCTAGCACGTTCAAGTGAAGCGATAATACCTGTTGTGTGATATTATGACTTTCAAATACCAAACTAAAGAGTATTTTGGATTTTCCACTTTTGCTGTTAAAAGTGGACCAGCCCAGTGTTGTTAGTGTCAGCATCTAACACCTCAGATATTTGGGCTGTCAATTGCTCACATTTTTTTTCAGTATACACAAAAGTTGATTGATTCAAAACATGAACTCCACGTTTTGCTTTTTCTTTGGCTTTCCTCGTCATGAATGAGTAGTTCAACTTAATATTTTACAGTTGATAAAGTCTCTTTAAGCTTGTATCACAACCTCACCGTCTCCATTTCCAGCTGTTCTCGACTGTGAAATTCATCACGTCACCTATTAGCAGCTGCTGTTTTTGTTTTTTGTTTTTTTTGTTTTTCTCTCTCCTTTTTCTTGTCCCCAGACGTGACAAGCCCTAACACATGATGAGACACTGAATAATTAAAAACCTGCCTGGGAGGACTCGTAGAAATTCAAGCAACAAGATATAGCATTAAGCCCGTGCGTAGTCTTTGAGGACTCAAAGAACTGCTTTCGTTAAAATGACTTCTAAACTTTTGAGTTTGAACATTGGGAAAAAGCATGTCCCTACTTTCTAACATTAGACTCCACAATGAATTACAATATTTGAAGTCCTTTGGAAATTATATATTTACTTGGTCCATAAAATCCAAAATATCAGAGCGACTGTTCTGATATTTTCAGAGGTCTGGTGTGGGCATAAGTAAAGATGTTCTTATCTGTTTTGGTGACAATTAATTGCACATTTGTAATATTATGCGACGTGAAGCTTTCTTTTTTTTCTTTTTTCTTTTTTTTTCCTGTTTAAGCGAGACTGTCCCGCATGCCACTTTAGCGCAGTAGACCCTCGTTGTTTACAAAAACGTACACGGACTATTTTTACGGCCGTTATGCCAAATTACGAAATGCAGCCAGCAACAGACACAAACTCACAATTTACTTGCCTACCCACAATAATGGCTATCAAACAAACAATATCACACTAGCCATACATATTTTAATGTCTACACAAATATAGCTTTTTGATATAATGATTAAAAAAAAAGAAAATAATATATATATATATATATATATATATATATATATATATATTTTGCTTCCCAGTTCTGAGGTCTCCGGTTCGAGTCCAGGCTCGGACCTTCCTGGGTGGAGTTTGCATGTTCTCCCCGTGCCCGCGTGGGTCTTCTCCGGGTACTCCGGTCTCCTCCCACATTCCAAAGACATGCATGGCAGGTTAATTGGGCGCTCCGAATTGTCCCTAGGTGTGCGTGTGAGTGTGGATGGTTGTTCGTCTCTGTGTGCCCTGCGATTGGTTGGCAACCAGTCCAGGGTGTCCCCCGCCTACTGCCCAGAGCCAGCTGAGATAGGCGCCAGCAGCCCCCCGCGACCCTTGTGAGGAATAAGCGGTCAAGAAAATGGATGGATGGATATATATATATATATATATTTTTTTTTTAAGAGATCCGTGCCTGAAGTGCAGTGGCACGGCCGCCTATGGCCCACCCATGGGTACGGGCCTGGTCCACAGGAAATTGCATCATTCAGATCTGCTGCAGGCCAAATGTAAGTGCACTCATTTATTTTTCAAAATATTTTAACTACGCACGTTTTAGTGGGGTTAAATCTCAGTCCCGTGACCTAAATTAGTTTTGTTGTTGAATCACTTCAATGTACTGCTATTTGCATTGGGTGACCAGATGATGAAATTAAAAACGGGATGCCCCAATTTCACTAAAAATTAAGTATACAATTGGTTCTCACCAAATTTAATCAATAGTCGGTCTTTGTCAACTGGAGGGCTTGTGGGGGAATCTTGTTGTGTTGTGTACTTATTACTTTAGCTAATGCTAAATGCTATTTTGGTTGAAATGTGCCGTTGACCTCACACCGTTTAACCTCATTGTAGCAATTTACAAAATATGCCGCTAAAAAGCTTAGCTTGCGTTGGGTCTAACACCCGGTGACTACAGTATTAGGATAATAGGACTACCTTTCCCATCATTCTTATACAGGAAAGCAGGAAGTAGTTTTAGTGTCAGTATGACGAAAACGTGCTTGTTTGTGAGTAGATGGGGATGAGAATGAGAACCTAAATGGAATGTGAAGGTAAATAGGATGGAATTTAAGAGTTAAATTTGTGTTTTTTTTTTTATGTCATCTAGTCACTCTTATCTTAGCATATCTGCTATTTAGCCACACTGCTATAAAACATCGTTCACTAACTATGCGAAAACACTCCTTTTACTTTCAGTCATGTTACTCAAATGAAGAGTTTCAAGACAATTCATGACAAAAAAAACATAAAGGTGGCCTGACCTGAAGTGAGTTTACAGTCTTGTAGTATGCTGATTGACTTGAATTCCAGACTGTCCAGAAATACTCACTTCATCTCTTTTTAGCCTAAACAGCTTCCTTGTTTTTATTTACACGTAACACGCAAGGCACTAAAGCATACTTGTAATAAGAGATACTAAATGTGTCGTTATTTTTATGAGCGCCATCATGGCTTCTTCATGGTCGAGTGCTCATTATTAGTACGGTTATGGAGATGAGAGCGAGCGTTAATAGTTGCACACAAAAAAATAGTGGCCGGGGACTTTTATTAACTCGGCGCGCAGATGGTGGGAGGCCTTCATTAACACGTTGTTGGAATATCAAACAATTTTAGCAGGATATTAAAACACCAGTGAAGTGAAGCTCGAGTTCATAATCAAATTGAAACATCTTTTAAATAGCATTGCTAACGTTTTGTGTAAACGGGAACAGCATGTTAAAACTTAAACATAGACACGTAGCGGACGCTATTGTTTGCACTGATGAACTTATCCGTATTGTTTGGTGGGAAGTTTACCTGAGGTTAGTACTGGTAGAATAACCACCCGTTTATGTGAGGGAGGTATTTATTAGTCATAAGTGGCTGATACACCCGGACGCTAATTGTGGAGTCTATTAGCGAGACGGCCACTATTAGCGTTAACATGATAATCATGCAAATCTCACAAACAAGGTAGCGCTCACATTTTAAGTCACCTGATTTGCATCTGCGTCAACATCCGGAAATTTATGGAGCCGCTTAATTCTTTAGTACCACCTCCGTTTCCGCCGCCAGATAAGCACTTGCTAATTGGCTGCTTCTTCTCGACCAAGATAAATGCCACAGATCAGCGATTGCCGCCTTTTGCACGGGGTAATAATGAGCTCATAAAGATAAGCATCGCGAGGGAAACTTGAGTACAGGACGTCGTTGTGGTCTCCTCGCACGTACGTCCCTCTGCTATTAGTTTTCCTTAATGTGACTTGTTTCATAAATATAAAATATGCCCACAAGAAACCTTGCATGAGCTTTGTTAGGCATGTGTGGACGCTCTTCACTGATGCAACTTGATCATCTTGCCAGCAAGTCCCGAGGCACCGTTGTGGTCTTTTATGACTTTGTGTGTCTGCAATATTTGCTTCTTTGCAATGAAATCATGTACTCAAGGTTCTCTCCTTGTAGGTTTTTATAAATACATGCCCATAAGGATATTGAGGTTCATGGACCCTGGACTAGGGAGGGAACACGGCTTGCCCCAGCAAAATGAAGTTGCACTCTTTGTGTGTGCGGGTGCCTGTCTGACAATAGGGTACGATACCTAGTTTGTTATTGTTTGTTTCTTTGTCTGCTATACTTTTGCTTTTCTTAGTGTAAAGTCTTTATCAAGACATGTGTCTTAACGACAGTTTGTACTTGGAATGTTCCCAAATAAGTGAAAATACGGATGTTTGTTAATCTTTTTTTCTTTTTCTTTGTCAGAAATCCTTCCTGACTCTGCCCTGCCCTCTGTTTCAAAATCATTTAGCAAACTGTGTTATATAGGAGAGCTAGTCATACCTCAAGTCAACAGGTTCGGAAGGGCTTTCCAGAGCTCTAGTAGTCCTTTAGTCTGTATGCTATGAATAATAATCGAAAAACTAAATATATTCAATCAAATCCCCTTGAAACTGTCGCTCGTTTTTTGGCTACCGGTAGTCGGGCTTTTAAAATGTATGAGCCACAACAAAGCATCCCAAGTGGCACCACAAAATCAAATTAATATTATTATTGTGTTTGTCCAGCTCTTTTGTGTGAAATCAACATAGGACCTATTGAGTGGAAAAACACATTTTCCCTCTTTGGAACTCTCACTCCACATCTTATTTAGTGGACACGAATAACTGCCTCAAAGTCAGTTGGCAGCTCACCAATTTGAGTCGCGCTAGATCTCGAGCTAATTAGTCCTGATTTAAATGCATGTTTGTTTTTTTTAAATTTTTTTGTTAGTTTCACTTTGAGACTCTCTCTCCTCTCCTCTTGTTTAGTGAATACTTGTAACACATTCTACATCGATTGGCAGCCAATCATGTCGCCCCAACTTAAATGATCAGGTTCTGTCATGGCTTTCCACATTGGCCTTTATTTAGTCAATAGAGGCTCTATTAGGATGTGTAATGACCGGGGAGGAAAAAAAAAAAGAATCTTGAAATTGTCACTAAATTCCACCTTCCACCTCGTAATGAGCTCAAAATCAATTAACCACATCATCAATTAATTTTCTTGGTAAGAGTTTTCCAGATCTTTCCTCGTGCTCACTGATGGTTCCTTAAACACTAACATCAACACTATTGAACGATCTTCCGAGAAAAAATAAAAAAAAAATACTCGAGTTGAATGTAATCATGCGGAGCCCCGTAACGACTCTGTGACTCCACCTGTGAACCGTGTCGCTCTCCAGCAAATATTCACTTAACCCAGCAAAGAATTACAGCTCAGGATACGTTAATGGCGTTCTTGTTGATCAAAACGTGGGTCCAGGGAAGCGGTTGCCTGGTTGCATCGTCCGGCTTGAATGAACGTTGAAGAGAATCGAGGGCGACAGATACACGACACGTGCAATTCCTTTCATCAGGCACAATCTAATCTGAGAGGAAAAATGCTTCCTATTCTAATATGACTGTCTGAAAAGTCTTTCCTTTAAAGGTGCTTTGGGAAGATGACGCAAGTGAGAACCGAGATGACTAAAGCGCATCTTTCACTTCGGAGTACGACTGATCTCCAGAAGTAGCTCTTGATCACGTCACTTTCATTTTTAATTAGCAGCGCTTTGAGTAGTCTCTGAGACTTGCAATAGAAGTGAAATGGACTTTTTACTTGATTTACTTGCTTTTCTTTTCTTTTTTATGAAATAATGGATGAATCTTAATGCCACAACAACAGATTTATTTATTTTTTTGGCCAAGGTGGAGGCCTTTGAGGTTAACTGATGAGTCTGGAGTCAAATAGCAGTGAAAGAAGTGAGCATTTGTTTTTTTCCCTCTTTATTAAAAGACAAAGCCTTTGGGTTGGAGTCGTCTGGTGCAGACAGCGGAACGCAACGTAATTGGATATGTGTGGGAGCAGTTCGAGGTGCTTGATCAATACAAATGACTGCGGGCTTGTTTTGCCTCCCGCTGACATTTTGTAGTCGTCACCAGTGATTTTCGAACCAATTCAAATGTTCATTGGGGCTGTCAGGCCTTTTTTTTTCCTTCTTTACGATCTGGCTAGGCGCACTTGCTTGGCTGACACGCTAATGCATTAAAAATTGTCTTTGCTTAAGATGTTATTTGTCTCAACAGGCATTAGACTTGACTCGATTACAGCCTGTGCTGTAAATGATTGCGACTGTTTACCAGGCTAAAAAATTGTTTGAATAGTGACACTTGGAATTTTTGAGAAAATATAGCCCGAAAGCCGGTTTAACAAAAATATGTTATTCAAAGATGGATGTTTTCCGCTTTTAGACGTCTGTAAAAAGTGGACTCCATCACCCAAGCGCTGCTCTGTTAATCTTATGCTAATTGCAAAGCTAACCGGGCGTCTCCGTCTTTTGTCATTATCCCTTTGTGAGAACGATACTTGTCAGAAGTGTACCTTATTCGCCGCTTATACGAGGCGATGATTCATGACTTAGGTGGGACTCCGCAACATGTTTAGTCACGCATGCTAATAGCCAGCCAAAGCTTGTTGCTAGCTAGCCACTGCGACACAAGTCGCACAGAGCTTCCCTTGATCTCTCGCGGTAGGTGACGTGAGTCCAATGAATATTTTTTGGGGGGATGGAAATTAATAAGTCTTTGATTCTCAGTTTTGCGAAATGGTAAATGTAAATTTTGCCTCACAAACTGCAAAGTGAAGCGAGCCTTGTACACAGGTGCCGATGCTAAATGGTTAGGAGCGTAAGTTTTTGTCATTGTGTCGACCACGGTCGGTTTTAAGTTTTCTGACCGTCATTGGGAGTGTGGATGTAAAATTGCCTTTTTCTTGCTAAAAAAAAAATGCCAAGAACCTTCGAAAGAACATACTTTAATTCACACACGCAAATGTTGCACATTAGCGATGACCAGTCCGCTAAAGAATCAGTTGCTAGTCACTAGTGGCAAAATTCAATGACTGAAACACAAAACTTGAACTCTGCAAGATCAGAATCAGTTTTACTTCACAACACGAAAGTACTGTATGACCTGAAGTCTGCTGGGATCAGCTCACAATAAGTGCAAAATGATTGAGCAATCAATCAATACCTGAGAAGTCACAGAAATCCTTGCAATTTGTTTTGAAACTGCTCATTTCGACCATTTCCCGAAGTCCTTTCAAAAATGAACTTGTCCTTGAGAGTGTGTCCAATAGCAGCCAAATTTTAACCAGGTATGCTCGACAGATGGCTGACCCTGAACTGCAAAACATGACGAAACAAAATCCTCAAGTTGAAATTGGCCGGTCTGGAATATCCATCTCCCGCTGCATGACGTAAATGTCTGTAATAAAAAGCCATGAGCAGAAATGAAAGTCTGTGCATGCCCGAAGCGAACCCGACCGGAGCGTCAGATTGCGACGTCATTCGCTGCAATTCGCTCTTCCCCCGCCCCCTTTTCCCCGAGCCAAAATTAGCCGACGCACATTAGCCGCTAATTGTCACTTCAGCGGGAAGTCGGCTGATTAAAAACGTGCTGCAGTCGTGCCATGGATGACACATTTGTCCTCTGCGGTGGTTAATATCGCCTCCAACAAAAAGGTTTACTTTGCCAAGTGCTTTTTTTTCCCCCCTCACGGTTTTATTTTTAGAGGTGACAAACTTTTCACAATGTCACAACCTGACCTTACCGCCTCTGCTCGTGGAGGGAGTACAAACAAAGTGCAAACGCCCGAGCCTTGTGCTCTTTATCGATGCTGTTTTCAAGCAGCGAGTTCGTGCGCACGTAATATATTTATATCGGAGCTGGAGGAATATTTGACTAGCATGTTTCACGAGAGCTCGGAATGCAAATCCTCGGCATTGCGGCCGAGGTCAGGAGATGGAATTCCTTGGGCTCCGCGCGCTTCATCCATATACTGTGTGTATATATAAAGTTAATGGAGCTTGGTGAAGGCGAGGCGGGGGGAAATATAGCGGAAGGGAGAATTTGTTTTCCCTTATTTTTTTATTTTTTTATTTTTTTTAATAGCTCAAAATACACCCTCTCGTTTTGCGGATTTAATGGTGCGGCAGTATTCTTCGAATGCGACTCCGTAACAAGTCCCGCAGGGGAGGTGCACGCTGTGAGAAGTTGTTTAAAAGGAGCCTTTTTTTTTTTCTTTTTTTTTTTTTACTGCGTCAGCAACTCATTTCACATGAAAGTAAATGGTGGCATAGCGTTCTGGTTAGCGATTGCATCAGGAGAAATTTGCATCGTAACCACAGCTGAAAATTGATCGTGTCGGGAAATTGCGTGACTTCAATTCTAACCTTGCATTCTGTTCGAGGTTACAAATGGACTCGTGTGTGTACAGCAGTGAAGGAATTCTTTGTAGCTGCACAAGAAGGCACGCTTGCTTGTAACCTTAAGGGACTGTTTTGGATGTTTTTCAGACATACCTGTATTTTCTGTTGATGACTTACTAATGTATTAATTGAGGTCAGGGATGGGCAACTTAAATACTGGAGCTGTCATGTATCTAATCAGATGCATGACAAAAATGCCAGTTTAAATAGACAAATGTGCATATTTCAGTTTTTTTTTATTGAACCAATGCACACCATAGTATGTTAATCAGTTTCATTTTTCATGATAATGATGATAATAATAATAATGATAATAATAATAATAATAATAATAATAATGATAATAATTTCTCAATACATGTATAAAACATTCAGCCTTCAACAACAATTTTTTTTTCCAGTGAAAAGGGTTCTTGTGGAGAAAAATGACCGTTGCAGGATGGCATGAAACTGAATGGCAACAACATTGTGGAAGAACTCATTTTGTAGTTTTTCCATAAAAATTAAAAAATTGTAAAATTATTCCAGGTACTTATTCACAGGAACCAGGCCGGCCGGTGAATAGAGAAAATTTGCATATAATTGATGACAATGAAATGAATAGGATTAATTTTTTTCTTCAAAAACACTGATAAAACTCCAATATACATTTCCACAAAAAATAGCTATTTAAAAAAAAAAAAAAAGCAAAATTAGCTTTTCCTCCCCCACAAAAAAAACAAGCAAGAAAAGAAAAAAGGAAAAAATATAGGGGAAAAAATTGGCAAAAATAAGTGACTGGACGCCAAGCTGTTAGTATGTAGGGATCCGCTCTAGTTGAGGAAATGTTGCCCACCTTCAAAAAGAAAAAAAAGTCAAGCAAGTAACTCAACAAAGGTCACCTGTAATGGAGTTTCTCATTGCAACAACCCTTTCTTCTATTATATGAAATGTGGGACTACATTAAACACTTTATGAAAACTAAACTTGAAGTCACTCCGTTGTCAAATTCTCAATAGTGGACTTCCACTTCCTTTGGGCGTGGCTTCTTGACTTATTTTATTTATTTATTTTTAATGGGTAACTTTACTCATTATAGACATGAGTACAAAATCTTGTATTTATGGTTCAACTTTGGTAACAGACAAAATCTCTCGGACAATTTCCCTGAGGGAGCCATCCCAAAGGGATCAATAAAGTCAAGTCCAAGTCAAATCAATATATATATTTTTTTAAGAATCCCAGGAAATGTCCAAAAATGACCGTAAAATGGCGGACTTCTTTTGTCTCCTTGAGATGTTTTTGAGAACATACTGAACAAGTGCGGAACTTTGACAGACTTAATGAGCGTGGCTGTGAACAAATATCGTATATGTGCGCGAACAACCTTGATGTAATTAAAGGTTAATCAAGTGTAAGCGCGTATGTTTTTTTTTTTTCTTCTTTCAAGTTATGTTTAATTATGAATAAAGCCTTTATGGCTTATCCCTTTATAATGTTATAATTAGTTGTGCTCATAAATTATGGAGAGAAAAAAAAAGTATTTAATTCAAATGACTGCATTTTAGTCATCTTATTTTTCATTACTTTCATTTCCTGCAAATGAGATCTTAACGAATAAGGTTTCATTGCCTTGGTTTTAATTGTATGTGGGTGCAGGGACTGATGATTTTGACCTTTTTTCAGCCAGCAAGGATTTATTCTTCTTCACGAATATTTCAGCGTGACTGTAAGATGTACTTGTATTTGGACTTGGAGCCGATTCAAATCCATCTTTTTTGTGATGTTTGACAAGAAGTCTCATTGAGTGAAGATATGTTAGCTTCTTGTGCTAGCCCATGGTCCTTTGTTTGATTTCCTGTTGTGTTGCTAAAACTCACAGTTTGACAGTTTTGAAAACAAATGACTTTGATTTGAATCTTATACGACTGATGTCGTGTAATTGAGTCATCGGTTTCTGTTTGACAAGATGGTGCACCGAGTGAACAGGTCGAATGCTATGTTAGCTTCTTGCGCTAACCGCCAACTTTGATGCCATGCGCTTGTCACTTGCCAACAAAATACTTTCACATTTGTTTGAGTCTCTGTGGCATGGCATCCAATGTCAAAAAGAGGAAAAGGTGACACACAGTCATAAAAACTTGATTTTAATTGGGATCATCTGTGACTGACGTGGTGATGGAGCATCGAGCTAAATTAGCTTCTTTCGTTAGCCACAATAACATTTGGCTATCGACTTGAACAGTAGTAGTCGACTTTGAATGGTGATTTCGGATTGTTTTGTTATTAATTTTAATTGGACTCATCTGTGACTGACTTGAGTTGATGGAGCGCCGAGCTACATTAGCTTCTCTCATTAGCCGAAATAACATCATCTGGTTATCGACTGGAACTATCGTCGTCGTCTCGCATAGAATGTGAGCAGCCAGTTGAGCTTGGTAGTCAAGCACAGGACTCGACGAAACGCAGGGAGTTCCTGTTGGTGGGGGGGGGGGGGGGGGGGGGGCAGATGGATTTCCCAGGTAATTAGGGGTGACATTTTCCAAAGCCTAAAGCCGGCATCAAAGCGCACATCGGCTAAGGAGACGCTTGTTTCCTGAGAAAAGGTTAGGAAAGACCTGGAAGCCCGTAGGCCCGCTTGCCTTTTACTGCGTCTTCAGTGGAGCAGACAGCTGACAGAGCACATTAACGCCGTGCAGACCAGCGTGGAGGCGCACTGCTTTGACTCCTCTGCTTTCTCCGGATTGGAAAACAAGCAAGCCTAACAAATTTCCAATGACTAGCACAAGTGATTACAATGCTTCCTGATTGGAAAAAAAACATCCACTTCAAATTCAAGGGGCTACGATTATTATTTCACTCATTTTTAAAAAAAAAAAAATTTTGAGTTAATGTTACAGTAAAGTTTGACTAGAAGTGAAGTAGTATCGGAAAACTGCTCAAGTGAGAGATGTTTTTTTTTCTTTTTTTTTTTTTCTCATTTCCTCTGAGTGTTAGTCGATAGTCTGGCATTTCTTGATAGAGAGAAACTGAGAACAGGTGCTTCCCAACCTATTTCACATTAGAATAATTTCACGGATCACCACCAAACAAATGTCAGCAATATGAATAGTGAAATAATGATGATCTCGTCTCAAATGTTTTTCCCCCAAACTGACTTATTCAATGTGAAATTTGGGACTGTTCAATTGAAAAGCTCTCAGAAAGCCATGACTTATTTGTTGTATGAATACGAATGGGTGGATACACAGATTTATTGTACCTCCTGCCGATTAATGGAAGATAATTTAACCGTTGTGTCTGTCACTATACATTGCCGGAAAAGTTAAATGAGCTGCAAAAGTTTGGAAATCTAAAATAATTGGTAGGCATAAAGTGTGGAGATGGCGCAGAGCACATTTGCATTATGCTGAAACGAGTCCTCGCGAGTTGCGCTTTTTGACTGTTTGCTGTCAAAATGTATTCAATTGAAGGCGTATTTTTCATCCTTTGTCTTCACGTGAGCGAGTTCAACCTGAGGAAGATGTTTCAAAGGCAGCAGCGATGGGTGAGAAGGGTCAACAGCGAGCCTCCGCGTTTCGCGTCTGACAGGCGCGAAGGCGCGGCAGGGTCGCAGCCAATTAGCTTGGTTGCCATGGAAACTCTTTCTAACCGTCGGCGACGCACAGACGGTGGGTACTTTGTCAGGTACGCCCGCACAATTGTTGAGATCCAACGTTGCTGCTTTTTACACGGATAATTGTGCTCAGCTTTTATTCCCAGAGCTTTTCATTGAGCCATGTTGGTGGCTGTAGCCAAAACTTTGGTGGATCATGCAATAATATGCTCAACCTGTAGATCAATGCAATTAAAGAACATTGCATTACTGTGTTGTGTAATCTTATGTGGCATTTACGACGGAAGCATATTGCATTCACTTTGGGACCTCAAGTTTTTCTGAGGAATTTATTTTTGGGCTTTGTTTTTTTGGATTTTTTGTTTTATTTTTATTTTTATTTTTTTAATTTTCTTATTTTCAGAATATTTTCCCTTTTTATTTTTTCCAGAGTTTTTTCCCTGTTTTTTGTTTTTGTTTTTAAAAATATATGTATATTTCTTTTTTTTGTTTTTGTTTCTGATTTTCAGAATATTTTTGGAATGTTTTTTTTGTTTTTTGTTTTTTTTATTTTATGTATTTATTTTTACATATTTCTCTTTTTCGGAATAATGAAGTCAATGTTTTCTGAACAATATTTTTTTCTGTTTTGGTGGGGATTCCCTCCATTTTTCAGATTTTTTTTATTTTTATTTTTATTCATTTATTTTTTTGCTTTTCTGAATAATGCATGAAACATTTTCAAATCTTTTTTTTCCCCTCGTTTTTCTGAATATTTTGGGTGGAAATAAAAAAAAATAAACAGCTGAAAATTGCATCATCAACTTTGTCTCTCCCTTCCCACATATGAGAGCATTAGTGCAAGAACAGTATACAGTAAAAGCAGTCGCTACAACCTGCTGATTTCTGCGTTATAGCCGGGCAACTCTATATTAAAACAAGTTGCGTGAAGCTTGAAATTTAAAAATGAATAACTTTCATGTCCACATGTGAATATGTCTAAACTGAAGCAATTATAGTTACTTTGATACTTACAGTGGCAAAAATTCCAATGTTTATTTGAGGGAGGTGTTTATTTGACGCACCCAGCATCTGTTCGAGTATCTCTTATTATTTCAGCAAATGCTACATTCAAAAGTCTTCTCATCAGCGGGGTGCGGCATTAGCATAATGTGCACACAAACATTGGGTATCCTTTAGTTGGTCATTAGCATGCTAATGAAAGTAGCTTTAAACGTCTGGGGTTTCATTTTTCTGAATCCTCGAGGTGCTTCAATCCATCTGTTCAGTCTGCGTCTTTGAATGTAGCGTTGGCCAGCACGAGGGAAGATGCTTTCAATCCTTTCTAGTTTCCTCTAAGTTTCCTCTATGGATTTTGACCTTGGGGATTAGAGCGCGATGACCGGTTGCTTAGGAAAAAACAACAACAAAAAAAACAACATTCTCTGATATAAAGTTGTTTCCTTCAACGCTGCCTTTTAATGCCAGGTTACATCTGCTTTTATGAGAAGAAAATGGAATCGTCTCTCGTGGGCAAATGGAATTTATACTTCTATTTGTCATGCAACAGATCAAATGCATACACTAAGGGAGATGTGTGTGTGTATATGTGTGTGTATATATATATATATATATATATATATATATATATATATATATATATATATATATAGCGATGCATAGTATAATATAGAGCATATAGTAGAGAATGCTAATAAATTGGTTGTTTACTGCACACCAGTGGCCACAAAGCATCATCCTCGGCGTCCTTTTCATGTTTCAACAATGAAACAGAAACCTTTTACCAGGGTCTCTGCGCATCTTTTATAAGGGCTTGAATTCCATTTCATAAAAATGGAGGCCTTACTTATCCCTTGAAATCACACTTGATCCTTAAATCCGCGTCAGGTGTTGGTCTTTGGCTTCACTGGAGAAGAAAAAACAAAAAAGTATCAGAAAATACATCTCGTTGTTCTTTTCAGTTTTATGAGAAAAGAATGCAAGCCAAAGTTGTTACAAGTGGCTTTTTTTTTCTTCACCCAGTTGCTCTTAATTTGCCATTCTGACAGCTGAGTGGGTGTGGCTGGCATGGGCCTAAAATGACATTTTTCAAAAATACTGCCTGGCAACAAGTGACTGAGTGAAACAATTTTGTGGCTTTGCTTGTTAGTCAGGAATGCAGAGCCACTTCTTTTACATCCTCCAAGCATGAATGTAAATTCAAGTAATTGAAGATGAGAACAAACATTTTTTTGAAGTAGACTGATATGTACCTGCAAATGACTTTACCGGCATTCTTCCAATAAGTGATGGAGGTTACAGACAAGCGCTAATGAAACTGTTTGAAATCTGCAAGGCTAATCAAATGTACCTTTTTGAAAAGTAAAGTGTCGTTGTGCGTGTCGTCTCGCAGCGGTGGCAGACGTTCAAACGGTAAATTTAAAGACCAGGGCCAAGAACAAACCCACGCAGGCGGCGAGGATTAAGATTAACGACCTCTCCATCAGCCAAAATGTTGTTTACCAATTTGAATCTCGGCTCCTCTCTGACGCTTGATTTGATGTCAATCTCGTTTGTGCGTCTGCTGGATCTCACACGGTGAATCGTAAAAGGTCTTCATTGAGTTTTGCTTCTTGAAACCCATAACGAGAAACAGTTTGGGCTGGATTATTTATTTTTTTATCATCTGAAAATCTGCATGTTTTTTGTTTGTTTTTTTGACGACACTGCTAACTATCCAGTCAAAATTCTTCCAAAAAATAATATAGGAAATAATTAGGAAATAAATATAAATCATAAGGAATTATAAACACAATATAAACACAAGTAATTTCAAAAATCAGTGGAAAAAAACCTGCCAAATGTAAATAATTAAAAGAAAATTGCCATATACAATTGATGTTGAATTTAATTTGTTTTGTCAGCTTGTTCTCAACTAAAACGAAAGTTACAACTGTAACTACGGTTCTATGAGTCCCGGACGACCGCCAGAAGGCGGTGCTTTAAGCACTGAATGTTCCTTTCGCGCATGCGCAGTTCGAGTAATGCATACCAAATTAGTCACCTGTGACCCCTGGGTGACCCTAGAAGGGTATAAGTTCCGGTGTCACCCAAGGTTCGTTTCCTACGGAATCTTCTCGCGTGAACACGAGGATTCCGAGCGACAGGACGCCCTGGCGGTCGTCCGGGACTCATAGAACCGTAGTTACAGTTGTAACTTTCGTTCTATTTCGTCCCTCCCGACCGCCAGAAGGCGGTGCTTTAAGCACTGAATGACTAATACCGGCGTAGTCGCGAGGGATCTCAGACACAAACCTCACTGAGAAGCCCCAGCAGGACCCAAGATCACGCCAAGCGGATGGGGAGAGGTGACATCCACGCTATAAAACCTGGAGAAGGTGCAAGGCGTTGCCCATGAGGCAGCAGCACAGATATCCTCCAGGGAAACACCCCTCAGGGCGGCCCAGGACGTGGCAACGCTCCTGGTGGAGTGACAGCGCACCCCTGACGGCAGGGGGCGGCCCGACAGCAGGTAGGAATGGCGAATGGCATCCACGACCCAGTGAGACAAGCGCTGCTTGGAGAGAGCGGAGCCCTTGGTAGGACCACCATAACAAACAAAAAGCTGGGCAGACGTACGAAAGCCCGCCGTAGCGTCAATGTAACACTGCAAGGCTCTCACCGGACACAAGAGCTCCGGCCTGTCCCCACCATCAGCAGGAGTGGGTACATAACGTTTAAGCCGTAGAGGCTGGTTAGAACGAGAGCCAGACAACACCTTGGGAATGAAGGCAGTGTTCGGCCACAGAGTGACGCCGGCGCCATCCGGGTGCCATCGCAGGCAATCGGGGCTAACCGATAAAGCGTGTAGGTCGCTGACGCGCTTGGCGGAGGCAACGGCGAGCAAGAGTGCAGTCTTGCGCGACACCCACAGAAGGTCTGCCCCCGCCAGGGGCTCAAAGGGAGGCCTGCACAGGCCGTCCAGCACCAACTGCAGATCCCACGCCGGAACCCGAGGGGCCGGGCGGGGACGAAGACGCAGAGCCCCTCTGAGGAACAAGGACACCAACCCATGGCGCCCCACGGAACCGCCATCAGCACCAACATGCCGGGCAGAAATAGCTGCCACATACACCTTCAGCGTCGACTGAGACCTGCCCTTATCCAGGAGGGACTGCAAGAAATCCAGGATGGTGGGGATGGAACATGAAGCAGGGTCCACCCCGTGTTCTCCGCACCATGCCACAAACAACTTCCACCTGTTGGCATACTGTAGCCGAGTGGACGGTGCCCTCGCATTAAGAATGGTCCGTGTGACAGACTCTGTACAGCCGGTCAGCAGCGGTTGGGGCCCCTCAGTGGCCAAACACACAAGCGAAGGCGCCGAGGGTCGGGATGCCAAACCCGACCTCCCTGTTGAGACAACAGGTCCTCCCTGTCGGGGAGACGCCACGGCTCGCCGGAGCACAGTTGACGGAGCAGGGGGAACCACGTCCGGGCCGGCCAGAAGGGGGCGACCAGCAAGAGCGTGTGACCCTCCTGAAGAACTCTCTGAAGCGTCAGCCATATCAGAGGGAGCGGCGGAAAGGCGTAGAGAAGGCACTCCGGCCACGGCTGCGCCAGTGCATCCAGACCCAGAGGGCTGGTGGCCTCGTTCAGGGAAAACCAAAGTGGGCAGTGGGTCGAGGCCTCGGAGGCGAAGAGATCGACCTCCGCCGTGCCGAAGCAGCTCCAAATCATGCGCACCACCTCTGGGTGGAGGCGCCACTCTCCCGGAGGAGGACCCCGACGGGAGAGAGAGTCCGCGAGCTGGTTCCGAACCCCCGGCAGATAGGTGGCCCGTAGACTGGCCAGACGGGGAGCAGCCCACCTGAGAAGGAGCTGGGAGATCTCCAATAGACGGGCGGACCTGACGCCGCCCTGATGGTTTATGTGAAACACGGTCGTGGTGTTGTCCGACCGTATGAGAACATGCCGTCCGCTCAGGTATGGCAAGAAGTGCATGAGTGCCAAGTGCACCGCCCGAAGCTCCAGCACATTGATGTGATCGGCCCTGTCGCGCACAGACCAAATTCCCTGAGCCGTCCTGTGCTGCCAGACAGCACCCCAGCCCGTGAGGCTGGCATCCGTGGTGACTGTTTCGCGGCGGGCCGGGGCCACACCCAGCGGGACGCCGCTCAATAGAAAAGCCCTCTCCCTCCAAGGTGCCAGGGCAAGGAGGCACCGACGGGACACCCTGAGCCTCCGGTGGCGGTGCCACTTGGCGTCCAAGTGGAAGCCGTTCAGCCACCTCTGTAGTGGGCGCAGTGTCAGCAGGCCCAACGGGACCACAGCCGTCATGGACGTCAGCTTGCCCAAAAGCCGCAAGTAGGCGACGTAAGGCAACAGCCTGCCCCCTCGAAGGTGCGCGAGGAGGCGAAGAACATCGTCGACTCGGTGAGGAGACGGGTGGGCTCTCATAACCGTGGTGTCCAACGTCACACCAATGAAGTCCGTCCGCTGAGAGGGGACCAGAGAGGACTTGGGCAAGTTGACCCTGATACCCAACCGGGCCACATGAGACAGGAGATCGGAGGTGTCCCGGATCACCTGAGCCCGCGACGGCGCGCAGAGGAGCCAGTCGTCGAGGTACGGCAGCACCTTCATGCCCACAGACTGCAGGGGCGCCAGAGCAGCCCTCACAAACCGAGTGAAGACCCGCGGAGCGAGGGAGAGCCCGAAAGGGAGCACACGGAACTGCCAGTGACGGCCTTTGTAGGCAAAACGGAGAAATCGACGGTGTCGAGGTGCGATGGGGACGTGGAAGTAGGCGTCCTTCAGGTCTATAGACGTGAACCACTCCCCCTGGGCGAGCGACTGCAAGACGTCGTTCGTGGTTAGCATGTGGAATGGCAATACCTTGAGATGTCTGTTGAGCCCCCTCAGGTCCAGTATCGGACGGTATCCACCGGTCTTCTTTGGGACAAGGAAGTACGTCGAGTAGAAGCCCCCGGGCTGTGCCAGGGGGTCCACGGCCTCGATCGCGTCCTTGGCCAGGAGGGTGGACAGCTCCTGGTCCAGAGCTGAGGCTTTTGCCGGGTCGGCGATGAGTCATCCTGACCCGACAGGAAGCAGGAGGCCGGCGTCGGAACTGCAGCTCGTACCCGTGGGTCAAGATGGAGACCACCCATGGGTCTGAGGCACGAGCAGCCCAGTAACTGAGCTGCTGGTGGGAAAAATGTCCGACGGCCGGCCCCAAGGCCTCAGTCCCTGCCCCTCCGGCCCCTAGGGGCCCGAGAGGGACGGCGGGTGGGGCCTGCAGCCCGTGGTTGCCCTGAAGGCAAGCGGGCGGAGGAGTGAAAACCCACGGCGGGCCTCTGCGGGGGTCGCCGGGTGCCATAAGCCTCGGCAGGTCGGGGCTGAGGAAAGCGATGAAAAGCAGAGGGTGCCCCAGGCCTACACTGTTGGGGAGGCAGGGCCCTGTTGAGGCTGGAAAGCTGCTTCCTGGTTTCATGAGCCTTAACCGTCCTTTCCAGTGCACCCACAGCGGCAGAACCAAAAAGCTCCCCCGGCTCCACAGGAACACCACGGAGGGCCCTCCTAGAGGCCTCCGACAAGGGGGACTGCGCTAGCCACACCTGGCGGCGCGCCTGCACTAGGAAGGACATGAGTCGGCCGTGTTCCCTAGTCATGAGGGCAAAAGCCTGGAGGGCTGCATCACTGAAGGACACAGCAGCCTCCACGCTGTCCGCTTGCAGGGATGTAGAGAGAGCAAGCATGAGGTGAGCCAAAGAGTTCCCAATGCGGCCAGCACGTGCACCAGCGCCATAGGCCCGTGTGAGAAGGTCGTCAGTCACACGACATTGGGGTCGAGGACATCGCACAGATGGCCGAAGGGTCTCCTCCGGGGACACAATGAGGGATGCGACAGCTGGCTCCACAGCAGGCATCCGGTCCAAGCCAACACTAGCAGCACCGTGCATAGATGCTAAATCACGGCCATCAGCCGAAGGACGGGAGAGAGCCCCAGGATCCCTCCAGCAAGCATGTAGTTCCCGCAGATAGTCATCAGACGCGGGGACAGAAAAAGCCGAGGAAGGGCGCCTGCGCCGGAAGAAAGCGCTCTCAGACGCCGATTGAGCCTGTGGAGGCACCTCCAAATGCAGGAGGTCCAAGGCATTGCGCAGGACAGCCCGCATAGAACTATCCCCCGCCTCACTGGACGAACTCTGAGCGGACGCTGGAGAGTTTGGTCCCAAAACCACAGACCCCGGGTCACGGTCGTCGTCATTAAAAAAGGAAGCCGAAGCTGCCAAGGAAATGGCGTCCTCCTCAGGAGGAAGCACTGGCATGGGCGGGGTGGATGGTCGCGGCATGGGCAGGGCAGGTGGTCCCGGCCCCCCCGTAAGTGTGGGAGGGTGACGGTCCTGCAGAAGAGATCTCACCTTTGCCAGCTCAGCCTGAAGGTGCCCAACCTCCGAAGCAAGTCGTCGCTGCGCCGCCCTTTTCCTGGGGGGGGCATGTACAGCAGAGGACACACCGAGACGTTTCCGGCGCCTCGGTTGGGAGGACGACAGATGACCCAGTGGACTGGGGTCACTGACACCAGGACTGCAGGCCCGGCCATCCCCGGCACGGTCAGAAACAAGACACCTCGGGCAGCGATCGTCCAGGACATCGGAGGCCTCAAAGAGGATACCACAGTCCACGCAGCAATGGGAGTCCTCCATTGTGAACACAAGGAGGCCCAAGCAGTGATGAGCGGAAAGCTGAGGGAAGGGGGCGCGAGCGCCACCTGCACAGCAGACCCACACCGAGCAGCCGACGCGTGGGTCGGGGCAAACAGTAAGCCGGTAAAGCAGCGATAAGCCGAGGGAAGGGGGCGCGAACGCCACCTGCACAGCAGACGCACACCGAGCAGCCGACGGAGGGCGGGGGCAGACAGCCAGTTGTCAATAGTAGCGATAAGCTGAGGGAAGGCGCGCGAACGCCACCTGCGCAGCAGACGCACACGGAGCGGCCGGCGGGAGGGAGGGGAAGACAGCAGTCGCGAAAGCGGCGACAAGCTGGGAGAAGGGGCGCGAACGCCACCTGCACAGCTCAAGCCAGGTGCGCACCGCAGGCGGGACACGCACAAAGTGAGTAAGACAAACAATCGAGCGAAAAACGCGACGCCGTAAGCTGGGAGCGGGAACGCTGACGCTGCCCTCACCAGCAAAGGCACAAAAAAGAAAAGCAACAACCAAACGGCAACACCGTCGGAGAAAGCGGCGCTAATAAACTGAGAGAAGCGCTAACGCTGCCAAAGCCAGCGGAGGAAAAATTTAGGGTAGACCACGAGCCGTGGCAGCCAGGGCGCTAACGCGAGGCTAGCCACACAAAAAACTCAAAACACCGCAGTAAACGCGGAAATAAGACGACAAGTAGTCAATAACCTTACCCCACGGGAGGTTAGAATACGCGACCACGTCGGGTCACAAACGAAGGAAAGAAAAACACCGTCGCCGCAGCCTTTGGAGGGCGAACTACGCAGCTCCGACCGATCCGGTCACAAGGCTCCAAGCGGCGCGGTCAAGAGGATAAATACAAATCCCAATTCTTACACTCTTCGAAAATGTGTCGTATGCATACGCCACGCGAGAAGAAAAGAGGAAACGAACCTTGGGTGACACCGGAACTTATACCCTTCTAGGGTCACCCAGGGGTCACAGGTGACTAATTTGGTATGCATTACTCGAACTGCGCATGCGCGAAAGGAACATTCAGTGCTTAAAGCACCGCCTTCTGGCGGTCGGGAGGGACGAAATAGAACGTTTGCTAACCAAGTTGATGTTCCCCACTGAAATGAATAGAAATGCAATTAATCTGTACCACATATCACAACCTTATTTAGATTGTTTAACTCATTTTCTCCCCAAAATGTGTCAATACGTTCTATTTAAAAAAAATTTAAAGGGATCGTTTGGCTTTTTTAACATGAATCTCAATTTCATCCTCACCTCCCGTGTGTGCGATCAGCACTGACTTACGCCTGACAGCGTTCGGTGACACCAGTTCTGGTTCGGCGTTGGACGAGAGGAAAATAGTCCAGCAAGCTGGCTGGGGTCTCTGAAATAAAGCGTTTTTCTTCTAAAAACTATTTGTTTTAAAAAGCGTGATACATTTCCATCACAATACTCTTTCCTGAAAAAAGTCAGACGCCATTACCGCCAGCCACTACTTTTCTGTTCGTTCGTATCACTGCGCGGCACCCTGTAGACAGCGAATTGACGCACTCCTGCCAGCTGATCCTTCCTCCTGAAGTTGTTTGCCTTTTCGAAGGCGGAAATATATATATGTATATGTGTATGTATATATATATGTGTATGTATATATATATGTGTATGTATATATATATGTATATGTGTGTGTGTATATGTATATGTGTGTGTGTATATGTATATGTGTGTGTGTATATATATGTATATGTGTGTGTATATATATGTATATATGTGTGTGTATATATATGTATATATGTGTGTGTGTATATATGTATATATGTGTGTGTGTATATATGTATATATGTGTGTGTGTATATATGTATATATGTGTGTGTGTATATATGTATATATGTGTGTGTGTATATATGTATATATGTGTGTGTGTATATACAGTGGCATGAAAAAGTATCTGAACCTTTTGGAATTTCTCACATTTCTGCCTAAAATCACCATCAAACGTGATCTGATCTTTGTCAAAATCACACAGATGAAACAACAGTGTCTGCTTTAACTAAAACCACCCAAACATTTACAGGTTTTCATATTTTAACAAGGATAGCATGCAAACAATGACAGAAGGGGGAGGAATAAGTAATTGAACCCTCTGCCTAAGGATACTTAAAGAGCAATTGAAACCAATTTTTACCAAACAATTTAAGTCAGGTGTGTGCCCAATCACTGATGAGTGGCTTAAAGCTTCCCTGCCCACTATAAAACACACACCTGGTTAGAATTGTCTTGATGAGAAGCATTGTCTGATGTGCACCATGACTCGCTCAAAAGAGCTGTCGGAAGACCTGCTATCAAGAATTGTTGGTTTGTATAAAACTGGCAAAGGATACAAAACCATCTCTAAAAGTCTGGATGTTCATCAATCAACAGTCAGCGAAGTTGTGTACAAATGGAGAGAGTTTGGCACTGTTGCTTCCCTCCCAAGGAGTGGCCGCCCACCAAAGATGACGCCAAGAGTTCAGCGCAGACCACTCAAAGAGGTAACCCTAGAGTGTCTGCTAAAGACTTGCAGAGATCACTGGCATAGTCCAATATCTCTGTGCATGCATCAACTATATGTACAACATTGGCCAAGAATGGTGTTCATGGGAGGACTCCACGGAGGAAGCCACTGCTGTCTAAAAAAAACATTGTGGCTCGTTTAATGTTCGCAAAAAGGCACTTGGGCACTCTACAGAAGTTTTGGCAAAATATTTTGTGGACTGATGAAGCCAAAGTTGAATTGTTTGGGAGGAACACACAACGTCATGTGTGGAGGAAAAATGGAACAGCTCACCAACATCAACACCTCATCCCCACCGTGAAGCATGGTGGAGGGTGCATCATGGTTTGGGGCTGTTTTGCTTCCTCAGGGCCTGGACAACTTGCAATCATTCATGGAAAAATGAATTCAAAAGTTTATCAGGATGTTTTGCAGGAAAACCTGAGGCCGTCTGTCAGACAGTTGAAGCTAAAAAGAGGATGGATGCTGCAACAAGACAATGATCCAAAACACAGAAGCAAATCGACTTCAAAATGGTTTCAGAAGAACAAAATACACGTTCTGGAGTGGCCAAGTCAAAGTCCAGACTTGAACCCCATTGAGATGCTGTGGCATGACCTCAAGACAGCGATTCATGCCAGACATCCCAGGAATCTGACTGAACTACAGCAGTTTTGTAAAGAAGAATGGGCCAAGATTAGTCCTGATCGATGTGCCAGACTGATCTGCAGCTACAGGAAGCGTCCGGTTGAAGTTATTGCTGCCAAAGGGGGGCCACAAAATATTAAATGTGATGGTTCAGTTACTTATTCTTCCCCCCTTCTGTCATTGTTTGCATGCTATCCTTGTTAAAATATGAAAACCTGTAAATGTTTGGGTGGTTTTAGTTAAAGCAGACACTGTTGTTTCATCTGTGTGATTTTGACAAAGATCAGATCACGTTTGATGGTGATTTTAGGCAGAAATGTGAGAAATTCCAAAAGGTTCAGATACTTTTTCATGCCACTGTATGTATATATATGTGTGTGTGTGTGTGTGTGTGTGTGTGTGTGTATATATATATATATATATATATATATATATATATATATATATATATATTTTTTTTTTCCCCCTTGATGAAAGAAGAGACTCTAATCTTTCTTTTGGTAGGTTCCATGTTTTTATAGCAATAGAACAGAATGTTCTGTGGGCCTTGCAAAATCAGTCAAAATCCAGTAAAACAGCAGGGAGCGAAAGGGGTTGTTTCAGTGAAAATTGCTGGGAGTTAAAAACAAAAAAAACAAAAAAATACTTTACAAAACACAATTTATGATGATGAAATAACAGCTTGCTTGCTAGCAAATCACTGTGCAGTGTGTTTGCGTTGTTTCCGTTCACTCTTGCCAGCCCTAAATGCCCACCACCTCCCACAATGCAGCACAGCTTTTGCGTTGCATCGTTGTATGTGGCGGCCATTTTGGGCAGGAAACATAGACACCTCATGAAAAAGTACAAAAGTTCGGAGGCTTCGGCGGCCAAGCTGGTAAATTGAAAGTAGCCATTTCGCCTTTAAGAAAATTGTTAGTAAACCGAGGTTCCACTACATAGAAAATGAGGATTCAAAATTGTGAAAAATCAAGCCAATGTCTCTGCTCTCAAATTCTGTGGGCGTGTCTACTGAATGCGCAAAGCCACATCCCGCTCAACTGTGAACTGTCAATCAAATGCCACAAGTGTAGAGTACTAGGAAAACCTTCCAAATAAATAGTTACTCTGGACTTTAATCATAAAAGAAGCCATTTTGGTTGCACCCAGAAATTAAGGAAAACTGAAAAAGTAAGACTAACACTAGAGTTCTCCCATTTTCTCTAACTACCTTCAAACATGATGGTCTCACCTTACACGGAGCAGTCGATCGATCACTTGGGTGTACTTGCATGACACCAATTACTACTTTCCTATCAGCCGAGGTTGACTGGACAGTAATTCTCAATACACGTTTTCTGCTGCATGTCCATCTAATGCAGCATTAGATCCACAACAAAAGCCTTTCGTCAGGTTGCTAACCTTGAGTGCGTCGGCGGCGGCGTCATTATGCCCGAAAGGCATTTTCTGTCTCATCAGAACGCACAAATCTCATTTGCACGGCGCATTTTACCGCACAAGAATCCCACAAAGCGATATTGCTTTGCGAGACTAAATGGATTTGGAAGTACCTTCACGCACACACACATTAATGTGTTTTATGTCGACTGCATAATATCACTGCAGCAGAAACCGCCCAATGTATGTACAGTGTGTTTATGTACGGTATAGAGTAACAGTAACTGTTAATGAATTCTGCTGAGTCATTGATCGGCGCCGTTGTGCTTCACGTAGCTCTCATGAAGCCATGTAAGCAAAGTAAAAACAGACATTTACTTCTCACTTTTAGCTGCAGGTCATCATTTTGCTGAAATTTGAAACGTCCGCATTTGGTTATTGAGCTCATAATGTTTTGTTTTTTTCTCTCCCCAGTTTAATCTTCCTCTTTGCGAGTAGAGCTCATTTATAGTGGTGGGGAAACAGCGTTCATATCTCAGTATTATAACGGACCCCAAAGAAGAGTAATTATTGAAGGCGGGGGTGTGAGTGTGTGTGTAAAAATTAATTATCCGCAGGGTGTTTTGCTTCACGTGTAAACAATACATTTGAGCGGGTTCACACTCGCGCCAGCGCGAGGCCATTAAGATGCTGATGTGGCTATGCAGCAGTCGTTAGCTTTAATGACTCCGCTGATGAATTAGCGCTTATAGTGGAGTTTGTCCTCCTCCTACCTGCGTGCATAAATAAAAGATGGCCGTCATAAATGGAATTTTTTACGGATCGTGCGGAATTTAACGGCGCTAACATCCACATATCGGTTATCTATTAAGGAAGCTATAGCGCCGTAATGGAGGACGCGATAGCCACATTAAAATGACCGTAATTCCTTAAATAGTGGCTCCCCCTTAAATAGGAGTGTCATCCACTTAAGACAAATAAGCACCTCATGCAAATGGACGCCTCAGGTAAAAAGTGTAATTATATAGCCAATCGGGCTACAGACAGAGTCCTGCTGTGAATAGCCAAAAACAAAAAAAAAGCGTAAGTAATTGACTTCTCCTCTTTTAACATTTTTAATTGCCTATATTAACTTTAAACCAGGGGTGTCAAACTATATATATATGTTCCGGACGTGTTATATCCACCTGTTTTGCATATATATTGTTCCCAGAATGCATTGTGTGGCGCAGTTAATAACGTTAAAAGGAACCCAATCCTAACTAGGAATTTATTTTTTTTCATATTTAACACATTTGTCAGTTTATGTTTAAATAAATAAATAAACAACAACAACAACAAACTATGTATGTAAAATGACATCCAGGACAATTCCCCATACAAGTTGCATTGCTCATCTGAGGACTGCTTGTGAAATTACAAATTTATATGTTTTGATTGTGGCCAGCTGATTGAGTCTAACATTACATTTATTTTATTTTTTATTTTTTTTACTTTACAAAATCATTTCACAGGCCGGATGAAACCCCTTTTGCGGGCCTGATTCGGCCCGCGGGCCGTATGTTTGACACCACTGCATTAGACTGTAATCATACCATAAAATACAATCATAAACCACTTTAATTGGAAGCTATAATAACAAGAGCTGTCAAAAGTAATCGATTAACTGATTTTTTTTTTTTTTTTTTTTTTTTTAAGTTAAAATTGTCCAAATCCTCTGATTTCGGCATATCAACGGTATTTGTTCACTGATTTCTGTAGCCTTTCATGAAAGAAGACGGGTTATCTTCTGTGTTTATTAACTGGTAACATAATACAACATCAGTCTTCCCCCCCCTTCCCCCTTTTTTTCCCCAATCACTACAAATACAAAGTAGGAAATAACCACCAACCGATGGTGAACAGTAATCAGTGGAAAAGATGCTTTTGTAATACACTTTAATACAAAATTTAAATGAATGTGATTAGTTGATTCTAAAAATATTTAGTGACGGCACAAATAACAACCCATGATACTTAAGCAACACCCCCCTTGAAAATAATTACTACTTTCCTATTAGTGAGAATTTGGTGCCACCATCTTGTTTTACTGTTTTGGGGTGTATTCAGGCCGCAGTTTCTGATGTTTTCTACTACATTACGATTTGAATTTGATTGCTGAGCCCTCGTTGTGATGTTTCTGACATCAGTTTGTTTTGTTGACCAGACTGACCTTGGCTACTTCGTAATCCCCACTCGGAATGCTGAAAGTATTCGGGTGGAATACTGTGGAGGCTGTAGCAAGTATGAAGAAAAGCAGACAGCATCACATTGCATCTGATATCCGTTTCTCTCAGCGTCGGGGGCTGAATTTTGAGCAGCCCCCGTTCTCATCGGGAGAGTTCAGGCCTGTGCATCAGGAGCGGCGTACTTGAACAGTTGCAGTTGCTGTATTTGCAATGTCACCCCATCGCCTCGCTCTTATTTGCTGTCCGCCGTCATCCTGAGTCCCAGCCGGTGTTATTTACGCCGCCGCTGTGGATCCAATCTCGCTTGGAGTGGTGAGCCAGCTGCAAAAGACTTTCACTGTCGAGTGTCACCGGCGGCGCAGTGTACATTTCCCACAAGGGATGCTCTTGTGTGAGGGAGCTTCAATGGGCATTTTCGACTTCAAAAAAGACAAACCTTTATGTGGACTTGACCTCTCAACCATGCCTTAAGGCGACAAACTCTCCAGTCCATCAAAGAGGGACTTTTTACGGTCACCTTCCTTTGACACATGCTGTTCTTCTGCGAATCAGCCCCGTCGGTGGCAAAACCTTCTACTTGTTAGTTAGAAAAGACTGCGATCAACCGGATATTTGATCTTGATATTTTTTAGCTGGGAAACGTTGCGGCAACCTTATCACAAGTTTCTTCTCCATTAACTACATCTATGGGCACTGTTGCTAAGTGAACCAGCGCCTATTTGCAAGTTACTAGTCACAAAATCACCTCTTCATTTTTTGAGCTCTTTTTATATAAAAAAAAAATAAATAATAATAATTAAAATAAAGATGCTACAAGATGGCTAACAAGGAAAGTAGCTATTGGTGTCAAGGAAGTATTGAAGTGAAAGATTTCGATTGAAAGACTTACGGTCTTCTTTATGTCTTTGTATGAGGAGCTAAGTTTCGCCTGGAGCTATGCTATGCTATGTTATGCTAATGCTAATGTTACACTGGCACGTACAGAGACACGTGTTTCTCTCCACTGGATTCTTGGTCCCTGTGTGGACAAAGCCCGACGTGTGAGACCAATCAATCAGCAATCTATCAGCCTTTTGCCTTTTAACCGGCATGATGCTAAATAGCTATTAGCACAATAGGTTGAAGTGGTTTTTTTAACCGGCATGATGCTAAATAGCTATTAGCACAATAGGTTGAAGTGGTTTTTAGCCTCACAGTAAGTATTGAGCAAATTGATGGTTGAAGCTTAACTGACAAGCATTGATGTAAATCAGGAATGTGTGTTTCACAAAATCTTCCCCAGTTATAGACACAATCACAAAACTCACTCAGTTGTGCCCCCCTGGGAAGTTCGAAAAGCCACTGCCTACAACACCAGTTTCGCCAGTCAACAAGCAATAGTAACAGGTCACACAAATTATCAAAGACCCAAGCTTGAAATCAAACAGGAAGTCAGCCATTTTGGTTTCAAGCAGCCAGAATTTTCCCAAATGACGGTTGATCGGAAGCATCCTCTACAGATGTGCGATGCTAAATCGCAGAGCTTTTTCGTAAGCCCCCTAATGTGGGTGTAGCATGGCATCCAATGTGATCATTCCCTCAATACACTGACTGACAATCAGCCTTGTGTAGAAAAACATCTTCACTTTTAACGCAATGGTAACCTTTGTTTGTTTTTTGGTGTGTTTTTGTAAACACTAATCAAGTCTACTTTGAGTCTAACATGTTTTGGGTGGGAGGAAGACAGATGGTTTTCATTAAAAGTGGCATTGTCGTAAGGGAATTAGCCATCTACACTGATGCATTCTATTTCAGGAAACGTCTGTTTTAAACTATGGAGCCTTCTCAACAACCCCACTTGATTTGTGCGTGTGTGGTTTTTTTGGTCGCAAAGTGATTTTGCCTTTGAGCGGTTGCGAGAAGCCGCCGTGCAGCCGACAAGCAATTAGTCCACAAAGGCCAGACAATTAGAGTGACTGAAGCAACTCTTCAAAGAGACGAGGACATAAATCCTTCCGGCGTGCCCGAACGCTCGTCCCGACTGGACGGCGCTTTGTTAGTTTGCCGAGCAGGTTGCGGAGAAGCACTCAATTTGAGTCTCCCAGATGAAGCGCCACAATTGTCCTGTTCGCAGACAACCAGCGCTTGGGTAATTTTGCGGTTGTCTCTCCTTGACATTCAGCGGCGCTCGGCTGCGCTGCTGGGAATTTCCGGCAAAAGCCCGACAAGACATTTACATGTGAATGATCCGACTCTGCCTCATAAAACTTCTCGTCTGATGGAAATGAAGTTGGTGATTAAATCCAGTCTATTATCTGTCATTTGGTTGGGCGACCTGGCAGTCTCAGGCTCGACTCAACTTAGCGGCAGCCACTTCATCCGGCGTGATGTAAACGTTTGACGTCGTAGCAGTAATTGTTATATAAATCTGAGAAAGGGTGACAGTGTCCTGCGTACACTTGTTTGTGTTGTAGTCATGACTACACCAACCGAAACCAAGTCCTTATCAAGACTACAGAGACTCAGACAAGTCTTTTTGTTGAGTCATCTTCTTCTTCTTTCTTTCGGCTTTTCCCTTCAGGGGTTGACGAGACCCTTCAAGAGTGGTCTTGAGACAAGACCGATCTGAAGAACTACAAAACCACTATTTGCAGAGTAACCACATACAGTAGTACCTTGACTTCGGAGAACCCCAACTTACAAATAGGTGTCAAGTCCTAGTCCAAAAAGTAAAAACGCTGCCACTGTTTGTCTTTAGCCGCAGGTGCTCTTACTCAAGCTCCTGGGGAGCTGGTTTCTGGACCAGGATTTGGCACCTGAAGACCACAACGTAGCAAAGATTCGATAAATGACACTCAGTGATTTCAAGAGGACTTTCACACTGTGCAGTTGTTTTCATCGTTGGGGTTCTTTGGTAGACTAAGTCACCATTTTGAGGGCTTTCATAATAATAATAAAAAAAATGAACCAGTTTTCAGAATTGCTTGTAAATTCAGACCCATAGCTTCACTTGGAGAATGAAATGCGGTCGGTAAGCCATGTCATGAGTTGACCCGCAATAAAATCACTCTGAAGGTTTTTGTTTGTAGTGGCCGTTTTCCATGGGTCCTTCAATGAATGACCTTTACTAGAGATTTCATCTGATTGCCACAAACTTTAAATCACGTATACCCAACAGATGGACGACACTAAGCTGCAGATTATTATTATTTTTTCTTTCTGAGTGGGCAGACATCACGTCAAGCAAACTTTGACTCGAAACTTTAATAACTGAGCGCCGCAAAGTCAGAGCGTGACCTAATGTCTCGTCTACCGACCGCCCTTAAGAGATCAATTTCTGCCCTTTACAAGCAGAAACATTATGTGATAACCTCCCTTGCATTTCCCTCCCATTTCATTTCCTACATCTGCCTAACCTTCTAACTTTGCTGCGTGGGGGGCGGCGATGGGCCGTTCATGTAGCTTGAAATTCCTCCCGGTTGTCATCCAAAAACAGCCTTTTGATAGTTCCCGTTTATTGAGCCGCTCCCCAGGGAGCCCGCATCCCCGCAAACTTAGGAAAGTCCACTTTCCGCCTCATTTCTATCGATGGGATCTGAAGAAAGGGGAAGGATATGCTAGCTGCCCTCAACCCTGCGGCTCTTTTGTCTCTTTTGCAATTTTAGTAAGAGAGCATTTGGCAGATATATTTTTCCCGGTCTCGGTCTGGGTCGAGCACAGACGATGGAAAAAAAACAATGAGAAGAAGTGGTCTGACGAATTTAGTCAAGCAGAACGCTTGGCTGAGATGTAAGACCCTTTGTCTGAGGCAAGTCTACGGGAAGTAGTCTCCCCTGTTTCGGCCTGCCTGATAAATGTTGTATGGAGTGTCGAAGTAATGGCTGCATCAGCGTGATGGGTAGAGATGTTAAGGGCGGGCGGGAAATGATTTGGGCTGCTCGGAAAAGTGCGCGCACAGAGAGGGACCTCTAAAATGGCAATGGAAAGCACTCGCGTGAAATGATGCCTCGTTAATATTCAGAGGCTACCGTAGCTTTGCTTCAAAGCTGCTTTATTCCGCTTCAAGTTTTGACGGATTTGGTCATAACAAAATCTACCAATCTGTCCTGTTAGAGTTAAAATTGGTTAAGTAATATCTAAGAAACGTGTATAAGATTAAAGATGATTTAGTACAAATGCAAAACGGAATAGCTAAAACAGCTGAAGGTGGTTCAAACGATACTACACTGAACTCACATCACACGTCATACTCAATAATCTGAACGGTCATTAGTCAGTGTCAGGCAAGTTACATATGTGAGACAATAGGCGCAAAAAGAGGCGCATGTTCATGTTCGCGCTGTGACAAATATTGTGAATTTGGCAAGGCTGTGTTGCACATCGCTGGGCGTCCTGGCGGGTCACACGTACGCATGATCAGGGGGTGGAAGACGGGCCCATCTACAGCGGCAAACTTTACATCATCCACAAATGCAGATCCATGTAGACCGTGCAAGCTCTCTCTTTGTGCCCATTTTAAAGGGACTGAGGAGAGCCTCTTCGATTGTTGGGAGTCGTCTGCATTCCCTTCCACATTGGTGGAAACACCTCCTTCTAGGATAACACCAAATGAAAGAAAACTCCACCCGTGTGCACTTTAAAAATGTGCTTTGAGCTAGACTAATGCTGGGCACGAAAATACCTAGTGCCTTTTGAAAGTGCGGTATACTTTGAAAGCAGTAATCACCCCATCCCTATTTTCACCCAAAGTGCATGGCTGCAAGTGGGAGTCTTCACTGAAACATCCTGACTTCTTACTTTTATATGTCGCCGTATCACACAGAGTAATCATTTGGTATTGGCTAAAACAAGGTCTAATCACTTTAGAGAGAGACTGGTGTGGCTTTTTCAGGGCCGATACCGATTTTTAGTAGTCAAGGACGCCGATAACCGATATTTGGTGCCGCTATTCATTTCCAGTAAAAATTGGCATAAAAAAAAAAAAATAAATCCAAACTCCAGCTTGTAAAATATTTAAAAAAAAATAGATAAAAATCTTAATCAATAGATCTGTTTTTACAAAAAAAATTCAAATTAGAAGTGTTAATTTTACTTTTTTTTTTTTTTTTAATGGATTTATTTATTATCAGCCATATGATTCTTCAAAATGGCAGATGCCGATATTCGTCAACATGCTGAATATCGGGCCAGCTGATAATCGGTCTATCCCTACTTTAGTCACAAGAAAAGCATAGCATTTCTCAAAGTTTTGATCTTTTGTCGTATTTGCTCCGCATGCAATTCGTTTTAATGACGCAAAGCGCCCTCGTATGCACACGCAAACACGTCTTCGGCTGAATTACATGTGAGCGTCAAAGAAATAACGATGGCGCCCGAATGTCTCCCAACAGCGCGGCAGGCTTCATTTGCTTCCAAAGTGATGTGCTCTCAGAAAGGCTGGCGGGAACTCATTGTAATCACGCCTAATGCAGAAGACACCAAGTCTGTCTGTGGAAGCGGCTGGCTCCTTCTCCGTGATTGTGCCGACCCTTTTAATCAAGCAGTTGGAGGACACAAAAAGAGAGAGGAGAAAATAGTCTTGCTGATTACATTTGGTAAATGTGCTCTCTCTTGGCGGCGACATTCTCTGCCTGTAGAAAATATTTGAGATGAGCGGGAAATATTTGTGTGTTACTGAGGAGCCACAATATCCAAATGTGAGCGATTCTGGAATTCCTTGAAAAAGGCACCTCACTGAAAGAGTTTCTGGGGTCGTGCAGCAAACTATAGCAGCGGCGCCTCAAGCATGTGGCAATTTCGTCACAAGGCCTCACTTCAGTCCAAGATTATTTTAGTAAACAAAAACTAAAGAAAAAACTATAACTAAAATTGCTTTAAAAATGCTTGTAAACAAAGTAAAATAAAAACAAAAAGCTTAAAAAATCCATTAAATCTAATTGAAATTTTGTTCAATTTTTACCACACAATACTTAGTGATATTTATTTTTCTTGCACACAAGACATATACACAATTTTCAAAAAACAAAAACTAATACTAAAACTAGGGGTGTCACAATTAGTGCGTTAATTTTGAGTTTATTTAAAGTTCCTTTAACGCCACTAATTATTATTTTTTTTTTTAATGCACGATTAATACCTTTTATTTGGAAAGCCTGATCTGGGGGAATTCGAGTCGGACACGCAGCAGACACATCCACGTCAAAATTTTGCTGTAATAAATGTAATAATAAAAATGCATATATTTGTGGAGACTGTGGTCAAGTTGTATTTTACAATTTTAAAAATGTGCAGAATGTGCGCTGAGCTGTCACCAACGCCTTACAAACGCAATTGTGCCATCTAGTGGCAAAAAAATGACCTAAACACAAATCAATATCACACTTGTTTCTTTAGTCTTTTTAATTTGAACTCAATTTTATAAATTATGAAATTACTGTGTCAATGACTATTAGTTATGTTCCCATTTTTAACAAGTTAGAAAAAAAATATGTACATTTTGTTGTACGTTTAGAACAGCTAAAACATTTGTGATTAATCGTGCTCCGTCCTTCCTGGGTGGAGTTTGCATGTTCTCCCCGTGCCCGCGTGGGTCTTCTCCGGGTACTCCGGTCTCCTCCCACATTCCAAAGACATGCATGGCACGTTAATTGGGCGCTCCAAATTGTCCCCAAGTGTGTTTGTGAGTGTGAGTGGTTGTTCGTCTCTGTGTGCCCTGCGATTGGCTGGCAACCAGTCCAGGGTGTCCCCTGCCTACTGCCCAGAGTCAGCTGAGATAGGCGCCAGCAACCCCCGCGACCCTTGTGAGGAATAAGCGGTCAAGAAAATGGATGGATGGATGGATGATTAATCGTGAGTTAATTATTGTAGTCATGCGATTAAATCATAATTTAAAAATCAATCACCTGACACCCCTAACTAAAATGAATAAAAACAAGACTAAAATGAAACTTTTTTTTTTTTTTTCGGGGGGGGGGGGGGGGGAACTCAAACTAATAAAACTAACAAACCCACTACTGACAAAGACTAAAATAACTAAAATTAAAAAACAAAAGTCAAAATGAATAAATGTAATAAAAACCTACTCCAGTAATTACTTACTGAATTCTATGGTTTAATTGAATCAAACAACCAGACACTTTTTAATGTCACACTGAGTTCCTGTTCTATCAATCATGGAACGTTTCCATCATTGTTTGCTTGCTGAGCTAAATTAGTCTGACGAGATTTACTGAATTCTGCTGTGACGTCACAAATTACTTTTTGTTCAAATTTGAGACTGGCAGCGTAAACTGGAGGGCATGATCTTGTTAGTGTTCAAGACGCCCTGGACATGTCTTACGATGGCGTCGTGTCGGCGACAGACGGTTTGGATTTCACGTATATATCTGCCGGCTTGGTCTCCGTTAACACGATGAGGCGGCTCGCTCGCCGCTGACAAGTGGAAAGGCGGGAACGCATTTCACGCGCGAGGTGTCAAGTGAACGGAGGATTTACACTTTACGAGCCTCTCCTGTTCGTAAACTTCCCATTCAATTAAAGAAGTCAGCAAAAGCAGATGCGGCTTCTCATTTCAAGCGGGCAACATAGACGGCAACAATTGTGGCAAACGTCATCATTTTTTTCTAACACTTGCGATCATAATCAGTAAAGATACCATTTTCAGATGACCTTAAAGTGTTTTCAACTTTCAAATATTTTTTTTTTTTTGTGAACCCGCTTAAGGATTCCTTGACATGACTTTGACAAACGCAATCCAGCAGCCCAGTTGCTGCTGGCAAACAACTCATTTTGTATTCTTAAGGAGCAGCAACAGCAGACTCAACTTCACTTCTCTGGCAGGAATGCATGTGACGCATTGAGCATTAAAAGACAAAAACAAAAACAAAAAAAACGGCGTGGCAAAAGCCCAAACACGAAGGACGCAATCACTTTGTGTCGTTTTCTCCGCGCTGCGCTTTGAAGTGCCGATCGCTGGCTGACTTTTGGGTTGACGTGAATTCATAATGCCGCAGAATGTGTGCGGCTGGTGTTTTGTTTTTGTTTTTTTGTGTGCGAGCGTTGGTGAGACGCACCTCTGCAAACTCAGCGTTCCCACCTTAGAACAAAGACGCACAAGAACACGTTCTGCCTTTTGTTTGTGCCGTTCAAGTCAAAACACTGGCAGGTGTTTTCCTTTTGAAAGGTTATGTCTTTAATGTGTTACAAATTGAAGGGTTATTTTCAGCTCTTGTGGCTTTCAGGCGGCGTTATGGGAAAATGATGATAATTGCTTGGATACAAATAGTTGGCTCTGTACAGTAGTGTAGTGTTCATTTTTTCTACCATTTGTAAATTTAGTCTTAGTCCAATTTCAGTCAAACTTGTTAGTTTTTATCACAGTCAGGCAACCTCATCCCATTTTTATTGAGTCAATTTTTAGTCGACTAAAAATCTAGCAGTGTAGTCTTAATTTTAGTCCAAGAAAACGTAATTTTATTCGTCTAGTCTTAGTCAACAAAAACTGTCTTTTTAGTCTAGTTTTAGTTAGGACAACCATTTTCCCCCTGAATATATATATATATATATATATATATATATATATATATATATATATATATATATATATATATATATTTTTGTCAGCAGATTATATTGAACCTTTTCAGATCTAACTATTTCACATCAAATTTTCTCATCTTTTTGATGAAAAACAACTTCACTCCCAATTACAGTGGCTACTATGGCTCCATGCTATGAGCTAGTAAGTTAGCCAGCATTAGTTAGCAGTCGGTCGCATTATAGCTCGGAACTTTATAGCTTATAGCTTGATATTAAAGGATCATTGTGCAGTTTGTCACTTTTTTACTCACGACTGCCACCACTGGCCCAATCTGTGTAACTGCAGCATCCGTGTTAGGCTCGTTCATTGTGCGCTTGCGAGTACGTGCACGATCTTAAAGTGACAGCCACAGTTGACAAACGAAGACATGACCTCAAATGAGGTAAGAAAAACTCCGTCCCTGCCCTCAACAAAGAAGCTGTGGAGTGTGCGAGGGTCTTTAGCATTACCTTTTTAAACGGCACAATGCACCTTTAAGTTAGAACTATAATTCACTTCTATTTTTAACCTTTTGCCTGTCTGTCCCATGTTTGTGCTGTGTCACATGATAAAAATCATATAATTTTCATCTTGTTTTTGTTCATTAACTGTCCAAACATATTTCCCTCATCTTCATTAGTTGACAAAAATGCATATTGATTTAGTCCCAATTTTTGTTTATTCGTGACAGTTTTACTCTCGTCTAGTCCAGTTTTAGTCCGGTGAAAAATGCGTGTTGATGAAATTATTTTTTAGTTTTTGTGGACAAAATTAACACTAGAGTAAAGGATGGGAAATTACGTTTTTTTTTTTTTTCTTGTGACTATCTGCCCACACTACCACGTCAAAGCTAAAAAGGGTAAGCAGAGCTGCATTAGCATTAGCTAACAGCATAGTTGCTTTTGCGGGGGAGAGTTGAAAATATGTCCATCGCATGTGCCATATTAAATGGATCTTTCTCTTCCTTTCCACTCGCCTTTGTAGCTCCGCCCCTGATCACTTTGTGGTAATGAAAGCCTATCGCTTTCATCCCTCCCATTCCGAGTCGTTACCAGCGTTTTCAAGCCGAATAAAATGTCCCACGCAGGTAATTGAAACGCTATAATTATAATTATTGCTCATTATTTTTGTTGTTCGCATGAGTCCAGATGTTTCATTGCGGTGCTTTGTACGTCGCCATTAACTTATCAGTGAGGCCTTGAAAAGTGCTCGATTATCATGATGACGGCTTGTATTCATCGCACTTATAACGATGAGGCTTCGTTACCTCCTGCAAGCTTGACAAAAGATGCTTGAGGTGGATATGGGGGAATTTAATTTGGTCGTGTGTGTGGGTCAAGAGGCTCACCACATCCAGCAGATGGAATACTGCCACCTACAGGACTGGAGTGCACCTGCCTGTATTTGCCTGTAATTTAACTCGTTAATTGTTGCTAAAGTAAAATAAAAGATGTGAATATGATTTGAATGGACACATCATGTGGAAAATTGACTTTTTAATGGCTGTGTGCAATTAGGAATACAAAAATAAGTATGTGTAAAGAGTGCCTTATATTTCAGACCTGGGAAGAGTTTAAATTGTGAAAAAAGACTCCTAAGTGACACCACCAGGAAGAACTTTCAGAGGTTTCTGCCTTCGTTTATTACGTTAGTCATCTATCTCAGCAGGGCACTCTCACACTCGCCCACACATACTTTCTTCCACTCGAAAAATATTCCGTATTTAAAAAAAAAAAAAAAAAAAAAAAAAAAAAAAAAAAAAAAAACTCGGCGAACTAACAGAAAACTAAACTAAAACGTTCTAAAAAAATAATAATAATAAAAAAAAAAAACAATTACAACTAATTGAATTTAAAAAACAAAAGTCAAATCTAAATAAAAACTCTTATTTAAAAATCCAAAACCTACCCACCTACACACAAGCACAACCACTTAGGAAGTAAATTTGGTTTAAAAAAATAAATAAATACAAATAAAATAAAAAAAACTTTTGCAGTTGGAGAAAAAAAATGTTAAATTTGGTGCGAAAGTAATTTGTAGAAAACAACTTTGTAGCATAAATGAATAAATAACATTGCAGGTTTGGTGCTAAAATAATAATACAAGAAAATAATAAAACAAATTTGTAGTTGCAACAAAAAAACTTAATAAATAAATTTGGTGTGAAAATAATTTTAATTTGTAGAAAACATTTTGTAGTTGTAGAAAAAAAGTTGTAGTTGGAAATTTGGTGCAAAAAATAAATTGTGCCTTAAATTGTAAAATGGTAGTTGGAGCAAAAAAAAAAAAAAAAACTTTTGGTAAATTTGGTGCAAAAGTAATTTGTAGAAAATAACTTTGTAATTGTAGCAAAAAAACAACAACATGGTTGTAAGTTTGGTGCGAAAACGGTAAAACACATTTGTAGTTGCAGGAAAAAAAACAACTAAATTTGGTGTGAAAGTATTTTGTAGAAAACTAATTTCTAATTGTAGCAACAACAAAAGTATAGTTGTAAATTTGGTGCGAAAATAATTTTCATTTGTAGAAAACATTTGTAGTTGTAGAAAAAAAAAAAATTGTAGAAAATACATTTGTAATTGAAATAAAAAACCTCATAATTTTAGAAAAGTGAACTTGTTGTCATTGAAATCGTCAGTATGAGCCACAAGTGCAAAAATCTGGTGAAAAAGTCATGCTTAGCGATAAGGTTAGGGCGCTTGGTTCAATACGGGACCATTTTGACCAATCAAAAGTCCTCATTTCTTCATTTTGACGGCAGTCGCTTATCTTTTCTACAAGTTCTAATCTACAAATTACTATTTCACCAAATTTATGGAGTAGCGCGCACTAGTCCGCACACATACCGCGCTAGCTATCATCTGCTGACAATGAACACGCAGTCAGGTGGAAGTCGTCCCTCCGACTCCGAGAAAAGTTCCCGGGCGACACCGACTGCCGTTGTGGTGTCTGATGGAGGAACCTGCTTCGTTTTATTATTTTGGGGGCAACGGCAAGTTTTTTTTTCTTGCTCGCTCCATCGCATCGGAATTGCCTCCCAATTCACTTGCGCGTCGTCCGTTTTCCTGTCCCTAATAACTATTTGTGTCGGTGCAGAATCTATCACCGGCGTGCTTAGACGGAGCTCGGTGAAAGGTGGCGTCTTTGCACTGCTGAGTGGGAAGAAGATCTTACAGAAAAGAGTCGCTCATCAGACAGCTCTGGGAATAAAACATCACAGTGTCACGCACACACAAAAACGCGCACGTGCACCAAAATGGCTGTCTCACTGTGCAACGAGCCGTGACTTTGTCTCTGACGGGGACAACACAACACGTCAAGACTAATAACAAGCAAGTCAGGTCAGACGGAATAGATGTCGTGTTTTAAGTTAAAAATAGAATAAGAATAATAGTTAGAGGGTGTTTAAATGATGCCAGTCACCTTGAACGTCCGTTTGAATTAATTCGTACAGTCAACATAGTGCATATGGACAAAAGTTATGGGACGCATTTGCCATAGAAATTTTCACAGATTCATCTTAGCATACTTGTAATGAAAAGCATAGAAGCGGAAAATCAGAGACTTTTGGCTCTGCATTGTTTGGAAATGGAATATTATGGAAAATGCCATTTAAAAAAAAAAAAAAAAAAAAAAAAAAAAAAAAATTGTCATGTTTTTAAGCACTCTATATTTACTTTATCAAACATTACGTACTACCATACATAAACACAATGTAAAGAATTACAGATTTTGCGTGATTGTCACTCCATCTGGGTGTGTTTGACTTGGCCACTGGGGGCAGTATAACAGCCATATAAAGACAAAGAAGACTTTTAAAACTACTGAGTGACTTGCTATAAACGGTTTTGGTCAGCTTTTTCTTCATTTGTTAGTTATTTTGCTGTACAGTATTATACAGCACTCTTATTTATTCTGTGTATTCAAAATTAAATGTAAACACGTTTCTTTGCAATCCATATTTCTATATTGTCTGTCTAAATGTTTTGATGCAACAATTGTGTTCATATCTATTAGCCTGTATATGTTGTACAGTGTGTGTTAGCATCGAGCTAACTGATGGTGTTTTTGTGTGTGTGCTTGTTTCAAATACACAGCGTGTAAATCTTTTTTGCTGCTCGCAAGTCAAAGGGAGAAAAAAGCTCACCAAATGACAGCTCGTATCTCAAGGCGCCACTGTACTAGTAATACTTTAGTTCAACAATATACATATATCAAACAGTTAATACTGTATAACATAAAGGAGCTCTTTAGTAGCTATAGGAGTAGAAAATACATAGATTAATACAAATTGATTGGTCATATTGTGACTTGATTAATAATTTCATATTAAATACATTTAAAGGATATGAAATGAATGACTAACAGAGATTTATTAGGTTAAATAAATGAAAATCTCCTTTCGCTTGTCTGACTGAAAACTTTGCCTGCACAGGCGATCATTTGACTTTAGGTTATTTCCTATGGGGGTGGAAAATAGTATTGAAACAAATGAGAGAACTTTAGGATGCAATAATTGGTTTAAATTAGCATCAGCCAGTGTTGTACCCATGTGGTTGGTAATAATACGAGGACTGCGGGAAATGATGACCGGCAGACGAGACGGCGAAAAGTCAAGACGCTCATTATTGGCAATGACTTAACAGGAAGATGAAA
Organism: Festucalex cinctus; assembly: GCF_051991245.1. NCBI lineage: Eukaryota > Metazoa > Chordata > Actinopteri > Syngnathiformes > Syngnathidae > Festucalex > Festucalex cinctus. The sequence goes on from NC_135419.1 coordinate 15,955,562, forward strand.
ATGTCAGTGAGACGCGGGGAGTGGGGGCGGAATTTCACTGCCATTGCACGCAAAATCGAATGTTTTAACGAAGTTAAATGAAGTTCTTTTTTTTTGTTTTTTTTTTGTTAGTTTTTGTTAACTATAATGACTTCCCTTTTTTGATAGCGGTTTATTTGACTGTTGTTTCAGTTGTTTAAATTAATACATTTGCACCTTTTTATTTTTTTTAAAACTAATTTAATAAACTTTGTTTAGTTCAAAAGAAACTTGCATAATTAGTGTTTCAAAGAATATTGTTTTAATATATTTTTACGTTTAAACATTTTCTTGTTTTATACAAAATAGTTTTTTTTAAATCGCCCTAATCATGATTTCAATTATGACCAAAATAATTGTGATTAATATTGCCCATGTGGCAAACTGGGCTTCACTGTACCTTTCAAGCGGAAGGCACCAAAGTGCTTGTTCACGCAACTTTTGCATCCCCCCAACATTGTATCCTTATTCCACTTATTTTTCTTCTCATTCTTTTTCACATTTCCTTCTCCTCAGATTCAACATCCGTTAATGGTTGGCGTTGGGGTTAGGCAATAATTTGTGATGCTTCAGGTTAGGGAAAGGTTTAGGGAAAGGCATTATGTCAATGAGAAGTCCTCTTTTATAGTACCTGTAGACTGTGTATATGTGTGTGAATTTACCATTCATTTTTTTTTGTCAGTTATGCGATGCAAGGCAGCGCCTGTGGCCAACCGCCCCTTAAATCCCAAACGTGCTCGTGGCTGGCGGCTGAATGAATTAGGGATTAAAAATGCAGCATACGTCTTTAATCTAGACGGATAGCTTTTATTTAGCCTCTGGCAGTCGTACCTTTAATCACATTCATTTTGAGTTTGGCATTCAAAAAGGCAAAAGCATTCAAATCCAAAATGTATTATTTATATTTTGGATGCATCTTGCATGCAGCTGACTTACTGTACATTTTCATTCAATTTTAATTGATTTTTTTTTTTTTTTTTATATTTTTGTTGTTGTGAGTGGGTGAGTCATTACTTATTTCAATTCAATCCAATGTGATTTATTTGTTCTGTAATGTTATCAAGGGGACTATTTGGAATGTAGTGGTTCACGTAGCAGTTTCATTGAATCAATGTAATTTAAAACAACATTCATCGATTGGTATAGAACGTTAGATTGTACGAGTGGACATACTTAATGTGGTCAAATGCTAAGAAATATCCAACTTCCTGTACAGTAGATCATGATGCATCGTCTAATTAATGTCTATTCAATGCGCTGTCACCATATGAATAGCATACACGAGTCTCAATCCGATGATTGAAACTCTTCCAACATGGCGCTCAATTTGAAAAGTAATAGCAATCCGTAGTTTGCGATGATGAGACGTTACATCAAATGCGTCGGCCACCACGAGTGAGTGTTGTCGCCATGATAACCAGCAAGCGTTCAATTGATCGGCTCGTCTTCCATCTCGGAGGGAAGATTGTGGTCATGATTGAAAGGACAGACATGACACTCGCTTTTCATTTGTATCGATTTTATTGGTGGGCAAAATGACAAGCATTGTTCATATTTATATAAATAGCAATCGGCAGTCGCACCAAAGGACACGCGCACACACACAAGACGTGACTAGCGTGGACGTGGAAAGCGGCGATGGCAACGCGCTCAGTTGGAGGATCATCACAACAACCAATCGAATCAAGCCGATGGGGAAAGAAACGAAGGACGATGTGGCAATAAAAGTGAGAGTGACGCGTGACATACGGGTGGAGACAGGAAAAACAGATTTCAGATACTATATACATGCCAAAAGTCCATCCAGGTTTCAGATGCAGTTGTCATCGGGATTGTTAATGCATAGAAAGGTGTCCATTGTCATCATCAAAGCTCGTCAACACAATTGATCACAACTCTAGCTCAGGCTAATCACTAATCTAGTCTAATTTCCCTCCGTTTTGTTTGGTCCAAAGTTTGAATCTTTTATACAGACAATATTTGAAGTAATTAATATTTTTCCCTTCTTAAAGCTGGAAAAAGCGTCAGTCGACGTTTGATTTTCCAATTTGGGCTGGAACAACGACAAAAAAAAAAAAGAATTAAAATTGACCAAATGCTGTTCATTATTATTGGATTAAAGGTTTGTGAGTGTCGGACTGTAATGAAACTCTTGGGCTGCGTTCAATGTGAACCTAAAGGCTGGGGGGGTAAACGACATTAATTTTCCTTAAAGGCACGGGACAAAAGTTACAATAAATGGTCCGGATCTGTAGCCTATTCATTAAATTGTTTATTTTATTGACACCAATTATATTCAACAAAAATATAAACGCTCCCATTTTTTTATGAGATGAACTCAAAACTTCCACATACACAATATCACCATTTCTCTCATATATTGATCACAAGCCAATCTAATGCTGCATTCGAGGATGGTCGGAATTCGGATATATCAGTTGGTTTGTCCCAGTTCCAACCTGAAAGCGTTCAAGGCGAAAGTGAACAACCAAAATTGCGGATAGTAATAAATTTTTTATTTTGGTCCTCAAAACTCATTTTTGACCTCCAGCAAACTTACCTGCTCACAATTTTGCTTCATTGATTGTTTTTATCTTATTGTGGGACTGCTGAAGCATTCCCACGTTATTGTGATTTTTATTCTCCACACTTTTTTGTCGCGTGACAACACCCACATAATACTTCCAATTTACATTGTTTAAATTTCAACTAGCTTAAAAAATTCACGTTGTCTGATTCCACATTACTTACAGTATTTGCACAATTTAACATTTAATATCAACTTTTCCCCATTCATTTTCAATGGGACAGACATTGAAGTTTTTCTAAGTATCATTTTCCACATTCCATACATACTACTTATCATCATTACCAGGTGTCTGATACTGCTCGGTGGCACAGCGCATTGTCCAGTAACCAGGAGGTTATAATTTCATAATTTATCTCTCAATTGGCTTCATAAGCATTCCACATGCATTCAAATCTTAGCATTCAGCTTTCAGCATTTCCACGCAAATTCTCCAGAAATTGCACTTAGTCTAGTTTCATAAGTATTCCATACAGTTCAGTAGTTGACCGTATAATTTAGCCCTAACCCTAACCCTAACCCTAACCCGCAAGGAGATAGCGGCATACTGTCACGTATGTTGTGTTAGTTCAAGTTATGTCGAATATTTATGAATGAAGAAAGCTATCCAGTTTTATACTCGAATAAATTGTGTTTTACCATTCACCGTCTGCATTTTCGAAGAGGTTGCCATTGTAGAGTGATGTCACTTGTAGTCTGTCGATGATGTCGGGGTTCTTTTATTTTTTCCTGACTTTGCAAATGGAATTTCCGAGTTCAAGGGAGCGGTCCCGTACACACTTCCTGGTTTGAACTCGGAAAAGTCTCACTTCTGACCATCCTCGAACGCAGCATAAATATGTGATAGTGAGCACTTTTCCTTTGCCGAGATAATCCAGCCCACCTCACAGGTGTGTCATATCAAGATGCTGATTAGATACTATGATTAGTTAGTACTTTTTTTAGTCAGGTTTTCCTGAGTACAACCCCTCCCCCCCTAGCCCCAGTAAAACAAAACTGCACCTTTCAGACGCCCTTTTAATTGTGGGCAGTCTCATGCACACCTGTGCACTATACATGGTGTCTAATCAGCATATCTTTATGTAACACCTGTGAGGTTGGATGGATTATCTTGGCAAAGGAGAAGTGCTGACCATCACAGATTTCGACTGGTTTCATAACATTTGAGAGAAATTGTGATATTGTGTTTGTGGTAAAAGTTTTAGGTCTTTGAGTTCATCATAAAAGAATGGGAGCGAAAACAAAAGTGTTGCATTTATGTTTTTGTTGAGTATACTTTTGGATCAATCATAATGTCGAGCTCAATTAGCATTTCCAGATACGTTACGCTCGCCCCATCAACAAAATTGAGCGCAGCAGTGCCAGAACTGGACTAAGACTCGCCGACCCACGCCAACACGTTGCCTTTGACCACGTCGGTGATCTCGCAGTTGAGCTTGTTGAGCCGCCCGTCCAGGATGAAGAGGGACTCCCGGGAAGGGGTCATGAGGTACCGGCCGAAGGTCCCGCCTCCCGCCAGCGCCCGGTTGCCAGCGCTCCACGGCCACTCGTACGGCTCGATGGCGTCTTTCAAGCTCTTGATCATCTTCACCTTGCCACTGCGCAACTCTACGAACAGCACGTCCGTCTGCCGGCCGGAGCTGCCGAACACGTTGTACTGGTGCGCCTCGGTGAACGAGCGCTGGAAGGCCAGCTCGGAGATGTGCAGGTTGGTGTGGATGTCGAAGGGCTCGCCGATCCGGCCTCGCTCCGAGACGGTCTGGATCCGCATCAGGCCGTCGCCGTCGTCCACCGTCACCAGGTAGCGGCCGTCCGGGGACGCGTGAGGCGTGCCGGTCACGTCGCCGTTCTGGCCCACCACGCCGTCCGTCACGCTGTCCACAATGACCTGGGGCTGCGTGGCGCCCGTGGAGTCGGGCCGGCAGTTGACAAAGTAGTAGCCGCCCAAGTGGGTGTACGCCGCCGATTTGGGGATGCAGTTGAAGTCCCGCAGGCTGATGTTCTTCACGTAGGCCATCGTCTCCAAGTCTATCTTGTGCAGGACGGGCTCATTTCGGTGAAAGATGAGGCCAAATCTGTTGGCAATTTCAAGGGAGACAAACACAGAAGATTGAATCGATAGCTAATCGTGACATTTCTGCGCTCGTACCAGTAATCGCCGATGGCTCGACCAGTCGCCACTTGTGTTTCAGACTGAAAAGTCATCAAGTGTTGGGAGGGGTCACAACCATATTTTGCACTACACACTTGGGTCACATATTGAACCACCCACACATCTATTCATTTTCTCACTGTGTCAAGGGTCTGATAAAGGCTATCCAAGTTGAAAAGCACAACAAACCCTGGATTGTTTTGCTAGTTGGGCTGATCCACAATTAATCATCGTGACTTAGGGCAAAAGGTGGACGGCACCCTAGGTTGGTACCTTTTGATGTTTGAGTAGGGACAACATGGATGGCTGAAAAACAAATCTCTAGAGTACAGAATCAGAGCATTTATAGCGAATGCTAATTATGCCTGTCCCAAGAAGCGCTTTTAAACAAACACAAAAGGGAAACATTTAAGACATAAGTCAACTTTGAATGATACATTTTTAAAACAAACACATGCACTAACCGCTTCCTGAGTACAGGCCTCATATTCAAAGACCTTTTTTCAGTTTAAAGACTTTGTATTTACATGAGCCAAAAGGTAGAATAAAGCCAAGATTGGTCCCCAGTCAATGACCACGTTTACATGCAGTCAGTAAAAACCTGAATAAGACTCAGGTTACCCCTTTCAAACCCAAATATTTGGTCATATAAATGCAGTCGAAAGACCTCGGTTCAGCGGGGCATTGGTTTGTGTTCTGCACATTCTCTATTTGCAAGGAAAGTTGGTCTTTTGAGTACAGAAACATATTTTCCAGACTATAAATCAACATTTTTATTCTGTAGGTTGGTTGTTCCTGCGAGTGACTTATACATGAGAAAAAAAAAATATACCGGGGTACTGTATATAATTTCACAGACAACAAGAGGGCACTCTAAGACAAATACTACTATACATACTTAATTCAACTTAAACTCCAGTGCAACTTATGTATGTTTTTTTTTTTAACCTAATTATGCATTTTTCGCCAAGTGCGACTTATACTCTGGAGCAACTTACAGTCTGGAAAATACGGTACTTGTATGCATGGGATCACCCACTAACTTGAATACATTGATTTCTTCGCAACATTTTCATGTTATTTCCTGTCTCGATGGCGAAAATGCCCGTTGTGTGTATCTATTCACAAATATACGGGTATATAAGTCCATGCACAACCAGAGGTAAACAAACTTAACGATGCAGCAAAGAAGCACACTTTTGGGGCAAGGAAGAAAGTGACTACTTTTATCAGTGTGGTGAGCGAAATGAATATAATGTCTGTTATTGACCGCAGAAGGTTAAAGTGATAATGACGTATATTTGCGTAATGACGTCGTGCATCACGGAGATCAGAATATGCACAGTATATGCATATAAACGGGTTATCCCGAATGATTCAGAAACCTGAATATTGACTGCATGTAAATGTAGTTAATGACAGGGCTGACATTGGCTGAAACGTGGACCACATTGCGATTGGTTTTTCCGTCGATCACAGGTGTGACTTTGAGCAAAATGTTGACGACACCCTGGGTTTGCTGCTGGTTAATCACAGGGATACTTTTTGACAACGGCAGACGCCAAATCCTGGTTTAATTATGAGTTAATGACAGGCCTGACTTTGGGTAAAAGTTAAACTACCCCCTGAGTTTCTCACCAGTGGACTTTAGGCCAAATGCGGGCTATGCCCTCGATTGGTTAACAGTCAATCAAAGGGCTCATAGAAAGATGGACAGCCGTTCCCAGTTCCAGTCACTGAGCAGGACTGGATCACCCGACATGAAAGTCAGCCGTGCGTACCGCTACGCTAGCGCTTGAGTGATTTACAGTATCACCAGAATTGGACGTGTCCTGATTGCGATCTTTTGACGTTCCTCTTCATCTAATCATTCTGCGCACGTATTTGTGATGCCTCCAGGCCTAATTCTAATTACCTCGGGGTAACCAACATCAACATTCAGCAGCCACTATCCAGAAATGTATAATCCCATCCAGAGGAATAATGCTACATGCTGAAGTAGAAGCGATAATGCATCTTTTTTTTTTTTTTTTTTTTTGCTTCGCCCCCTACATTACTTTTATATTTATTCAAGCAAACAGTCTAGTGCTAAGGAACATTAGTTATTGTCCCTGCAATGCGACACTGCCGCATCTGCTTATTTGGACCTGGTCCACAAAACTTCTTGTGTTGGTAAGCAGTTCTCCACCTATCAGGGATCTGATTCCATAAAATGGACCTAAAAATTACACATCATCTTAGAAACCTTTATTCAAAAGTTTTAAATTTCTCTCACAATCAAAATTGCAAAAACAAATAGCTCTACAAATTTGTCTCATAAAGTTGATGACAGACTGAGAAAGAGGCGGATTACTTCCTGGATTAGTTTCATGTCGATCACACGGATGGCTTTGGTGCTAACGGCGAACTGCACTTCATACAGTCATCCGTAAAACTTTTAATTTTTTTTGTAAGCCATCAAACACCTTACTGACATTCTTCAAAGTTTCAGAGTTAGTCTTTATCGAAGCAAGAACCCAATTAATTTTGAATATCTTAAAATACGATTGCAGAGGTGCTCAAAGATCAGCACGTTTTGATCTTCCCTCCATCCGTGGGAAGGCTCCAATCCTCAAAGTTGAAAGACTTTGAGGATTAGGGGAATTTTCGGGATGCCATGAAAGCCACCGAATAACATTAAGAAGAAAAAAGGTATACCTTTTACTGTTGAGAACTAGACTGAAGAAAAATCCATTGTCTGTTTTTGTATCAGTCTCTGTTGAGGTCCATGATACTCTTCATATTGAACGACCTTTCGTTGTCACAAAAAGACGTTGCCACGGAATCAAAGAAAACCTCTGACCCGCAAAGAATCTGTTAATGGAACATTCCACTCAGACGCTAGGATAAGGTACGCACGCTTCTGACGGGGACCGACGGGCATCTCAATCTCGGCATCGTTTGTCATCTTTTCATGCCGTTTGAACATTCAGCAGCCGGCGGGGCGCGCACACGGACAGCATATTATCACGCTCTCTGTCGAGGCAATCATCGATCCGCAGATTGCGTCGTCCGCCGGCCACCAGAGCTCTTTTATTTGTACGCGTCGCCCACGGACAAGGGACGGATTTATTGGGCTGTAAACAACCTTGTACATACGGCGAATGCTGGTCGAATTCAGGATTTGAATCACGTTTTGGGTTTGTCGTCTTCAGTAAAAATGAATGCAAGTGAAGGGAAGCAGGGAGAGAAAGTGGAGAGCAGATGCTGATATGGGAAAGATGGAAGACGTTGCGAACAATCATGAGGAACTCTTGTGAGCAAACGATCCTTAGATCAGTGAATCTCAAGCTGCCATTCTTCAAACCATTTGCAGTGAATTCAGTCGTATTATTTCAGAAACTGTAGAGCTGTCAAAATAAATCAAGTAATCGATTATAAAATTGACAACTATTTTAATAAAGTAATCGTTTGGAGGCTTTTTTTTTCCATTTAAAATTGTCCAAATCCTCCGATTTCAGCATATCATCAGTAATTGTTCACTGAATTCTGTAGTCCTTCATGAAAGAAGACTGATTATCTTCTGTGTTTAATCAAAATAAGACATTTGCAAACATTGTTTTTTACTTTGGAAAACAATGACTTAATGGGTAAATAGTACATTAATCTCCCCCCCCCCCCCCCCCCCCCCCCTGCCAATTCTAAAAATAATTAGTAGTGACAGCACTAGAAAAATTGAAAATGATGAGTGTCTTTGTACTCCAGTCACTGCTGAACCTAGCACTCAAGTTACGGGCGGAGAAAGTTAGTGGGGGAGGGGATTATGTAAATTAGATGAACTGTTGCATCACAATCTGGTGGAATCCAAAACGGTTAGTTCTCCGACACATTTTCAGAAATGGGCGGCTCACCTATTTTACTTGGTTGTTTAATTTCACACTTGATGTGTGTGCAGACATGTTCGAGACCCAATTATTTATTTATTTTTTAAATCCTTACTACCGACATTTATTGATCTTTCGTTATACAGTATGTAGGATTTTGTGAGAATTTCTGCTGAAGGTTTAACTGACCATATTTCATTGATTAGAGCCGATCAGCCCATTTTACACAGCATAGGACTTTGCAGATATCTGGCTCATATCGGGATTTTGCGATCTGAGAATATCAGTTCTAAGTAAGTTCTCCCCATTTGCATTAGTGTAAATCCAGTTTTCGTGTCGTGCCATAATACAGTTGTCATGCCTCTTCCGTGCTTTAATGTAATGAAACTACAAGCTGTTACATTTCATGGATTCTTGTCCGGTATCCAAGCCTGAATCGTATCGATTTTTGAATAAGGTGTCACCAAATGGTTGAAGTTGCCTCACTCACATCTCAAATCAATCAATGCGTCTGCTGGGAGCTCAAGCACTCCGAAACGATGGCCTTCAAAACTCTTCTTCAGATCTCTAGTTGCGAAGCCTATTGATTTTTTTTTTCTTTTTTTTTTTTTTTGTAACTACATCATGTGTATTCTCCAGTTTTTGTTTTATTCCAATTCAGTAATAAAACAAGCGCGTTTCCTCAGATTTGACGTTTCCTAACATTGGCTGAGTCATGGACGCGTACGTCATTAATGTGCACGCAAAAGCCTCTTTTACATTTTACCACCACCGCGTTCATCATCATGTGATTTCCACTGCTTTGATTTGTGAACTCCCCCAGGGCCAAATGATCACGCTGGAGAATTTTTTTCATTACAAAATAAATAAATAAATAAATTTCATCTTGCTCTGCTTGTTTTGAGCCTCTGCCGCCTGTACAATTTTTGGTTATTTGATAGAAAGCAAAGGCTTAAAAAAAATACAATAAAAAAAAAAAAATAGCAGCGCATCTTTTCTGACTTGAGTTGTGACTATAAATCAGGAATGGCATAACACCTTGCCTAAATCTGCTCATGTTTCTAATTCTGTGAATGATGAATGAACAGTATCAAAAATTCAAATAAAAAGTCAACATTGGTTGACTTCAATTTAGTTTTTTTTTTTTTTTTCAGATTAGCGTTAGCTCCTGATAAACGTCTCTTCTTAAGGTGGTAGAAATTGAAATTGTGAAAAGAATGTGTAACATCCTTTAACGCTAGCATTTTATATTCACCACAGCTGGCTTGAGCGCACGCATTTTTCTTTTTAAAGGGCATCCAAACAACAAAAGTGGAGTCCCAGTGGATCTAATTACAAGTGCGCTAGCGTACCACGCTGACCTCAAAACCTCAAATGCACCACTTGCACTGGGTCAACCCCACTACTTCTTCCTCTCGAAATGTGACTGACATTATTATTATTATTATTAACCTTTTTTCAAAGCGTTTGTCCGGTGACATGCTCTCTCGTAAGATGCCGTAATACATCTCAACTATTCTGTATGTTGGGGAGGAGCCAATTAAGTTCAGCCTGCTTGTTGAGTCTTCACTACATGTTCATGTACTTTTGGTGAATGTTTTTCCAAAGCGAAATTACATTTTCTATTTTTTTTTTAAGTCGTTTTTTAGTGGGAGGTGTCACGTACTTGTTTTTTTTCTAGGTTTTTTTTCAGGCGATTAAAAATTTTAATTGTAATTAATTGCATGACTTCAGTAGTTAACTCGCGATTAATCGCACATTTTATCTGTTGTTGTCACTTGGTGACAGCTCAGTGCATTTTTCTGTTCATATTGAGAGCTATCTAATTATAAACAAAGTCCATCCATCCATTTTCTTAACCGCTTGCGCCTTACAAGTGCCGCGGGGGTGCTGAAGCCTATCCCAGTTGGCTTCGCGCAGTAGGCAGGGTACACCCTGAACTGGGTGCCAGCCAATCACAGCTTTAACATAAAGTTGTGAATTTCTGCACATTTTTTAAATTGTAAAATACAACATGACCCCAGTCTCCACAAATATATGCATTATTAACACACTAATTTTGACACCCTCTTTCACTATTTGTGTCAGGGCTTTATCCATATAATCCTGTGAATAGCGAGTGGGGTTGCTGTAGTATCAAAACACACAGCGCATTGAAAATAAGGCCGAGTTAAAATAAGCTCGCCCATAGGCTTCACTCCGGATGCCTTGCAACGTAATTACGCCGCCTACTCGCTCTTGACTTGACGGACAGGCGGCTAAAAGCAGGCCGCTCGGAGACGGCGGCAAACAAACCACCTCGGCGTTCCCAAGGGCCGACTGAAAAGGCCGACGTGCGGATGATGTGTACTTGCGCACCTCACGCTGTCCACGATCAGGCTGGTGGAGGGGATGAAGAAGTCGTCGGCCCTGTCGAAGCGCCCGCCCACCGGCTGCGTGTGCACCGTGTGGTGGGACACCCTCGCGCTCGCCTCACCGATCACCTGGAGGGATGACAGGGTGTGTGTTTACAGTATATTAGAGGTGTCAAAATGAGTGTGTTGTTAATGAGTTAACTTAAAGGCCTGTACTTTGGGAATTCAACACACTTGGTTAGGCTGCTGTTTAGCAGTTAGCACCGAGCTAGGTTGCTGGGAGTGCTCATGGGATTCCCTTTGAGAGCTAAGAGGCGAAATGTATGCCCGCCTTGTCACTTGCACTTTAGACATGAGGTGCAGGGTTTTTTGGGTTTTTTTTTGTTTGTTTTTGTTTGTTTTTTGTTTTTGTTTTGTTTTTTGGGGGGGGGGGTTGTAACTTCAAAAGTTAGCTCGTGTAACATTATTAGTTTCATTTCTGACTCGTTTGCCAGAAAGCTGTGTGACTAATGACAGGGTGCGTCAGTATAAATTGCATTAAAGCCATGAACATTGTTGCAAAGGAGACGACACAATTTGGCCAAAATAATAATAATAATAATAATAATAATAATAAATGTACTATATTTGTGGGGACTAGTTTTCATTTTCAAAGAACAAAATGGACAGGAGTTGCTTCATGTTCTAGTCTGAATGTGAACAGAAATTGTCTAACATGAAACACTAATGCCACCTAGTGGCACAAAAATTACCTCCACACAAATCTCTGACTCAAAGCTTTACCACTGACAGTGTCGACTGTATTTCTCGTAAATCTAAAGTTATCTGCATTGCAAATGAGGATATTTCGAAGTTAACCTAAATGAATAGTAGTGCACGTCACAAACATCTGTGTCTTAACTCATTCAGTCCCAGCAGCCGTTTTCACTGAAGCAACCCCCTTCACTCCTGGCTGTTTTACTGGATTTTGACTGATTTTGCAAGGTCCATAGAATAACTTGTTCAATTTCTATAAAAACATGGAACATACTAAAAGAATGAGTAGTCTCAAATTTAAAATATTTTTGTCCGTTTCCGTTTTGCCGCAATTAGCATTAGAATATAGCCAAGTTTCATTTTTATTCACAAACCTGTTGAAAACACTGTCAAAAACAGCTTGTTGCAACATTGCCCTGGCTGAGCTCTGCTGCCACCTGCTGGCTGTTTTTTTTTCAAAGCCTTCTGTATGCTCTAACATAAAAACAAAAGCAGATGTTTTTGGGAGTGAAGGACAAAGTATTAAAAAACGTATTTATACGTTTTTGGGTTTGAATGAGTTAATCCACTGAATGCCTGATCCAAATGTCTCAATCTCAGTGTTACCTAGTTACTCTTGAAGAAAGTCAAAAAGTTACCAAACTAAAAAAAACAAATGTAAGCTTGAGATTTTCCTTTTCCTTACCTGCAGTGTTGGGAAGCTCTTCTGCCGGTCCCCCCAGCTGAGGACCCACACCTGGTCTCGAGACTTGTCGTAGTGCAGTTTGACGGGATACGGGTCGGTGCTGACTGTCTGCATCACACACACATTCACACACACAATATCAGCCTCTCTGCAATCCCAACGGACTGCATCTTTAGCTTTGTTTGTGTATGGTGCTCTAAAGGTAGCTTTCGACTGCAGGAAGCATGCGGCGTAGCAAAGGGAGACACGGGGAGGTTTATTTGTTATGGCCTATTCCTGTTCATTCCGCCAAGGGGAGAAAACAGGTGATGTGGTACGTTTGTCGTCCTTCCTGACTCGCAGCTCCGATCCTACTGAGGAAGAGCTCACTCTTTGGATTCTGTCTCAAACTCGCATACTGTCTCGGGTAAGCAAAAGCGCGTGTGCCTCGTGGAGACAGCGGGAGGTTCAGGTGCTTTAATTAACAGCTGCTAATATAACGCAGTGGAGCTCAACCTCCAGGCGGCCCGAATAAATGAGCCGCTGACAGTTTTCGGGGGAGCTCAGCCTGCTTAGCACCGAATGGGCGGCTCCAACCCCCCCGTGAGGCCGGCCAGGCGTAAACAGCCATCTGCAAGGGGGATGCGAGACACGCCCAGAAAAGCCACCGATACGCATGACTGCACTCATAGCCACTTTAAAAACGACAACAAGCATGTTGCTACGTTGAGTGACAGCCACATGAAATACAACAAATTCTCTCAGGGAAGCAAAAAAGGCTTTTTAATGGTAACAGAGATGGAACGCAACGAGGTTGCACTCCTTCAGTGCTCGCTGAACTGAGGTCTTGGATGGTATCATGTGATGTCATGCGTGACAGCCGTTCGAACTCCTGTTTTTTCGTTCAAAATCCGAGTTGTACTGCATGTATATAGTATTATTAGCTACGGGTGACCTGATACAAGGCCTTGTTTCAATGTCACGGTATCGGCCGGCCCTCTTTTGGCCGTTTTACGATCAGGAACTAGAAATATGGAATTAAAAGAAACGGAAATTCATTTTGTGCAAAAAGGAAAATGTTACATTGGGATATATTGGCCTCGCTCTAAAATGATCTGACATTGTTTTTTGAGGGGGAAATTTTATGTATAAAAGTACTAGTGGTACTTATGTATCAGTGATTACTCGTACTTGTATCAGTTTGAAAAAAGTGGTATCGAACAATCCTAAAAATTATTAAGGTAATGTTATATCGTCATGTATAAAACGTCATAAAATAAAACGCAATAAAACAAAATTATTAATTATTAACAATTATTAAACTTCAAAACAATTTTACATAAATAAAAATAAATATAAATTGGAAAAAATACAATAATCACTTTTTTTCTTTACCTATTATGTGTATGAAAAAAAAAAGTATATTTGTTGTAGAAAAGTTTAAATTTAGTCATCCAAAGGAACAAAACTTATTTAATTGTAAAATTTAAAAAATGTAATTTAAAATAAATTTAAAAAGCATTCTAAAAAGTACACAATTTTAAAACTTTTAAACTATAACTAATACAAACTAAATTTCTTCCACCATATATAATGTAGCACGAAAATGTACTATTGTCATCATAAACAGAATAAATAACTAATTTTGGGAAAAATAAATATAATAATAATAATAATAATAATAATAATAATAATAATGGCATAAAAACATATGTAAAGTAATTCTTCCTGTGGCTGGAGTTAATATTACAGCTGTACTGCCGCTTACCTGAATAATTGAATGCAGTGTGCGTGCTATTAATCATTGCAGGCATTGGCTTCCCCAAACCTCTTTAGTTAGCATTTTTGCAAAATGATGCATTGGCCTTATGGAGTTCGACTGCATAGCAACTGTTTAGTTAGTGACACGAATTAACATTAATTGCAAGTTAATGTGTCAATTGAGTTACCTGGACAGCCTTCTGCGATTGAACGTCCACGATGAGCAAACGATCCAACGTGGGCTGTGCGGCGTAAATAAATTTGTCCTTGACGTTGACCGCCGCCGACCACACACACTTCTGCACTTCGTCGTCTTCTGAGTCGGGACACACTTCCTCCTAGACACGCACACACAAAACAGTTTGCAGTTATCTTATCAACAGCGTTGCTGTTCCTTCCCTGCCTCCTGACAAATGAGGTTTTTTTTTTTTTTTTTTTCCCTTTCCACCGCATAATCCACACAACAAAGCCTGCACGTTCCCACGGATGTTCAGCTTCCAGGCCCTGGCAGCTTTTCGCCTGGCTGGCCGACGTCGCTATCCTCTGCCCAGCCGTCTGTTCCCGACTGCGGGGCGATTTAGAGCGGCTGCTGGCCAGGAGAGATGAAATAAAAAGGCTTCGGGATGTTGGAATTAACGCTTCTCGCGTGTATTTATAACCGCAGAGGCAGTACGGTGACAGGTGCCTTCCCTCTGGCCAACTTGTCTCGGTTAAGAAGGGGCATATACTGCTCTTGTCCTCTGGAGTAGTGCAGTAAATCCACACTGGTACTAATGTCACGAAATAAAATCTATAGCATTAGTAGTTCACAAAAGAAGGTAACGCAGTGGTCTGCAAACGGAGTCATGGTGGCAGCTACAGAAGAGCTAAGGCAAAGGTCACGGGTACAAAAAAAGCTCTTCATTTCGAACAAATGGTCGCTAATGCAAGTTGCTAAGGTAGAAATCTATATACTTGTCAAATATCACAATGGCAATGACATCACTCAAATATTACAAACAGATGGACTCAGATGCATGACAAAAGTTACAGAAGATACAAATTAGTCACTTGTGCATAAGAAGTTGGTTACTCCAAGCCAACACGAATTATAGCTAGCTAAAAGCTAGCGTAGTAGTCTTCATCTTAACTCGGTGCATGCCGCTTCTTGTAATACATCACAAATAGGTGGACTCGAGTCTGCGAAAGCAGTCAAAGAAGATCCAAATTAGTCATTTGTTCATAAGAAGTTGGTTAGTCCAAGTCAACATGAACGGGAGCTAGCTAAAAGCTAACACAGTACAGTCTACATCTTCACTCTATACAGCTGCTTCGTGTGATACATCACAAATAAGTGGAGTCAAATGTACAACGGCAGTCACAGAAGATCCCAATTAGTTACTTGTTCTTAAGAGATTGGTTAGTCCAAGCCAACATGAATGGGAGCGAGCCAGATGCTAACATAATTGTCTACATCTTTACCCTGAACAGCCACTTCTTGTCAAACTGTAGATCACAAATAACTAGAGACAAATGTACAACGGCAGTCACAGAACATCCCTATTAGTCACGTGTTCATAAGAAGTTTGTTACTCCAACCCAAAATGAATGACAGCTAGCTAGAAGCTAATGTATAAGCACTGTAGCCTAAACAGTTTCACTCTGCGCATGTCGCTTTTTGTCATACATCACAAACAAGTGGACTCGATCCTACGGCAGCAGTCACAGAAGGTCCAAATAAGTCGTTTGTTCGAAAAAGATGGATATTCTTCCTCTTCTTTTACCGCCATTCGATTTAGTGCAGTTGACTGTGTGAATGGGGGCGGCTGCTATGTCTCGGCACATCACATACTTTGTGTGGGTTTGTATGTGGGCGAGTTAAATATGTTTGCTTTTATACCGTGTGGAATTCCCTCAAGAGCCACAAGTATATTTTTCTTGAGAATTCATTAAAATCCTTAATGCAGTATTACTGGTCTTAATACTCATGTCCTTGTCATTCCTGCTACATTGAATCTAAACAAGACAAGTATTTCCTCTACCAATGTAGTGTAGCATATTATGGTTTGCTAAAGAACCAGCCCAAAAAAAAAAATCCAATTATCCACACAAGCGTCTCACCGGGGGATGGAAAACTTCAAAACAGTCTCTGTAACATAGAGACTTCCTGGAGGGATACAAACATACCGTGTATGAAAAAAGTCCAACTAGCAGTTGAAATGAAACTGGAATTTGCCTAAAATGGCTTCTTACATGACAGACTTTCTGTATAATGTTAGGTTCGCGTCCTTGAGTTTAAAAAAATAAATAAAAATAAAATAAAATATGCGTCCTTGTATGATAGACATGTCAGCCCAATTTGGTGTTTGTGGGGACATTTTTTCCTCTAGCTTTCCAGTTGACTTTTTGGGGGTCATGTTGGAGGACCCCAAAGGTACATGAAAAAAATGAGCCCCAGACAACATGAATTTTTTTCCCGACTTTCTATCATGAGCAGAACCACAAAAAGTAAAGGAAAACCCACGAGGAAGAAAAGACACATAAAGTCTGCCATTTTGTTTTAGAACGGGAATTCGGTGAATCTTGAAAATAATGATGAAACGTTAACAAATGCTGTGGGGGGCGCTATTGAATGTGTTTTTGTGTACTTCTCACCTTAAGAGCCAGCAGTTTCTCGCTGGGCTTGATGTGCCTCTGTATCTCGCACGCCACCGGTTGGATGACTTTAATGCCGTCCTGGTAGAACACGTAGAACATGTTTCCGATACCGAGACCTGCGACAACAAAACGTCACTCGCCTGGTGAAATAGGGTCCGCACTATACACCCCAGAGTAAATAAGGCGGCGTGCGATCATTTAATCCCTCTTGTCACAGTTGGCTAACCCTATTACAGGAATTCAATTAAGCCACTTTAATGAATGCAGCCACGGAGCCGTACCTTCATCCCGCCACAGAATGTTGGCCACTGCCAGGGAGGAAAAAGAGAAAGAGAACATTGAACATTAAACGCCACAATCAATAACATCACATTTGTGAGACTTTTATAGGAATGCTCGGTGGCCGCTATCCAATGCAACAGATAATTGAGTCCTCTGCTCGGAAATAAGGATGGGTTTTTTTGTGTGTGTGTGTGTGTGTGTGTGTGTTTTTTTAGACACCACAGACCGTGTTTACGCTTACGGGAATCGGTTTAAATCAACATTATTTAGCATGAGCCTGAAATACTAGCAAAGCAGCCGACAAGCCGGGACACCTTGTTGGTTTGTTCAATTTTTCATGTGCTGCATGAACAACAAACAATTCATACTAGAACATTTTGTTGTTGTTTTTTCAGACTGGCACCAGCACGAATATTCACTTTTGAGTATTCACAAATACAGATACCAAGTACAAATACCACTGATACGTATAATACATACAATTTCAGGTAATGCAATGGCAGATAATTACATGCACTGATGTGTCAAATGGCCGCAGTGTAGCACCAACTCTTGGCAAGGAAGACCTTTTTTTTTCTCCTCCCCCTAAAATATCAGTGGCTGGTATCGACATCCTTTGCGAGTCCTTGGAAATAAGGCTCGTTACTTGCCCATCCCTAGTTATAGCATAGACAAGACGAGCACTGTTGCAACCAAGTATTTGTATATGCCCAAGTACTTACTTATTCTCCTCCTATGGGGAGTGTAAAGGATGGATTAATTGATTGTAGATGTTAGATTCGCAATTGTATGTTTGTGATCACAACTTAGTGCAACTGAACATTTGTGAACATTATTGCAAGTTTGTTATCCATATCACAATTGGATGTTTGGGATCCGATTCACAGATGGACATTTGGGATGAGGAGCGCAGTTGGGTGGTTGTGATCACAGCTGTACATTTAGGTTCAGAATCACAACTGGACGTTTAGGATCAGGTCCACAATTGTATTTGTGATTTCAATTGCACTTTTTTATATCCGGATCACAATTGTACATTTTGGGATCCGGATCACAATTGTACATTTTGGGATCCAGATCACAATTGAATGTTTGGGATCTAGATCACAATTAGATGTTTAGGATCAGGACCACCATTGTAAATTTGGGGTCAGGATTGCAGTTATGTTTGTGATCTAGATCACAATTGTACATTTGATATCCGTATCACAATTGGATGTTTGGAATCCAATTCACAGTTGGGTGGTTGTGATCACATCTGTACATTTAGGAACAGAATCACAACCTGATGTTTAGGATCAGGTCCACAATTGTATGTTTGTTATCCCAATTGCACATTTGGGATCTGGATCACAATTGTACATTTTGGGAACCGATCACAATTGGACGTTTGTGATCTAGATCACAATTAGATGTTTGGGATCAGGATTGCAGTTATGTTTGTGATCTACATCATGATTGTATATTTGATAGCCAGATCACAATTGGATGTTTGGGACCCGGATCACAGTTGTACAGCTGAACCACAGTTGAATGTTCGTGATAACAATTGTACATTTGTCATCTGAATCACAATTGTACATTTTGGGATCACATTTGGACGTTTGCAATCAAGATCACAATTGTAAGTTTTTGATTGATAGGCACTTAAGAAATAATCCAGACAGACCACTCTGAGTTGTTTCCTAGTGACCTATTACCATACTATGAATATTTTAAAAGTTTATCCTCAATAACAGGTCAAGCTGTGTAGTATATATTCAGAGCTACTTGATGTGGGTTACCTCGGATGCCTCTGCTGACTAAATCATCTTTCAGGCTAAGGTGATTTTGATGCTTCATTAATGTGGATTAATGGCCCATCTTTCTGCTCTTAGAAGTAGCAGACCTCTTTTTTTGGGGGGGGGGGGCTAATGAGACTCGCAGTGCCACACCAAAGTCTGAGTGCTTCTAAAAGCTGGACGCTCTGAAATGCTCTACCTGTTACCTCTATCATTACTGCGTCCATCAGGCTTCTTCACTATAGTTTAATTGTAATTTGCATTTTTTTGGTAGTTTAGTTTAAACTCGTAGCAGCTCCACAAATCATTTGTTGTAGCGAGGTGAGTTCATTGCCACCATAATCTCGAGTCAAAACAAAAACAAAAAAAAATCAGCTGTGCGACGATTTTGACTGTCCAGTTTTATGATGGCAAGAGGAGAACACCAGCGACAGCGTCACTGTAACGAGGAAAAGATGCAACGCCGTTCTTGATTTGGTTTCCATGCAAATTCAACACTACGTCCTTTCACGTCGACCTTCTCTGCCTATTGTCTGCCCGTCCCACCGTCAGCCGACCTCCGTCTTCCATTTTCCACTACGCTGTCCAATTTGCGGGCCAATTGGCGCCGATGCTAATCTGTCCTCCTGCACTCATTCTCCCGCAGAACGGCTCTGGGAAAGGGACAAAGCGGCGGGGGTCAGGCGTAATCTTTGCGGGGGTAAAAAAAAAAAAAAAAAAAGCGCTTTGTCGAGTGTTTCCTCTGCCGTGCACTCTTGCGTATCTTTTCAGCTCATTAAGAAGCGTCACAAAAGGAGCGCTGTGTCGTCGGCAGAATGGACGGCGGGCGGAAAATGGAAAGAACAATGCCGTTTTATGTGAGAACTTGCCAGGGATGGAAACAAAATGGAAAAAGAGCGGCGTCGTACGAGCGCCCATATTGATGCTATTCATCACCCGGGGTCGGAAAGACTGCGGCTGCTGGGCGCGTGCGAGGGGCCCATACATCAACTTCAGCGTCCATGTAGCAAAAACAAGCGGCGGCGGGCAATCGTTTCGCTCTCGCAAGCTCGCGATAAATGTTTGCGCCGGACGCCAAAGCTCGGGGATGTCACGCTCGGGATGCCCGGCGGCAAGGTTACATACACTGTGACCCGCTCACGGTGATGGTGACAGACCATTCATTGATTCAATATATATTCCAAAATACTTCCTTGACACCGACTTAGAACATTATAGAAAGAGCACAAAAAACACAAATAGGTGAGGATTCAGCAGAAAATGTTACTTGGCAACTTGCAGTAACTCCCTATGCACCAGAGCTGTGATGTTCAGGTTTTGTTACTTATTCCTGAAATATTACATGGCTTAGCACCTTCCGATCTTGCTGACTTAGTGGTGGTACCTCATGTTCTGTCCTGAGAGCATCACTCACAACATCGCTGGTCCTTTGCTGACTCTGAGAGCTAAAAAGAAGTCAGCAGGATCCAGAGCATTCTTTATCCAGACTCCAGTGCTCCGCAATGCCCCACCCATGGAAATTAGAACTGCTACCAGGACTGAGACGTTTCCTTTATTAACTCATTCAAACCCAAAAACGTAATACTTTGTCCCTCACTCCAAAAACGTATTTATACATTTTTTAATGCTAGAGCATACAAAAGGCTGTGATACATCTTCTGACTTGAAGAGGTGGCTTAAAGCAATGGTAGTTATTACAAAAAACGGCCAGCAGGTGGCATCAGAGTCTAAGAGATCAGTCAGGGCCATGTTGCAACAAGCTCTATTTCTCAGTGTTTTCAACAGGTTTGTGAATAATGACGAAACTTAGCTATATTCTAATGCTATTTTCTGCCAAACAGAAATAGATGTGAGTGAATGAGTTTAGGAAGAAATAAAAAAACAACAATTTAGCAATAGTCTTAAATCTGGTAGACAAAAGTTACATAGTAAGCGACACGTAGAAATGTGTACTGACTGCAGATTAACTTGCAGTTGTTTGTCAGTGTTTCCTCTTCATTGCTTTCCTGCCTGCTCTGAGCAATCCCAATATAAACACAACAAATCTTCCATCTAAAAGAGTTGAGCACTGCGCCAACAGAGTATGGATTAAATGGAATCTTCCGCCCATTGTTGTCTTTGTCCATTATCTGTCGGGGAAAAGAGAGGCTGCCAAGTTGAATGAAAGTGTTGAATCTATTTCAATATTTTCTTAAGGAGATACCTTCAATCAAATCAAGGCCATTTAACAACCAGGAAAAAAAAATAGAAAAGAAGCTCTTGGCCCATCTTCAGGTTCCATACAACACAATACAACAATTTATTTTATTTATATATTTTTTGGCCGTACAACGCCCGACTTTTCAGCCCACTAGCTTTCCAAGACGCCGTGTTCTGTTCCCGCTGAGGTCATTTCTTATCTAACAGACCTTCACTGTGAGTCATAAAGTTTGATGGGGAGGATTTAGCGCAGTCGTGAGACCAGACGGCGATCCACAAGCACCGATGTGCTGACGTTTTGACGAGCAGGGCTTCGCCATAGCCCGATGATGGCCTTAAAAGTAAGCTTGTGATGGCCTGTAATGAAAGGATTTTTTTTTCTTTTCTAAGAGTACCGTAAACACACCAAAAGTTGTACAGGTAAAAATAAATAAGACCGTTAAAGCCACCAAAAGCTACATACGATCACTCTTAATCCCTCAAAAGTTGCACAGGTACAAATAACCCGTCATATCCCCCAAATTTGTGCAGGTAAAGTAAAACTTAGTTACACACCAAAAGTTAGAGGTCAAAATATAAGACTACCATAAACCTTTCAAAAGTTGCAGAAGTCAAAATCAGACTACCTTAAATCCTCCAAAAATTGTGGCGGTCAAAATAAGACTACCTTAAGTCCTCCAAAAATTATGATGGTCAAACTAAGACTACCTTAAATCCCCCCAAAGATGCACATTTTGAAATACAACTACCTCAAACATTTCCAAAAGTTTTACATTTTAAAATAAGACTACCATGAGTCCCATTAAAAGTCGGGCATGTAAAAAATAAGACTACTGTAAATCCCCCCCAAACTCGGACAGGTTAAAGTAAGACTACTTTATAAAGCCTAAAGGTTGGTTATGTTCAAGTAAAACCTACCGTAAATCCCTCAAAAGTTGCATCGGTTAAAGTAAAGACTACTGAAAATCTTATCAAAGTTGCACAGGCAACCAAAAGTTGCAAAGGTCAAAATAAGACTACCTTAAATCCCCTCCAAAATTGCACAAGTTCAAACTACTATAAATACACACAGGTACTGTAAATCCCCTAAAAGTTGCACACTTTGTACAGGCCCAAAAAAAAGTTAGAAAACTCCAACTAAGACTACCTTAGATCCCCCAAAAGTTGCACATGTTGACAAAAGATTACCTTAAATACTCCATTCCTAAGGTTTTACACTTTAAAATAAGACTACTGTAAATCGCCTCAAATTTGCAAAGCTCAAAGACTACCTTAAAATTCTCCCACAGTTGCACCTGTTAAAGTGAGTAAATCTTATAGAAGTTGCACAGGTAAGCAAAAGCCGCAGAGGTCAAAATAAGATTACCTTAATTCCCCCAAAAAGGTGCACATGTTGAAATAAAATTGCCATTTTGCAGGCAAATTGTTGTGTGTGTGTGTGAAAGGGGACTTATGTGTCTCTACTTAACGAGGCTGAAAATGCCAGCAGTTATTTGAATAATAAGTCCCGTCAATATGTCAACAAACAACATTATTCCAAGACTACTTCTTAGAAATTTGGATGCATTTTTCTAAATAATAAGGGGGGGCTCCCCTAATTAACAGTGACCTTTTATCAAATGTCATACGTTGTTTGGGGGTTGGAGAGCAGTTGTCAACATGCGGCGGCGCTCCTCAGGGTAATTAAGCTTCCCAAACCACATGCACACGCACACATGCACACACGCAGACACACACTTGCACACTATCAAATAGGTAGTGAGTGAGTTAAAAGTAGTCACCCACAGTGTTGTCACTTTTTTGTTCTTTTGCTATAATTGAGTTACTTTTGCCAAGGCAGAGTTTTGTTCTGTTCTGTTTCCATTTCTCTGATAGTTTGGATGTCTGTGCACAGTAGATTTTACCACCGTTTTTAGTATCTGAGAGTCTGCAGTCGAGGGTTGTTAGCCAATGCGCAGCAAACTGCAAAACAAAACAAAAAAGAAGCCCCCCCCCCCCCCCACCCACGCGCACACACACACACAGAACTCATTTGTGACTAGGGATGCAACGATACAATATCCCGATATAAAGGTCACAATAAGATAATTATTACGATATTGTGGGGAGGTTGGCGATACTAATAAAGGTCACAATACTGTAAAAAAAAAAAAAGTTCATACTAAAAAAAAAAAGCCCACAAGATTGTGCTTTTGTAAAGTACAGCAATGCATATAAACAACCTATAATCTCTAATAAGACTTAATTTCGAGGCACTTACTTTCTAATGCACGCACATATTAAGTTCCTCCACATATTGACTCGGTTCACAAGCATATTACGTTCCCTTCACCTGACCATTGGTATAGATGTTAAACATAGAAGGCCAAAACATCCCTAATGAAAATTAAATTGCACTAATAATCTAGCCACCAGAGGGTGCTAGAACTGCACAAATGGAAATCAACCTGACTTTTTAAACTGATGTGTTACTTTTAAATATTGTGAACCTGACGACGAAGATATTGTGGCAGTTTTAATATCACAATATTGCCCATATTGTTACATCCCTAGCTGTTACAGTATTTTGTCATTTATTTTGCTACTTTCCTATTACCTAAGGCCTCAGTGCAATCTTATGACACCATAGCACAAAGTACACTAAAAGGTTAGACAGATGTCATCTTATTTCGGGTTCTTTAAAGTGCTGATAATTGTAGTTTGGATATTACTGTATACTAGCCGCACTTGGTTTCATGTTGGAGAACCCGCAATCAAAACGTGTTAGCCAAACTGTAAGTCCGTAAGGCAAATCAATCAAGGTATTTTCGATTCTCTACCATTTCCGTTTCAACTTTATTTTCAACATTAGCGCATTCTAGATTTAGCTAGTTGATAATTTTTTGCATCCGAGAACCAGTAGCAGAATTGCAGAATTGCATAACAAACTTAAGAAGAAGCGATTCCCGTAGAAAAGCCGGTAGAACGCAAATGAACAATAACTGTAATACGGGAATACTGATGACTGACCGTTTAGGCTAGTGATGGGCATTACAGTTCTTTGAGGTGAACTGAATCAGTTCATTTAAAAGAACCGTTAAAAAGATTCGTTCACCAAATCGTTCACCACACCCCCACCCCCACACCCTCCACAGAAAGGATAATAATTCCATTAAAGATATCCCCAACGTCGTCATCTCCCCGCTGCTACAGTGTGAGGCACACAGTCATGTGCTGGTGAGAGAGAGACTGTCACTCGCTCTATTTTGTTTTTATGCGTTTGCCCGCAACCCAGTACGTGGACTGACACCACATTAGCCATTAGCTTGGAGAAACACATGATAATGAAAGCTTGTCCCCAACATGGAAGTAGTGGCGTTTCTATGACTAGTTCCTTCCTTGGCAAATCGTGAATCACTCAATGCAAGACTACAATCACTCACTCACTGAACTGTTATGGCAGTACGTTGACTCAATGACTCGCACGCAAACGAGAAATGGAGGCAGCACGTTCACTCACTGACCCGTTCCTGAACCGGAAATGGCAACACGTTCTCCCACTGACTCGTTCACTCACTGATCCGTTCAGGTCTTCGCGAACGGGAAGCTTCCTCAGTGACTCGTTCCTGAAAACCAATAGTGAGGCTGCATGTGTAGTAAAATCCCGCCCACGTCTGACGCTAGCTTCTGATTGGTCGCTTGTGAAAACTGACGGCATGAGCGTGGCTGCTCTCAAATGAACTGAGAAGAGAATGAATCACTTGAAGAAGTGAGCCGTTCACTCATGTTCAATGAAAAGATTCATTCTAAAGAACGAATCGGTCGTGACCGATGCAACACTAGTTTAGGCCAAAATACACGCAGTCCTCAGATTAAATGGCCCAATGTTTTAAGGTTACGAACTTGCATGGATTTGTGTTAAAGTCGTGGAAGAAGCCACGCCCAGTTACTTGCTTTTTATTCACATATTCTTCATATAGAAATTAACTGTAATTATGACTATTGTGGTAACATAGGCTAGTGATGGACTGCGATGTGTTCCGACTTAGGTAGAAATTTGGGTTATAATTCCAATTGTACGAGCGGAACTGTCATAAGCCGAAGAGTAGACTCTCTGTAACAAAGGTAGACAGTGGCTGACTTAGCAGATTTCCTCACAAGTTATTTAATTGAATTTTGTAGGGGTTAATGACAGGAGGACAGGAAGTACAAAAGCCTTCTTTTTCCCGCTGCAGACAATCCAACATCTCATTGTACCTGTCGCCGTTATTATGCTTTGAGTTTAACAATGGGCTGTGAGCCGGGCCATTTTTTTTTTTAAATTTTTTTTTTTATTTTTTTGCTCATGATACCTTATTCCTCCCGTGAGGGAAATAAAATTGGAAGCAGTCGCAATGTCAAGTTTCTCTTGTTGCCAGTCCTCAAAATCTGACACAGTCTTTAAACCCCTATTGAAATGGTTGCTTTCCTTATAAAACAGCAAATTGAGTCCATTTTTAACACGGTCAGCATGTAGCAATGGTCTAAACAAACTGAACAACACCATGATGTCACCGCCTGCCTCTGAAGGTCAAAACATTTTTTTATTTTTTTTATGAGAGCCGCACTCTATTTTGCTGTCAATAAAGTACATTTGGGAGCAGTTGACTTATTTTCCAGGCCTGTTAAACGGTCTGTCGTGGTTTAGTCGACAGTCTGCTGCTAAATCGCACAAAAGAGATGCCCTTCACGGTGTGCCAATTGTTTCTGCGCTCTGCCGCTATTTGTTATTTTCCTCACCGAGGCTGTGTCACCGCTGCATCGGAAATCAAGGGCGGACATCTCCAACGGACGTCTTGACGCAGACTTACAGGTTTTGCGCGCCGAGTCCTCCACGAACAGCGAGGAGATATCCTCGTCCACGCCCGCCTGGTTTCTGGCGATGCAGGTGTAAGCGCCCGTGTCCTCAAAGCGCACATTGCTGATGTGCACTTCGCTGCCGTTAGCTGAGAAGAGCAGACGTGCACACACACACAAAAAAAAAATAGTATGTTCCAAGCATCTGCTCAGGTTAAAGTAATACTTTGGATCACACATGGCATTCGAAATGAGACAACCTTAAATCTGACTCAAATTGTTTGGGATAAATATGACTTGTCTTAATTCTGCAGAATAGTCACACAGGTTTAATTCACCAAAAATTGCACAGGTTAAAGTAAGTCTACCTTAAATCCCCCCAGACATTATGCAAGCTAAAAGAAGACGACAAAATTTGCTAAAAGTTACAAAGGTTAGAATAAGACTGTTAATTCCGAACAAATTGTCCAGGTTAACAAAAAACTGACATAAATCCTTCATATATTGCACAAGACTATTGTAACTTCCCCCAAAAGTTACCGATTCAAATAAGACAACCATCAATCAAAACAAAAGTTGTGCTGGTTAAACTGATCTGTCCTTAAATGTCATCCAACATTGCAAAAAAGAATATAAGACTACCTTAATTCCCCCACTAAGCTACAAGGTTTTTAAAAGAAAGGCGACTATAAATCCCTCAAAAGTTGTACAGGTTTACATGACAACCTTAAATCACCCCCAAAATTGCACAGGATAAAGTAAGACTGTCAAATCCCGCAAAAGTTGCATAGGTTAACGAAGACTGCAGTAAATTGTCCCAAACTCATACAACTTAAACAGGCACGATTGTAAAACTTACAAAAGGTACGCAATTCAAACAAGACTTAAAAAAAAAAAAATCCCTCAAATTTTGCACAAATTCAAATATGACAACCATAAATCCCAACTAAAGTCAGTCATGTCTGTTAAAATCCCACGCAAAATTGCATAACACAAAATAAGAAAAGTTACGCAGGTTTAAAGTAACAAAGATTAACATAAGACTAATTTAAATCTCCAAAAAGTTTTGTTAAAAATAAAACTATTGTAAATCTGCAAAAAGTTGCAATAATTAAAATAAGACTACCGTTACATCCCCTACTCGTTGCACAGGTTGGACTGACAATTGTAAACTGGTCAACAAAACTGTTGTAATTCCCTTATAAATTGCAATGGTTGATATGAGACTATTGAAAATCTCTCAAAAATTGCACAGGTAAAAATAAGACTTTCCCTCCAAAATTTGCATACTTTGAAGTAAGACAAAATCAGATCGCTAAAAAAAAATAAAAAAATGCATATGTTAAAGTAACACTATTAGCTAATGTGCTGGGCTTAAAAAAAAAAAAAAAGACTAGCTAATTACCACGTTGCTACCTTGCAAGGTGAGTTGCTTGGACAGCTTGGGCTTGATATCCATGCCGTTCTTGAGCCAGGTCAGCTGCGGGCGGGGGATGCCCTCGGCGTGGCATCGTAGGCTGGCGGTGACGCCTGGCTCCCGGGCTTGACTCTCCGGGTACACCCGGATGACGGGCGGAACTGCGGCGGAGGGGGCACAGAGGCCGACAACATTTCAATCCACTGGCAGTGTGTGAAGCAACATTTTGTCGTATTATACTGTTACAAGTTCAACCGTGTGTAATCCAATCCATCCATCCATTTTCTTGACCGCTTATTCCTCACAAGGGGGGTGCTGGCGACTATCTCAGCTGGCTCTGGGCAGTAGGCGGCGGACACCCTGGACTGGTTGCCAGCCAATCGCAGACCGTGTGTAATACAAAATGTTATTTGGCGGATTTTAACCAAAGAACTGAGCCAAGACCTGTAAGCACGAAATTTACAGTATAATTGAATAAAGTATTAGTATTCCATTAGCATCAGCTTTTAGGTAAGCTTTCGAGCGGCGTCTTTAGAGCGCGATCAATGTTTTCGTTTGTTTCGCCGCGGCCTTTGCTCCCGTATACAAATCACGCATATAAATGAGCCAGAGAACCATTAGGAGGTCATTGACTTTTTTTTCCCCGGCTTCTGATCGATTGGAAGCAACCTTTTGTCAGCAAGCGGACGAAGTGCAACGTCTAGCAGCTGACTTGACACTTTAAAATAATAAAATAAAATAAAAAATCTTTACCCTGTGGTGATGGCAAATCACCAAAACACGCATAGTGAACTTCCAAACGGTGCGATACAATAATAATCACATGCATTTATGCATAAGGTACACAGGGGAGGGATTACTTATTGCTAATCCAGCCGCACAGAACATGTTGCATATCGGAGAAATTGAAAGGGAACGGAGCACACAGTGTGAAATATTCACAAACACACAACTCCATCTTGTCATCTTCCGAGCCTACCATCATCCGCAAAATCATTTTTTTAATCTCCTGCCTAAAAGACTTCCAAATGTCCCGCCCCCACATCCATCCCCGTAAAAGTTGTTCTTTAGGCAAGCAGGTGGATGGCGGCCTCCAGGAATGGCCGCCATGGCCATCTGGACAGTCACGTACTGGCGGGCTTTGGAATGTCCCGTTGGTGTGTTGGCAATCGCACAAATGGGCCGCCGTGCCGTTAACAATCGCAAACACAAGGTCACAATGCAGTTGCAATGACGGAGACACAACCACAAAAAAGACACAAGAGGCTATAAGACCGTCCAGAACATTGATTGAATTTTAACATATGAAATTATGTGGATTATTTTTTTTTCACTATGGTCCGTAAATGACTGCATGCATTATTATATGAAATATATTTTGTCTGATACATCTTTGGATTTGACTAGATGGAAATTTGGTAATAGACTCGACATGCAGCCCTTCCGTGTTCGGTGTAAGATGGCACGTCAACGCACGACTGACATGTTAACATTGAAAACATCGCAATACTGCCTGGAGGAGGAGAGGACTCCTCGTCTATGAAAAGTAAAAACATTAGCTGCAAAACGGCTACACTTAGCTTACACATATCTTAAGCTTACACCTAGCTTAGCTAGGAAATAGCAAACCTTTTATAACGAGATGTTATTTTTCAGTTGGATGGTGACACCGTAGCTTGTAACATATTAACAGCAGAAACGTATCCACCTTCTGACCTTTCCAACAGAATGCTTAATGTCTTGCCGTCTACACGATAAGGTCTATTCTGCCAAAAGAAAAAAGAAAAATTAATAGAAATATGATGTGTTCTTATATATTAGGCATTGAGTAAATATATATATATATTTTTATATTATTAAAAATACAAATGTTTTTAATTTGACAAATTTATATTTATTATAAATAAAAAATACATTTGAATAGTTTTTGTTTCTAACAAGATGGATTTGAAATAAAATGGGCTCAACATTGGTGTTTACTGTATGTAAAAAAATATATATTCCGCATTCTCTTAGCCGTGGAGAGGATAATCGTGATATTTGAAGAGGACATAAGTTTTGGGACTTTTCAATTTTTTTGACTTTTTAATCAATTTTCCGGTACATATGATTTTGAACGGACAATTTGTGTCTGGTACGTTTGTTCCAAATTTGTCTTTGCCTTACATCATCGGTGTCAAACATACGGCCTGCGGGCCGGATCAGGCCCGCAAAAGGGGTTTAATCCGGCCCGCAAAATGATTTTGTAAAGTTAAAAAATAATAATATTGTAATGTCGGATTAATTAATCAGCCAGCCACAATCAAAATATATAACATTTGTAATTTCACAAGCAGTCCTGAGATGAGCAATGCAACTTGTATGGGGGAATCTTCCTGGATGTCATTATTTTACACACAACTTTAAAGTTACGTTTTATTTTATTATTATTATTATTATTATTATTATTATTATTATTATTATTATTTTAAATCATAGACCGACATAAACATGTTAAATACGACACAAATTCAATTACTGGTAACACAAATAGATATAATGATTAGCGTCCTTATAACGTCATTAACTGCGCCACGCAATGCATTCTGGGAACAATATATATGCAAAACAGTTCGATTTAACACGTCCGAAACGTATACAGGCAAACTGCTGCCACCTTCCATTTGCATTTGTGTTATTTTTCGGAAAAACATGATTACAGTTGAGCTCCGTAAATTTAGGGCTGGTCCACAAATCTGCATATAAATGACGACAATTGTTTTTAAGTTATATACCGTTATTTTACCGATGCGGCCCACTTGATAATATATTTTCCTCCATGCGGCCCGTGAGCTAACGTGAGTTTGACACCCTTGCCGTACATGGACATTTGTTCGTTGCATTTAAAAAGAAGAAGAAAATAAAAAAACTTTTCTTTCTTTCTTTTTTTTTTAAATTATATCTTTGGGAATTAATGTGCATTTTTTTTAAAATAAATTAAGTAATCTATATCATCACCCTCTTAAAATAATTGCAAAAGCCATTTTTTGGGGGAAATCATCTCCTCGTGATGCAAATGGTTCAATTTTTGTGTTTCCTGACAAATCTGAAAACATGACTTAGGCAATTATTTTAAGAAGGTGTCGATTTGGGTTTGAAGATTAATTTTTAAATTTAAAATAAAAATTTATTTGGTGTCTGAGGAGATTTGTATAAAAAATCTTTGGCTTTTGGCAGACAGATTTTTTTTTTTTCCTCCTATGTTTGAAACCAATTAGTCCCCATGGGAAATAATTTAAGTCGAAAAGAACCTGTTCTATCGTAAAACATATGAAATGTTCTGGACTGAAAAAAAAGACTAATATGGATCATCTGTAACCGAGGCACTCGAGTCCATCCGTTCCTAACGTGTGCAGAGTGAAGAGACGGCCGAGACGCCTTTTCCAGCTGCCCTCATCCACTCGCGCGTTGAGCTCCATACGTGGAGAATGTAAAGGACGACGCGCGCTGCGGGCACACTGCGACATCGCGCCGCTGACGGGCCCTTCACGCAGCTCGCCGGCCGCTCGTCAATCACCCGGCGCGGCCACGCGCACGTCCACACACTCCCCCACACACCCACACATACGGCAAGGGCTGTTTTGCTCTCCAACTGTGAAATTCCAAGCAGACACTTCAATCACGCAGAGGAGCTGGAGGCGTCCGCCCAAAAGCACAAGTCGTGCAGGTACCTGAGAGATATGCGCCGCCAATCACATGCATGCCAACATGCTGTGACTAATGTGCGGATGCAAAAAGTAGTGCTGGCCAAGCATGCTGGATAACAATTTCCCTACTGGAAATAATGTGAGGGGAATTTAAAATCCCTTCACTACAGTGGCCATGCTTTAAGTCACATTTTGACATTAACCCAGTGTTTCTCATTTGTTTTTCTGTGCAGGGGAAGAAGAAATATTTTGCACCCCAAAGTCTCTCAAAAACTAAAATTTGTATCATTTGTCTATCAATTTGTTGCAAGTGCACCATCAGGGGAGCTAATACGCCACTCTCCTGACAATGATAGCACCACTGCCATCTACTGGAGTGGATGCGCTATTACTTACTTATTCTGGTACAGCCTAAGAAAAAAAAAAAAAAAGTAAGGTTCTCTGGGTCATACATGTCTTCCCCTATGGAGCACCAAAACTGCCAAAATTAGAAATAAATAAATGACTAAATAAATAAATAAATGACTAAAAGTGAAAAATAAAAATGAATATATAAATAATATAATTTGAAAATTATATAAAGAAAATAAATATAAATGGAAATAAATCCGTTTTTATTTTCACTTGTAGTCATTTATTTATTTATTTAGTCATTTATTTATTTTGAATTTTGGCAGTTTTGGGCCGTACTGCCGAGTCGAAATGTTATTCAAATGAGGGGGCGGTCCTAAGCGTGTCTTGGGTTGGACTCAATAACTGCTTGTCATTGGTCAAGTCTGCTCTCATTTGTTGTCTAGCAAATCAAGTCGCAAGTTGAGGTGAGAGTAGACAAGATAGTCGTCCGTTGCTGGAGCTCTCCATTGCAAGCCGGCAAGACTTCCTCGTTCACCGAGCTGCTCACTCGACCAATGACAGGCAGTTTGCAAGGGCGGAGTCCAACCCAAGACACAGTTAGGACCGCCCCTCATTTGAATAACATTTCGACTTGGCAGTACGGCCCAAAACTTCCAAAATTCAAAATAAATAAATGACTTAATAAATAGATAAATAAATGACTAAATGACAAAAAATGGAAATAAAAACTGATTTATTTCCATTTATGTTTATTTTTTGGATATAATTTTTGAATTATATTTTTTATGTTCATTTTTATTTTCACTTAGTGATTTGTTTATTTATTTAGTCATTTATTTATTTTGAATTTTGGCAGTTTTGGTCCTCCATACTCCCTGGCATTGCACCGCACATGACATTTTGTAGTTTGGCTGTGCAAGTCCATGCTAGTGTTGTTCCGATACAGATATCGGGAGTCCGATGCGGCATAAAACAGTGGTATTAGTACTAACAAGTAACATGCCAATGCCATTATTTCCCGACTAATATAGGACTTTGAATGCAGCATCTTGTGCCTTGCTCGTGCACGACATCCACTGATGTGTGATGCGTTCACTGCAAAATATCCTATTGGCCCTTGAAGGCTCTGAACCAATGGCAGGGCAGCTTTAGAATTACAATTAAAAACTTTTTTTCAAACGGCGTGTTATAGGTACGTTATCGGCATCAGCCGATACTGCAAAATTGGGTATCTGAATCGGTATTGGGGGCCAGAAAAACTGTATCGGAACAGTCCATTAGTCCATTTGTATTTATAGTACACATGCATGGCTGAATCTTTGAAGTTATATACGGAACATATTACAGTGGCAAGATCCACAAGTTAGCCTCCAGAAGGTTATTTAGAAAGCTGGTGAAGTGGTATCCATGTAGTAGTATCGGACCATTTTTTTTCCTGAGTAAAGACGCATAGTACAATATTGGCATTTGTGTATCCCCCAAAATTACTTAGAGGCGCCGTGTAAATAAAATGACATGTCTGAAGATCCCAAACATGTTTATAATGTCTTTGGAAAGTGTGAGCGGGATAAAACCGTACTAGAAAGTATCCTCTCGATCAACGGGGGTTCACTGTACTGTATTTGCGTAATAATCTTTCTCTGTCGGTGTTATTACGGCAGCATCTGCGCCGCTGATGAAACACGGCCGACCATCTGCGAGGAAATGCTTTCCGAGGGCGCCGCGCTTCGGATAAAACGTCTTGCTGGAGATGGATGGCAGCAGCTAGTCTGGCGCATGAAAGCAACTGGCATTATTAACATGATGTCAAATAAATGAATAAGCCCACGTGCCCAGATTGAAGATATGAAATCTCAAACAAATTGGCTGCAGCAGCAGTAAGGATGGGGATTAATTGAGCATTAACAATTTGGCTGCTTGTGTGGAAATTGATTGATGAATCGTGTCTTGAAGGAAATGAGTCAAATCATTTATTTGGAGAATTAATTTTTTTAGTGTGGATACTTTTTCATTGTTGTATTTTTGGTTCATGTGTACATTCATTTGAAGTCAAATTTTTCATTTAATCACTGAATCATAATTTAATCTTTAAATTGAATTTTATTTAAAAACTGAAATTATATGAAATCAAAATTCAATTACATTAGTTTTCAAAAGTTTATTTTTAAATGTATTTTGGAATTCTAACAATTTGCCTATTCAAACAATTTGATTTTTAAAGTCAAAGCCTTTTTTCAAACTTTTTTTTCAATAAAAAAAATTGACAGAATAAAAAAAAAATAATTATTAATTATATTATTAAAATATTTTAATTTAAATGAATTAAAAGTAAATTAGATTTATGTTATAATTAGGTTTATTTTTTATTCTAATTTATTTTTTCATTCTAAAATTTTTGTGCTCAAGTCAAACTTTTTTTTATGTCAATAACAATGAAAATATTGATTCTTTTTTTTAATTCCTGAAAGAAAATATTTTTTTTAAATAAAATTGTAATTAAATTTGATTTGTGTTCTAAATTGGTTATTTCCAATTAAATTTGTAATCATGCAATTGTCAAACGCTGTATTTTTTGTTTGTTAAATCTTTAAGCCCCCACCCAAGCTAAATAAGAAATATTTTTTCATCATAAATTTTAGAGTAATACACTTTTTTTATATATATATATATATATATATATATATATATATATGAACACATTTTGTCACCGCAGCACAAATTCACTGCAGTGCGATTAAAGCAGCTGAAAGTCACGCTGCGATTTCTCCAACCGATCAAGTCTTTCCTTCAACTTGTGCGCGAGGCCGCCATGCGAAACCCAAACTATTCTCCATCACGCCTCTCCTTCCACTTCAAACTCAATAGCGGCCGTCACATTGTCCTGCGTCGGCGGCGATGAACAGCGTTCCAAATCCACTTACACATAGAGCTCTCTTACCTAATTGAGTTTTCGAAAACGTCAAGTCGCTTTGCCGGGGGGTGCGATAGCGTCTCCTCGGGGAGCCCACAATGTGAAATCCATAGCGGGGGGTGCTTGAAAAGCTCCGGTCCGGAATCAATTACAATTGGGAGTCGGCGCTCTCTCCCGGGCGGGTGTGGTGGCGGTTTTTCATAAACAGAACAATCGGCGGTCTCCCTGCAGCGTTTCAATTAACCTGGCAGGCATCGTCTTTTGAAGGGATGCTAATGAAGCAGCTGTCTGTCAAAAGTATGAGGACGTTTCCTCCACTCCCCGCCAGCTCATTAAAGACGGCAAGCAGGTACTCCACAGCACATCCATGACCTTTACCTTCCCCATAAAGAGCTCATTTCCCTCCCAAAGTTAGCCCAATTAGCAAAGGAGCCAAACTCTTCACCTCATGTGGAATGAAGACCAAGTGGGATCTTTGGCTTTTCAAAGTGTAGGCTGGAACCTCCAAAATTGAACGCGAACTTCAAACTAAATCCCCGTGAGAAATAGCCATCCATTGTCCGAACCACTTATGGGAAGTACATAAATGAGCTGTCGCCATTAGCGTCCAAACAATTATTGTTTAAAAAAAAAAAATACATAACTCCTCTTTTTTGGTCCTTTAACACTTACAACAATCAAGATGAATTACATGAATTCACAATATTTTGTCCTTCACTATTGTTTAACTTAACAGAGGAATTTTCATGTTTTCGCACATATTTAAAGATAATATATTTTTAAAAATAAAAAAATTCACTTATTTCTCAAAATTATACATCGACCCTTGTGAGGAATAAGCGGTTAAAAAATGGATGGATGGATTTGTTATATATACACAATTTCACGAAAAATACATTGTCTCAAACTTTTTTTCCTGCTGAGAATTTAGGCCAAAGCTATGTTTTTAATAGAAATATATTAAAGACATAGCCTTGTCTAATAAAAAAAAAACAAAGTGGTTTGCTGCCATCTTGTGACATCTATAAGCAATTTCGGCTAAAACTAGCTGTTCAGTAATTGATTAATCTGCAGAATATTTATTTATTTTATTTTTTTTATTATTGTTTTACAAAAACAGGAAATTACTTCACATTGAAAGTGCACATACAAATTAATTGTGGTTCAGTTAGTGGTTTGGTCTGAAAAGTAGACAAATACTGTGTGTTCATTTTCAAGTAAAAGCAATTGTTTTATTCCGTTAACTGTCATGGAGGACTGGAGGAGTTGTTAAGGAGCTGTAATTCCAAGCATTTGATCATAAATGGGAAAAAAAACAAAACATTGATGGATGAATTGGTCGACGATCTGTACGTTTTACGTTGTGGGTTCTTCATTAGTTTGCGTCGTGTCTTGATGGACATGCATGCATTTTCCAACGCATTAGTGGGGATGTTTTGGAACTACTCAAAGACAAACATATGGGGGGGGGGGGGACAAGACAACAACCTCAAAGTCAGAATCAGCAAGTGTGTTCAGAGACTCACTTTTAATCAAAAGAACATCCTGGGAAACGGTAAAGCATTTTTTATTTTTTTTTGGTGATGGAACCAGAGGTCGGAATTTACAACGGCAGCAGATGTTTGGGATTCCCGTCGGGAAGCTTTCTCTTCGTGTAAATACCTTGTAAATCCCCGCCATAAACGTCGGGAGACTACCGACGTAGCCTTGCCAACGCGCTCAGTCGGAGCTCAAAATCCGTCTTGAAATTGGCGAGAACGATGAATGGGCCATCTGCCGCACGTGACGCCTAATTGATTCAAAAACCTGAAGGAGCCCTTTTGACGCAAGAGGGCCTCTTACCGTCCACGTGGAGAACGTGCGTCTGGAAGAGCTTCTGGTAGCCGTCGGCGTGGCAGGTGTAATTGCCCATGTGGGTGACGCTCACCTTGGTGAAGTACAAGGAGCCGTCGTCGCCAAAGTCCTGATTGGAACAAACACAAACGTAGACGATTGAAGCTACAAAATGTGCTTTTACCACTAGACAGGGACGTAATATGGAAAGGGGACTTATTAAAGGGACGGCAACATGAAAAATCAGCTTTTGGCCGTGTTAAAATAATAATTCCTCACCAAAAACATGACCGAAGTGATGTTTTCCTTCATTCACCCCCTATGAGAAATTCAAGGTCATTCTGTTCTCCAAACACCAGCCCCTCCCAACCTGATGTCATAAGATGCAGACGCAGACCCGCACCGCATCTGCGAACTAACCGCATGCCCACTTTCTCTGAGACCTCCATGAGATAGTGACAAAAGTAGCCTTTATCCGTCAACATTCTGTCCAAATGAATTCAAAGCAATTAATTAACCTTCACATTTGCAAGTGCAATGACAATTGGGCGTCTTAAAATCCCAGTAAGGTTCTGTCTGACACTTGTCTGAACTACAAGTAAAACTGAACATAACTGAACAAATAGTTATAGTGGTTAGTATGCTCGCTCTGTAAGCAGCAAGTTTTTGGTTCGATACCAGCTCAGGTTGTTCTTTTTTTTTTTTTTTTTTTTCTTCTTCCTTCCCCTCCTCCTCCACGATATCTTGTGGCAAGGAGCCGTTTCGTTTCAAATGTTTATTGAAGAATTGAATGGCTTGCGTTCGGAGGAGTATTCAAATGCAGAGCTCCAACAGCAGACTGTAGTCGGCTCGCCGGGGAGGCGTGGCAATCACACGGGGAGAGGCGGGGTTTTACTGAACCCAGAACCAGCAAAACACTTCATATTTCATAAAAAATGACATCACCATGGTGTCAAAGGTAATATTTAATCATTATATGCAGATAGTTAACTATTGGAAGGGCTTAAAATACTGCGGTGTAATCCCTTTAATGGCCTGTATACAAATCGTATTTTTTAACTTCACTTCAGCATTGGCGATGGCTTGTAACTGAAAAGCTCACACAGTCAAGGTAACACTGTATTCAAGCACATGTATTTTCTCCGGTGGGGGTTTATTTTAAGGAGGTGTTAATTTATTGTAAGTTACTCATTCGGGACAGGATGTACAGGGAAATCCATTATACTTGCATATAACACTTATGTGTGTACTGTATATGCATGCAGTATGGCTTGCTGAGGTCAACTGTGTTTTGAAGCAGGATGCTTCTGACGGCCGTATTAATTATAGCCCCCTGAGGCTAAATCCACCTGCCCTTGTCTGCCCACAAGCACCACCCCCAAGCCATAGTCGCTCAGTCAGCAGAGCGCCCGACGGACAGCCCGACGAAGGTTCCGCCGCTCTGACTTTCATCCCCTCCACGCATTCATTTTTCACTCGGCAAGGTGACAGCGTCGACTCCGTGCGGCCCTCCGGGGGCCGAAACGCGCCGTCCAATTTGCTTTTCCGACTGTAAAGAAGAACACGGCCACATAAAGTAACCTCGCTTGTGTCGTAAAGATGAGACATTGAAGTCAGAGGTCACCACACTGAATGATGTTGTGAATGCTGTAATCGCACTTGTGCCACTTTTCAATTAGAGAAAATAAATACAAAAATATTATGACAGAAAATCCAAATATTAGATGGAATGAATGAATGCAACGCTCGTTTAATCGGACCCGTTTAGTCGCACAAATGTGCTCGAGTCTCGACCAATCAGACAGCTTTGAGTGATGATGCAACAGCCAGCAACGTCGCGTGGAATTATGCCATAAGCCGCTTTTTCACAACGCCCAGAGGCTCCGGTCAACTTCCCGCCGCCGGTGCACGCACCGGGATTAGCGTGACGTCAGCTACCAACAAACGTTGACAAAGACTGCAAAAATGAGCCTGGCGAGACGTGTATGACTATATAAAAATGACTAATAAAATTACAGGATAGGTGACAGTCCACTGTTCGGGCCCTAACTAGAGCTGCGAGCAGCTATAAAGTGCCCCCGCTATTGTTGAGATCAAGAGTCTAAAAATGTGTGAATGCTCAAAAATATGTAAAATAATACAAAAACGGAGGAAAAATAAATATCAGAAAATATTCAGTAATAAATATCAGAAAATATTCAGTAAATAAATCGTTCATAAATATATTATTTTTATTATTATTATTATTATTATATTAAAGTACTGAAAAAATAAAAACAAATCTAAAATGTTATGAAATTGAGAATGCTCGATAGAAAATAAAACACGGACAACACTGCAGCTCTGCTTAGCCTTTGGCTTATTACTTGGTAAAAAAAATGGCTGATCTTGGCCAAGACTAGCTGTCAAGTCATGGGCAGAAAAACTCAAATTGTAATGTCAAAATGTTATAATTTGCCGATCGACCGATGACGTCATTGATCGGATCTCGTTCACTTCAAGGTCCTTCTGTGTTCATAATTCAAGGTTTCACTGATTTTTATTTTTTTTTTTTCCCCAATTCTTTTCTGGCATTTAATTAATTTTTTTCACCACACTTTTCTTGTGAATGTTTAATGTTTCTCAGCATTTTTGGGGAGAATTTTTAGGGTTTAATTATATTTTCCTGATCCGTTTGTGAATTTCTGGGATTTGTTGGTCGGTCCGGTTCCAATCTCCCGTAAATAGCGGGGATTGACAGGAAATAAACAAGTTGTTTAAATAGATATAACGATGCTTTTTGGTTTGGAATTGGAACGTTTATTTATTTTATTTTTTTATTCAAACTGGCTGATTGATGATCAGCCCCAAAATCTTGATTGCGTAAAGCCTCGTTACATTTGTGCGAAATTTCCTTTTTTTTTTCCCCCAGAATAGGCAGCTAAGAAAGGTTTGACCTGGTTGTGTAATTTCACACTTGATGGGTGGGCAGGCACTCCAGGGACCTAACTATTTGTATTTATATACAAGCCATTAAAAAGGCAATTTTCCATAATAAATTGGCTTTAAATCTAATTTGGATGCATTAGCTACCACTTCCAATACAATTAGCGGCGTAGAACTTTTCACATATTTTCATTTAGCTACCGCAACTCAGACACAAAGCGTTTTCTTTTCTGAGTTTAGCAACCTCACAGAACCCCTTGCACCTTCTTACTTTCTCCACTCACGTAAATCCTTCAGAACGGCGTGAAGAAATAATCTTTCTTGACGTCTCCCTTTTTGTTACGTCTTGAGCTTTTTCATTTTTTTTTCTCCCAATGCACTTCTCAAAGCGTTATATAAAGTGTGAAAAGTGAGCGTTTAAATGTGTCACGCTGCTTCCCGGCGTGTCGGAGGATGACCGCGGACAGCTGGGCGACTCATTTGAAGGGTCATCAAGATTTAATGTTTTACATCGCTGGCTTCACTGGGGCTCCCTTTATCTACTGCGACACTGTTGACTTTATTATGCGTCACACATACACATGCACTCAGTGGAAATGTAAAAAGAAATGAGACAAAATAAGGTCGTCTTATCTGGTATCTCCTCCGCAATGGACTCAACAGAGGCGTACGCACACACTCACACACAGTCCAACACTGTGTTGTTGCTTTGAAGCCCCCTCGGTATCCACCTTCATTTTCTTTCCGCAAGCCCGAAATCCCCCCTGCCGTCCCTTCCAGCCGTCTCAGAGCAGCACAAGAGCAAAAGACATGCTGGATTATTGTCTCAAGTCTCAACTCAAAGCACTAAATGTTACATAAAGTGCCCACAAACTACCAAACAATCCAAAAATGAGAATTACTTCAGTCAGGTTAACACATTTCCAAAACAATGAATAACAATAAAATCATAATTGTGTGGGATAGTATTTTTAGAGCAAAAAATTAAGGTTAAAAAAAAAAAAAAAGTGTAATGTAACTAGTTGTATACTAGTTAGTCAAGTCGTCTTTATTTATATAGCGCTTTCAAACATACATTATATTATAGTAACTGTGTAAAATAATTGTAAATTGTTACGGAATAACTTCTATCGTATGCTACTAAACTTAGCGTAAAAAAAAAAAAAAAAAAAAAAAAAAAAAAAAAATCCTAAATCAAATTTAACAATTGAATTCTAAAACTCTAAATAATACAATTTAAACTATTATGTAGTATAATATAACTAGTTGCATACTAGTTCCATTATATTATGGTAACTGTGTAAAATTATTGTAAATTGTTACGGAATAACTCCCATCTAATGCTAATAAACTTAAGGTAAAAAAAAAAAATCCTAAATAAAATGTAACAATTGAATTTTAAAACTCCAAATAATACAATTTAAACTGTATGAAGGAAAATTTGTACCTGTATTTAATTGTGAAAAAAGTTGGTGTTTTTGATGTGAGACTTACGTTGATGTCGTCCAGATTCAAAGCATTGAGATACTGATTGTTCCTCTTCCACAGGATGGGCGGGCGGCGCTGGCCCGTGATGGCGCAGGTCAGCACGGCGCTTTGACCCACCGTCACCGTCTTCACCGTCACCCTCTGCTGGTCCGGCAGATCCAGCAGGTACACATCTGTTGACCACATGATGCTACAGAGTCACAGGCGGCA
Source organism: Festucalex cinctus (assembly GCF_051991245.1). Taxonomy (NCBI): domain Eukaryota; kingdom Metazoa; phylum Chordata; class Actinopteri; order Syngnathiformes; family Syngnathidae; genus Festucalex; species Festucalex cinctus. The sequence goes on from NC_135419.1 coordinate 15,996,255, forward strand.
GCTTGTATTTTACAGGTTAGGAAGTTAAAATACATTCTGAGCATTCCCAAAATGAGAACAGCGACCTGCAGCGTAATTCCATCCTGAGAGACAGAAAGTGTGATTCTTAATGAACACAAGGTTAGTTGCTGGTGTGCTGCAGAGGCTGATCTAAAATAACAATATTGGTATTGTGATTTAATGAGGGAGAGGAGCTAAATAATTTAACAATCCCTGAACAACTGAAGAAGGGAATTGTCAATGAGGTGCGCTTGGACCAAGGCTAATCTTGGCTTCAATCATCCTTAATGAAGAAGATTCTTGCTAAGACACAAGACAATTATCTCGAAGCAATTGAATAATATTGACCAATTGCAAACAGACTCTCTCACAAATCAGGCTTTTTGGCCACTGAATTGGACTGTTTGAAGCCAAAACCCTAAAACCTAACTACACCCTAAAGTTCCATAGGTGTCGAACGCGGATCCTCGAAGGCCGCCATCTTGCATGTTTTAGACATTTCCCTCCTCAAACACAGCTGAATCAAGTAATCAGGATCAGGATCAGCTTTCTGCAGAGCTTGCAGGTGTGTTTGAGGAGGGAAATCTCTAAAACATGTAAGACTGCGGCCCTTGAAGACTAGAGTTTGACATCTACACTAGCTCCATATTCCAACACTGAAACTCTCATCCTAAAACCTAGTCCTGACCATCCAAAGCCCCACTCCCAACCATAACCTCAAACACCCTAAACTCTAACTCCTAACCCACATCTCTACCCAGTACCACCCAAAATATTAACCCTAATTCCTTTATCCTTGCCTCTAAAGCCAACCCGAACGACCAAATCCCTTAGCCATAATCTCAACCCCTAACCCCCTTCCCCTAAACTCTAAAACGTTGTGACGGTATGTAAAATTGGAATCACCACAAAAACGAAGTCCAACCATTGGCTGGCCACTCATAAAAACTAGTTTCCAAACCCTGCACACACTGTTCACAAGCAGAATCGTTGCTCTATATGCGGCAGGTTTAAGATTTAACCCCAACCAAGTCCAAAAAGGTACAAGTTCCATCCATCCATCCATCCATCCATCCATTTTCTTGACCGCTTACTCCTCACAAGGGTCGTGGGGGGTGCTGGCACCTATCTCAGCTGGCTCTGGGCAGTAGGCAGGAGACACCCTGGACTGGTTGCCAGCCAATCGCAGAAGGTACAAGTTCCCAAAGTGTAAAGCTATCAAAGGTATTTTACGCAAAACCTTAAAGCAGGGGTGGCAAACTGCGGTCCTCGAGGGCCGGAGTCCTGCAGGTTTTATAGATTTCCCTACTCGTAGTGCAGCTGATTCCAATTAACAGGCTCGTTATCAGGTTTCTGCAGAGCTTACTGATGAGCTGATCATGAATCAGCTGTGTTGAAGAAAGGAAATATCCAAAACCTGCAGAACTGCGGCCCTCGAGGACCGGATCTCGCCACCCCTGCCTTAAAGGGTACGAAGTCATTGTGTCCCTAAAGTAGGACAACAGTACCAATAAATGTATCACCTACTCGCCCATGTAGCAAATTTTCATAATCATATATTGTATTAATTGTGAAATATGTTTTATTGCTGACAATCGTCTGATCCACACTTTTATTCCTGACCGCAAGTCAAAAAGAAGAAAGGAAACAAGCACAGATGAAGATGAACCAATGGGTGTGAAAGCACTCTGATTTAAAATTCTGTTTTGGGGATATTTACCTGGTTGGGATATTTCAGAGAGAACAAACAAATTCTGATGTCAAGGGAACAGCACATTTGCTGACTTACTATTATACTGGCGCTGCCGTCTTAAACATTAACTTTATATTTGGAGTATTTCAGCTCTATAACTTGCTAATGTGTCAAAAACTGCACACCAAAATTAGTATTTAAAATGTAGTCTCATTTATTACAAAACATTTATCATCTTATGAGTTTATTTACAGTGTGTGCACCTACATGTTCTGCTAGCACCCTTAGAATTTTAAGTTGGTGTGCTCCTAGTTTAAAAAAAAAAAAAGTTAGTCTGGAGTACTTCCCTATAGATTTAAGAATGTACTGTACTGTTTCCAATGGTGGCTGGAGGGTTGATGGAAGCGACTGAGTTGTGTTATGCAACCCTGCGTCTTACAGAAAGCCTTCTTTCAGCTTTCTCTCCAAAACAGACTCCATGAGTTGTGCACCTGAAGGCGTACAATCCAAACCTAAAGACCCCCCGCGTATTTCCGTCTTAACCTTCCCTGTCTTGGCGACCTCGGCCCAACCGGCCAATGGGAGCGGAGTGCTGAGAGAATGGTGAGGCTCACAGGCTAAGACTAAGTAATCTCTCACTTGGCCCACTAAATCGCCGGCGGGATCACAGCAAAATTAGAGGATCAATAACAGCCAGTGGTCCAAACCTTCACCACCTTTCTATGGACTATCAGTCTTGTGTTTCGCGTAATGATTCAAAGGTAGATAGTTCAGTGATTCAATATAAGTGATGGATACTTAGCAATTTTTTCCCTCTTATCAACTGCATTAATATTGAGAATTTAGTTAAGACAACAATGATGTAAATCTACTTGAACAACGTTAATAGCAAAGAAATAGTTAGAGTAAATTAGTTTCATATTTGGATCATGGCAAATTCCAGAAACAATATTTGTAAAAACAAAACCGTAATTATTTGAGAACATGTTTTAATAGAGGCAAACAAAAAGTTAGAACATTATTAGAATGGAGATGCGTTATTGAAAAGTCAGAATACGGAAAAAAAAATTGTAAAATATTTAGCAACAAAATGTTCACATTTTTCAAAACCCCAGAAGAGAACAGTTGTGTGAAAATAAAGATGAATTTATTTATTTATTTATTTTCATAGTTTCGATCAAAAGATGGAGCAACATATTTATTTAAAAAAAAAAAAAAAAAAAAAACTTGTATATTTAGTCAACAGTCGACCAAGTGAAATACATAGAGGAAAAAAATAAAAATAAACAAAATTTTAGTTAGTTGTAAATTTAAACTATTAACACAAGCAATTCAAAACTTCTTTGTGGGGAGGGGTGGGTCAATTAATGGCAACTTGTTGCTGTTCGCCACAGGGCTCGATCCTTTGCAGAGGGTCATTATAATTCTGTAAGAAAATCTCAATTTCAGTCATTCAAGCTGTCCATCACTTCCGCCATCTTTATTTAATCAGTACAAAAGTCAACAGTGCAACTAGAAACTTGGGCCTCTTTTCCCAGCCTGCACGCTGTCCTGCAGAAGTAAAACACATGCGACATTCTCCAGATTTAGAAGCTAAATACGGCAGGAAATTGGATCTGTCGTCCAATGAGCTGGGGCCAGTCAATTCTCCGCGTCTCCCCCCTCGCGGACGGCGAATCCCGGCAAAGCCGGACTTGTCTGGCCGCCGGCTGCTGGATCAGCTGATCCAAAATCTCATTCCCATAATGTCGTCCTCTAACCGTTCAATCTTGTCACCTAACACCGCCGGGATGCGCTACGAGCTACAAACTCCATTTGCCGCTGATCCCTGCAGGGAGGGCGCTCGGTAAACTTCTCGGAGGGGATTATTTTTTGCGGACAGAGTTGCCCTTGTGGGACATATGAGTTGGGAGACAGGAAACGTCAGTGTCTTGTGTTCTATCCACATGTCTACTCCATAAACAAACACACTGAAGCTGAGCCTCTGGCCAGCGGATGATTTTTAGGGGTAGTCAAACAAATGTGTTTTTTGTTGTTGTTGTTTTTCTAATAGCCAAAGCAAGTTTACTTCTATAGCATCATTTATACACAAGACAAATCTGGAACAATTTTTAGAAGCAAAGAAATAAAAAAAAAACAAAATGTAATAAATAAAATATCAAATTTTTCGCCAGACCTGACGTGTGTGTAAAGTTTGGTGAGTTTTCGGTCACGTTTAGTGTCTCAAAAATGCGATCGTTTGCGGAAAATAATAATAATAATAAGAAGAAGAAGAATTCCGACAAAAACAATAGGGCCTCGCAGCGGCGCCGCTGCCACTGCTCGGGCCCTAATTAAAAGATGAAAATTGTGATAAAATCCCAATGAATTTCCTTGACTCACTGCAACATAGTTCCACTGCACTAAGATGCCAAAGATGGTGGCGAAGCCCAACTTTTATCTCAATGATGCTCCTCAATTTGCTTCAACTAAGTTCAATGGCATCAAGATTCCACAAGATGGTGGAAAAGCTCAACATTTGTCTGAATAAAGCTCTTCAACTTAATCCAACATAGTTACTAGATGGCGACAAAGCACAACTTTTTCCTGACTGAAGCACTGCAACACACTCCAACATAGTCCATTGGCACCAAGTGGCAATAAGATGGCATCAAAGCACAAATACTGTCCCAATGAAGCTCTTCAAGTTGCATCAACTTAGTTCAGTGGCATCAAGACACCACAAGGTGACACCTCAACTCGCTCCAACATAGCTCCTAAGCACCAAGATGGTGACAAAGCACAACTTTTGTCTGAATGAAGCTCTTCAACTTACTCCAAGATAGTTCCTCGGCACCAAGATGGTGGCAAAGCACAACTTTTGCCTCACCGAAACATCTCAACTCACTCCAACATAGTCCATTGGCACCAAGATGCAATAAGATGGCAGCAAAGCACAACTTTTGCCTCAATGAAGCTCCTCAACCTGCTTCAACTTAAGTCTCAGTGAAGCTCCTCAACTCACTCCAATATGATCCCAGGCAACAAGATGGCGGCAAAGCTCAACTTTTGTCTGAATGAAGCTCCTCAACTTGCTCCAACGTAGTTCCTCAGCACCAAGATGCGTTAAGAGGGCGCCAATGCACAATTTTTATCGCTTTGGCCTAAGAACAAAATGGGCTAATGGCATTTAGTAACAGCAAAAAGACCATCCATCCATCCATCTTCCGAACTGTTATCCTCAAATCTAGGAAAATTAAAATCCCACCTATGCGCTTTTTAAATGCGAATCAAACAAGTCCAGCACTTTTCATTTGATATTTATCAGAAGCGTAATTGGCCCTGGTGTAAGATTTCTAGGCCGGAGTGACACGACCTCCCCGGGAAAGGCTCAACCTTGGGCGCCTCACCTATAATAAGCAATTAAGGAGGACTGAGAGATGCAGCGGCACGGCCGCATTTAAAATTGCCGCGAGGGTCGGCGCACGAAGACAAATTACGGGCCGGTTGCTTAACGCGGCTCTCTGTCGCTCTCCTTGGACCGGTGGCCTCGTGGCTCTTGCGGGCAGGTAGGTCCATTATTAACAAGCCGACGCTGGCAGTTCGAAGCCTCGGAGTGCAGATAAAAGCCTTTTTCCGCACGTCGGCGTACAGGCGGGGAACGAAAAAAGATCAGAAAAGAGAAGGTTTCTGTGATCTTGGATGGCTTGCTTGATTCGCGAGAGCTTCTTGGTTCCCAGAAGAAGAAGGAGGGACGGCTTTTGTGTTTTTGAAGCCGCATCTCTGACAACGACAGAAACGAGTTTGAAACACAAGCACTCCCTTTTGTCGTCCTTTCTTGTATTTTGCGCTTTGATGTGGAGTCCCGCCACCAAACAAAGATGGCAACACTTGCCCACATGTTGACGCCGTCTCACTTCCACTTTTTGTCTTTTTTGAGAGAAGTATCGTGTATAAGAGTTCCCTGTTCCCAGCTGCTTTTATACAATAAAGAACGTCATTCACTCGCTACAAAAGTCTGCTTTTGATACTCTTGTTTTTTCTTTCTCTATTACTATTTGCCTCTCAAAAGATGGAATCATATTTATTGTCATGTCACGAGTACAGAGCAACAAAATTCACTTAACTCGTTCAACACCAGGGACGGTTTTGAATTCAGACCTTCATTCCCAGGTACATATTTATATATTTTTAAATCTATTCATGTGGTAGGCTAAAGGTGAGCCTGAAAATGGATGGCACTGAATATTAACAGTTAGAACCAGTCCAAGAGACATAAAAAGAACAATGAGCAACAGAGGGAGATAGAAAGAGAAGCCTGATGGGTTGTTAAACAGCGCCCCAATTTTCTCAGATGAAAAAGAAAAACAAAGAAGGGGAAGGGGGGAATACACAAGCCTTAGATCCATCAATCCCTAATTTGAAACCCTAACCTTGACTCACAACTCACACTTTAAACACTTAACTCTGGCTGGGTACGCTTCTTGGAAACCCAATCACTGTCTTTAAACCCTCATTTGAATTCTTTACCCAGGTTTGAAATCCCAAACCTTTGTTTGAAACACGTATGTGAAACTGTCATTTTAATAAACCCAAACACTAGTTTGACACCTGACTTGAAACCCGACTTTGAAGCCACAATCCTGGTTTGTAATTGTAATCCTTTTCTGCCATATTCGATTTGAAATGTGGTGTTGGATGGAATTAACCTTATTTGCCTACCCACAATTCAGTGGGCCATGACTCAGCAGATGATTCTATCATCAATGTTGATGTCCTGATGGCTTCCTCCATGCACATTGTTCCGCCGTTGCTTTTAATAACACGCTACAAAAGGTGCGCTGAGGCACACTTGTTAAGGGAGCGCTCCCGACAGGTGCCGTTATCATGTAAAAATGTTGAAATGAACTCTGCAGGACCACGGTGAACCGTTCATTCACACGTCCCGCTTCTGTTATGGCTCTCGTACGACAGCCTGAGCTGGGAAATTGCTGGCTCGCCTTTTGTGCCCTCCATTTTATGTCACTGCTGCGGGATTTCTATTTGAAAGAGGCGGCCGTCCCGCCTCTGTCACGGCTCTGACAAAATATTACATTTGCAGGCAGTGTGAAAGGAGCTTTGGTTTTATTTGACTGTTAGAAATCGCATTATGAAGCAACTGCATATCAGTGCTAGAACGCTAATCGATGAAAGATGGAACCATTAAGTCTGCAGGGAGAACTCTTAACATGCAATAAGATGCCACACAGTGCTGCTGTTTTGATTAGCAACAGAGTTCAAATGGACTCAGAAGATCTATTTTTGAGTCTATTAGTACAGTACTCGAACTGGCACTGACATTAACTCATTCAAACACCAAAACATGTAAAAATGTGTTGTTTTTTTTATACTTTGTCCTTCACTCCCACAAACGTTTTTTATGTTTTTTGTTTTTCTATGCAAGAGCATACAGAAGGCATTGATGCAAAGCAATGGCATTTTTTTTTTTTTTTTAAAGGCCAGTGGGTGGCACCAGAGTATAAGAGATCAGTCAGGGCCATGTTGCAACAAGCTCTTTTTGTCATTATTTTCACCAGGAATGTGAATATTGATGAAACTTAGCTATATTCTAATGCTAATTTCTGAAGACCAGAAAGAGACACAAATATACTTCTTTTTTTTCCGTGATGAAAGAAGAGACTCTAATCTTTCTTTTGGTAGGTTCCATGTTTTTATAACAATAGAACACAATATTCTGTGAGCCTTGCAAAATCAGTCAAAAATCCAGTAAAACAGCCGGGAGCGAAGGGGGTTGCTTCAGTCAAAATGGCTGAGAGTGAATCAGTTAATGAAAGATTACGGGATCATATTCCTTTTTACTCAACTCAAGTTTATTTATATAGCGCTTTCAAACAGCCTGAACTGTCACAAGTTTAAAATAACTTTACTGTAACATCCAGCTGACTGATAGAAGTACAGCTTTTTTTTTTCTCAAGGGAAGGCCAATAATATTTGTGGAAAGGCCGACTTCATTGTGAGCTTGAACCAACAAGTGCCTACAGGAAGTGGCCTCTTCAAGGCAACACAGTAGTGTTCCCATTGTTTGCAGTTTGATCCCTGAGAGCATGTCACACACATACACTCACGCATGCACACTGGCACACAACTCTGTGTTGCCTGATAAGATGAAGGCGGCAGCGGGGGGATTCTGCCGCCGCCGCCGCCCCGCCACTAAATGTGTCACGCCAGCCAAATGTCAGAGGAGATCCCGTCAGAAGATATCGAGGCAGGCTGCAAAATGTCAGATGGGAAAAGGAGTCATGAAAGCGATGATGATGATGATGATGATGATGATGGCGAAGAGGTGGAGGAGGAACAAAGAGGGATGGGGAAAGTGGCGCACGCGTGTTTGCCTTCGCCGAGCACCTGCGTCGCCCTTAATGACTTGTTGTTGTGCGACCTGCTTTCTTTTTGGCAAATGCTACGCTCTCAAACTCCTTCAGCCTTCATCTGACTGCCCCCACTGGACCGACTCGATATGCTTTGATGTAACCACGTGATGAGGAACGAGCAGACATCAAAAAAGTTATAAGATAAAAACAATTGGCTGTTTTTGTCCTGATTTTGCCCCTTCTCGATCAAATATGTCAAAAAAGCCTGACTAGCGTTTGACTTACACTAAAAATTAAATGGTTTGGGTCCTGAATACAGTGAAGAAATACTTAATAGAATATAAACCCAGTAGGTTTCTGAGGTCAGAGGTCAATTAGTGAAGCCCAAAGTCCAAAACAAACATGGTGAATCAGCATTTAGTTGTTATGCTGCACACCGATGGAATTAGCGGCAACAGATATGAAGTCAGCGACAAGCGGAAATGCTTTTAAGTCCAAGTTAAAAAAATAGGATAGTGACGGTGTAACTCCGGAACGCTATTTGAAATAGAGAAAACAATGTAATAAAAGTCCAATCAAAATCAATCAGTATTATTGTTTTACCCATGTTTGATTCTTGATAACACCCACTTCAGTTATGAATCCTGATCATTTTTCACGTTCAGAAAAAAAAGATGCTATTTTCACATCATGCAAACTTACCGAAGGTGGTGTAGAATTCATCCCTGGTCAGATGCTGGTCATCGTCGATATCGTTGTACTTGAGCAAATCCAACAAAGTGCACTCGCCAACGTCCTTGGGCAGACCCTGGCGCTTGATAGCCTTGAGAGAGAAAAGAGAGACAGAGCTGAGATTGCAGTGTGAACATTCTACTGCGTTAACACATGGAATGGCCGACTCAAAAAGTACTTGCAGAAAGTCGTTAAACCAATGTTTCTTGCTAACTGGCATCGTAACTAACAAATATTGTAAATAACCAATGTAGCAAAACCGACATCCTTACGAACCAACATGACTAACAAAGGAACAAGCTAACGCTGTAACGAAGCTTGTAGCAAACGACGTTTTTGCAAGCTTGACACCACATCGTAACTAAGAGACAACATTGCAAACTGAAGCTGTAACGAGTGACATTGTAACTGACTGACATCGTAACTAGGAGAGATTGTAATTTGAATTGATTGTAAAAACATTTCTAATAAACATTGAAACTCAATGCAGCTATTGAAAAAAATAGCCACCATCGTAACAAAAAAAAAACCTTGTAGCCCGCCAACCTTGTAGCTGACAGATATTAATAACTGTACCCGACCAACATCGGAGCTAATCAACATTGTAACTGTCGCTGACATCATATCTAACAAACGTCATAACTAACCGAATTACAGTGACTATAACTGTATTCTATTTCCTCCCAGAGACTTAACAGATGTTCCTCGCCGTTAATCTGTGATGTCAACAAACACCGTTCCACGACTTAATCTCATTTTCAAGGCTAAATGAAATTGAAAGAATGCATAATGCAGGCATGTGAAGGATGTCTTCGTCACGTTGAGGAAAATCCACCATGCGCTTTCATGTCGTCTTTTGACGTAACGTTTGCCTTAACGAGTGTTCGCTCCTTGCGTGCTGTCACGAGGCGCGGTGCGTGTATGTAAAAAGATGTAAAAATATGTTAATGTTATGATGAGATGTCAAAGCTGGCAGACGGTTTATTAAGGCACTTTGAACTCCAGCTGGAATACAGCAAAAGAGATCTGAGGAGACATTCTGATGGATAACAAAGCTAACCAAAGTCACCCCAACCCGGAATCCCATGAAGAGTGACTACTATTAATTTACTATTCTCATAAAATAACATGTTTTTCTGCATTTACCTGTGAAAGTTCGCTTGTTGAGATCTGCCCATTGCCATCAACATCAAAACCCCTGAACATAGCGTCGACCAGCTGCTTCTTGGCGGCCATGTTGTCCTCGTGGTTCCCACGCGCCGCTTTTGTCGCCGTGTGCCTTTTGTCGTACACGTCCAAAACCTTGGCCTTGAGACGCCGGTAGTCGTTCAGTCTGCAGCTGTCACCTGGAAGCAAAAAAAAAAAAAAAAAGTGACGTTAAGTGTGAAAGGTGAAGCAGCCCATTTATCTATTTAATTATTCATTTATTCATCATAATATGATTCATTAAAATATTCTTCAAACATTCAACAGGGTGTCAATAATATCAACGACTGATGTCATTTAAAACTCCACAGCTAGCGTGAAAAGCTAATTTCGGTGTCCACAGTTTCTCTCAGGGCTTTCCTCATTTAAGCTAATCAGTTGGAAGCTAGCACGTGATGCTAACATAGTCCATTTATCTTTATTTATTTATTCATCATAATATGATTCATTAAAATATTTAAACATTCAAGAGGGCGTCAATGATATCAACCACTGATGTCATTTAAAACTCCACAACTAGCGTGAAAAGCTAATTTTGGTGTCCACAGTTTCACTCAGGGCTTTCCTCATTTAAACTAATCAGTTGGCAGCTAGCACGAGATGCTAACATAGACGTCGACAGTACTTAAAATTGTACGACTTTTAATTTCGCATTTGGTTCCTTGATGATTTGATTCATAAAAGTAGATGCCGTTTTGTGAAGATTGTTAAAACGTTGGACAAATTGGTGGCAGTCTGATTGCCTCCACTCCAGCGACAACCGAGCACCCTTGTAGCGGGTTGAGGCAGAGTCAGCGTAGTCGACTTGCGACGGGATCATAAATCAGGTGCTGCCTTTGCAAGCCACCATCACAGGCTCCAACATCAGTGACGTGTGGAGGCCACGAGAAGGTCGCGAGTCAAACTCGGAGCACAGTCACTGTCAGATCTCCTCCGACATCTGCCGCTGTCACCGCCACCAAGCATCACAGAAGGCAATGACTCAGTCCTCATTGGAGATTCATCAGCTGTGGTGGGAACAAAATACATGGACGACCTCAGGAGATTTTTGGTGTACCGTATACTTAATTTCAATATTTATGTTTCTGGCAATGTTTTACTTTTACGCCCTACAATACAAACATATATCTGTACTTTCTACTCTGTCAAAATAGAATGGTTGTTTTTTTATTATTTTTATTTTATAAGGACGGCAAGGAAAAAGGAAAGGAAAAAAGCTATTTGGCGGAGGAAAGTGATCATCCACGTCAATTAGTCATTTTTCGGCAAAAAATATCTTTCAGTCAACGTAATTTTAACCAGGCTTGCTAAATCACAGCCGCTATTTTAGGACGAGGTCCATCGAGTCCATCAACGGTATTATCACGCGCTGAGCAACAGTGGGGAATTGTGTGATCGGGTATCAACTAGTCAGGCTGGACAGATTAGGGGCGGGGCTTTTTTTTTTCCCCCAAAAACCACTTCAGACAAGCACACATTCCTAAAAACTATAGTCCGCCCAATGCTATTGCTATGGGCGGTGCATTTGTTTTTCCGAGACGTGAGGCATTCAAGTCCATTCAATAACAAAACGGAATAAGCAAAAGCCAAATGGTGAACAGCATTTGTTAATGTTCTCTTTTATTGAATGCCTATGTATGTCTGGAGTTGTAAATGGTTTTTTATTGATCGCCTTCATACGACTACATTTGTAAATGTTCTCTTTTATTGATTATTTGTATTTCCTATTAATTTTGGCACTCCCATGAGTCACAGGAGTGCCAAAATTAATAGGAATAAATGTTCTCTTTTATTGAATGCCTTTGTATGTCTATTTGTAAATGTTCTTTTATTGAATACCGTTGTATGTCTGCATCAGTAAATATTCTCTTTTATTGAGTGTCTATATATCTGCATTTGTAAATGTTCTCTTTTATTGATTGATGTTCTCTTCTATTGATTGTGTTTGTATTTCCTATTGAATTTGGCACTCCTGTGACTCCATACAGGTAGAGTGATGTCGTTCTCTTGTAATGAGCAGTGCAGGTACATGACAAGACGGTGTTGCATCGTGTTTGTGAGCGGACGCAAAGCTTTGAGCTGTGAAAGGTGTAAAAAGTGTTTGGTGATGGCTCGCCCGTGACGGGACTGTTGTGACTCTCTTGACGAGCGTCAGCGCCACACAAGTCGCCCGCTTCGCAAATGGCACAATGAATAAAAGATAAATGGCTGTCGGCGGACCCTCGGGAACGTGAAGGTCACGGCCGTCACGGCGCGGCGCACACGCAGACACGCGCGCGTGCTCCGAGGTACAGTAGCTGCCATCACACGCGTTTCTTTCTACTGCTGGAGAAATGTGTGATGTTGATGTTTGTTTGCATTTGTTTCCAACCTACAGTTAACAGTCGGCCATGTTGACGAACAATTCAATTTATGAACTAGGTTTTTGAAGACAGGCTTAAAGGGATACTTTACTTATTTAGCCATTTTTGGCAGTCAAATATTATTTTGCCTATAATAAATTTGATATTTTCATATTTTTTTACGTACAATTAGTGCCTTTTAAAAACACATTTTGCAACTTACTGTCAACTGAAAATGACATGACAAGGGCTCAGGGAACCAATCACAGCTCAGCTTGTGAATGTCACATGACCAAACCTAGAAAACGGGTGAGCTGTGATTGGTTACCTGAACCCTTGTGATGTCGTGAAAAATAATGAAAGTATCAAATTAATTATAGACAAAATATTAACTTTTTATTGCGATATGGGCTGAATAAGTGAAGTATCCCTTTAAGGTGTTGTGCAATGATGACTGTTGAAATCAAAATATTAAGTATTTAGTTTGATAAATATTTGGTGTTTTAAAATTGACAAATGTGTTAAAGAAATCCGACTTGATTCTTGTAAGATTGCAGCTTAAAATTACCTTTTATACAACTGACTTTTTCCTCAATATTTTTTCCTAAAAAAAAAAAAAGAAATGTAACATGCATCACTGCCACCTACAGGCTTGGAGTGGAATCATTTTAACTATATCCACCATCCTTTGAAGACTCCTGAAACTCATCTCAGTCGTGGCAGGAGTCAGTGGGGGAAAAAATGGCCTGTGATGTGTATGATTTTATTAAATTAAATATGATTACGTGAATAATTCAGGGACAGGAACAAAAGGGAGAAACAAAGGGTAAAAAAAATATATCAAAACCCACTTGTGATGTCTATGATTTTGCTCAATTAAATATTTACAGATGTCACAAGGTACATAAAAATGTGCCATGTGTGATATTAATGTAGTCTTTTTTTTTTTCTTTTTTTTTTTTTCTTTCTTCACCCTAGCTAGTTCACGGGTGCTTGAAATGAGAGCGATGCTTTGTTAAAAATCAGCTGCATCGGAAAGATAGACGGCTTTTGATTTTATCTGGCAGAGCAAAATGAGATAGCTGGAAAAAGGCTAATGCACGTGATCCATCCGCACAAAAGCAGGTGAAGGTTGTGAAGACGCGTCCGCTCTACGACTCCCAGCGGAGCGCTTCTGTCTAATAGCACATTTATTCGCACATGAAACTTTATTTATATCCATCTATGATTTGAAATTGTGAAGAAACATGAACATCCTGTTCCTTCTTTTCAACTGTAGGATGTGCGTCGTCATGGTGACAAATGTTTGAAATCCACAGGGAGCCTGCTTTGTCCCTGAAGGATTCTCGTGTCTTGTCCAATCTTCCATTTTGAAAGCAAGCTCAACATGAAGTCAGGATGCTACAAGTCAGATTTATTTAGTAGCCTAATCTTACTACAGTAAAATAAAGTTGTATTTTTCCCCAAGAATAAAAGACACATTTTTAGAGGGGAAAAAAGTACTTCTAGAAGAAAATGACAATTTGGGGGTAATAAATATTAAAAAAAAGAATAATAAAAAAAAAAAAAGTTTGTCTTGACTTAGAAAAAGAAAGTCCAAAAAGACTTGTTATTTCTTGAAAGAAATCCAACTTTATTCGCCTATTATTACTTTTAACTTGGAAAAAAAAAAAAACCCTGTCTTATCATACAATGCCTTTTTTCCTTCAAATTTTCTCCATCAAAATTTACTTTAAAAATTTGCCTTGCTTGAATAAGTACAACTTTTTTGAAAGTACAGGGGTTTTTTTTGTTTTGTTTTTAATTCTCGCTAAATCACATTTTTCTCCAAAATTTTTAACATGCGTATTGGAGTCCAAATTTTTCTTTTCATAAAAAATTGTGACTTTGCCTCATGTCAAATCAGATTTATTGTCATATTACTTCTTTATCGAAAAAATACAACTTTATTTGCATATCCCCAGACCTTTTTCTCTGCCCTCCCTAAAAACATAATTGTGAAATTTTTTTTAATTGGGAAAAAAAAAGTTTTCTTAAAAATGATGACTGTCCGAGTACAACTTTATCTGTCCATTTTTTATTTTTTTTTGTTAATATCTGTCCATTTTTTATTTATTTTTGTTAATATTAGCACATATTTTCTTGTCAAATATAAAACTGGAACAAATACGTTATTCGCCTAAGAGTGCAACTTTATAACTGTGGAAAACATTTTATTTAAACTCTGCTGTTTTCTAATCCTCTTTTGTAAAGTGCAGTAAGTCTGCAAGGCTAAGCCGTGTACATTATACAATAAAGCATGGAGAAGAACACTCCAGACTGTTAGCAAGGTTAAACTTCAACAAATGTAAAGGTATGTAATGTATAGGAAAGCAACTCAGGTGACGTCTGCGCTCTTTTTGGTTAAAAAAATATATATATTACAATTTTAAAAATATACAGTACATACAATTTTTTCAACCCCCCAACATAATATAGAATCCCCAATATAGAATTTTTTTATTATTATTATTTTGTGCCGCCTCATCCAAAAGCGAACAATACCGCATAAGGTTGTAACGCGAAGGACGCGCCACTATTCAAATCCCACCTTGCTCTTGCGCTTTGATTTCTCACGAAAAAAAAAAAAAAAGCGGCGGCTCAAGCAGCACGAGAGCGAAACCCGAGTCGCGAGCTGCGCATCCGCCCGTGGCCTAGGCCGCCATCCATCAGCGTGCTGACAAGCAAGCCGACCCCCGAGCGCAGGTCACCGATGGCAATCTTGAAGGGCGAGCGCGCGGGCCGCGACACCTGAGCTCGGCCGTAAAGCAACGCGTGACGTCGCACGTTTACAGGTCAACCCCAAAAGCGACGGGTTTTATCTCCTAAAGACTAGGGATCAACCGATATCGATTTTTTTTTCAGATTACAATAAGCGATTAATCGGATGATTAAAGGAATACAGGGTGATTCAAATTGACATAATATATATTTTTTATATTTAGAACATTTTTTATATTTTTCATTGCTCTAATGTACAAAAACACAATGTTTTTTGTTTGTTTGTTTGTTTTTTACACAATATTGTGACCTTATTTTTGTATCGCCAACCTCCCCACAATATTGTGATAATTATCGTATTGTGACCTTCATATCGTGATATCGTATCGTGATGTTTGGATATCGTTACAACCCTAATATCAGCCGATTAATTGGTCAGGCCCTAATTGTAAGCCACTATGACATAGACATCTTATAATAATTACCCAAGTCATTTTTTCAGATCTTTCAGGAAACACAAAAAAATGAGTCATTTGCATCATGAGATAAGTTTGGCAAAAAAAAGAAAAAGAAAAGACTTTTAAGATTCTTTTCAGAGGGTGAAAACATTGAAGAGTTTGAACCAAACCGGACAATGATTGTTTACGTACCACTAGAGGGCGCCCTTGTACACACTGAAATTTACTGGACTACGACAAACTATTTGCACTCCATTTGCTCTCATTTCCTTTTAGATGTCATTTTACTCCATCAGTTCCTGCCAGTTCCTTGCCTGCGAAACCTCACTTCATTCACTTTTTGCACAACAAACTTTTCAATTTTACGTCAGCCCATTTGGGCAGCCGACTAATTAGGCATGAATTGATTACATCCTCTGCTGACTTTGTTTTCACAATGTTTATCCATCCATCCATTTTCTTTACCGCTTTTCTTCACAAGGGTCGCAGGGGCGCTGGAGGTTATCCTAGCTGGCTTCGGGCAGTAGGCGGGACACACCCTGAACTGGTTGCCAGCCACTCGTAGGGCATCATAATGTTTATTTGTTTAAAAAAGTAACAATGCAGTTGTGGCGGTTTACTCTGTCGGTGGCATTAGTCGTGAGCAACGATGTGTCGAGTTGACTCGTTGCCGACCGTATTTTATCTCGCAGGGCTTCATTCACTTGTGTTCACTTCCACAAACACGCGAGCAGCATCTTTCGTTGCGGCCTCATAAAGCATGCTCAGACCCCATCAAAGTGGCCGTGCGTTGATTACTATAAATAACCTTTAATGGCACTTGAAGGGACCGAAAGAAAAACACAGGCGTAGCGCTCAGGTCGGTGTTGCCGGCACCACAAATAACAGCACGCTTGCTTCTCGGTGGGGGACGGAATCATTCCTGGGATGAACTGTCGCCTGGTCGCCGCTTGATTTAGAGACTTAATAAGGTTCGCCCCTATGCCGGACAAGCGAGGGACTTGCATGAATGCTATGCAATTCAAACATTATTTTTTACACTACCAACAAATCAAAGTACAGAAAGTTTCTCCCCCCCAAAAAAACAGAATTTAAAGTTGGCTTGACTGATTTTATAAACATTTCTGGGGTGTCAGGCAATTTTATTTTTTTTTAATATAAAGGGCATGACTTGACAAGTTAACTCACGATTAATCACAAATTTATATCTGTTCTAAATGGACAATAAAATGTTTTTTCTAGGTTTTCATACTTGTTAACATAA
Source organism: Festucalex cinctus (assembly GCF_051991245.1). NCBI lineage: Eukaryota > Metazoa > Chordata > Actinopteri > Syngnathiformes > Syngnathidae > Festucalex > Festucalex cinctus. The sequence continues at coordinate 16,013,060 of NC_135419.1, forward strand.
AAAGTAGGGATGGGCGAGTACCGATACCAGGTATCGGTATCGGGCCGATACCAGCCTTTTTTCAAGTACTCGAGTACTCGTGACGCAGACGAGTACAAGCGACCGATGGCAGAGGGGGAAGACGTTAAGTGAGTCCTGCTTGCCTGTAAATGGCGCTAGCTTGCAGCAGTTTTTCATCAAAACTTCACCGGTTTGGAAATACTTCAAAATTGTGAATCTTAAACTAAAAGAGCATTTTTGTGTTTTATTTTGAGCGTTAAGACTATTGAAGAGTGACTGTGCTGTCCTTTTGTCAAAATTAAAGGAAATATATTTGTTTAAAAATGTCTTTTAGTGATTTTTTTTTTTGTCAAAATGTACTACTGGTATCGGCAGTTGGTATCGGTGAGTACTGAGGGTCTGAGTATCGGTATCGGTCTGAAAAAAAGTGGGATCGAACATCCCTAATAAAAAGTGGAAAAAAATGTTAAACTAATCGAAATATGGCTCCATCTTTTAGCCATGCATACAGTAATTTCATAATAATTCATAAAATTGGGTTAAAATTAAAAAATGAGTATGGCATTGATTTGTGTTGTCTTTTTTCTGCCACTAGATGGCATAATTGTATTTGTAAGCTGTTGGTGAAAGCTCAGTGCATTTTTCTTTTCATATTTAGAGCTATCTAATCTTAACATGAAGTAACTTGTGAAATGCTGCAGATTTTTAAAATTGTAAAATACAAATTGACCCCAGTCTCCACAAATATACGCATTATTTTTACATTTATTATTGCAAAATTTTGACGTGTCTGCTGCATTGCGACTGGAATTCCCCCACTACAGGCTTGACAATTAAGGGGCACTTCATTAATTAAAAAAAAAAAAAAATAGTGGTGTTAAAGAAACTTAACTCAAAATTGACACAATAATTTTGAAACCCCGGATATATATGTAACGTATATATTACACACACCCACAACAAACATCTTAGTAGGAGGCGAACTAGCAAAAACAGATTATCATGGCGTCTCTCGAGGTTGACTGGTAATCCGCTCTGAGGTCAGCAGCAGGTGAACACGCGCACGCACGAGCGCACTCTCATAGCATCATCATCATCATCATCGCCATCCATCCGAGCGCAAAGCGATGTAATCCCACAGATCGAGTGCGCCGCACGTGGCGTCCTCCTCAGCCTTCATCGATCGCCCCCTAAAGCCGTCGACTTGACAAAAAAGGTGACGCTAACTCCGAGTGTCACCATCTCGCCAGCTGTGCCGTTTATATTTTATCACCTCCGCCCAAGTAGCTTTGCGAGAGGGCTTACCATACTTCCTCAAATAGAGTGGAAGCAAGCGGGGGGACTTTCTGTTGTTGCGCTCTGAGATGTCCTCCCAGATGCAGTCAAATGGAAAATATTGATTCAAACCCAAATCTCAGAACTATAAGACAGATATGCTCACCGCTAATGGAAGTAACAATCTATCATTTGTATTTTAATCACGGAAATATGGGTCATCACGGCATACATTTTCGGGGGTGTTTGTTCCAAGGCCAAGTCCTGAGGGACTGCACATCCTCCCTTCCCGGAGTGCAGCTCGTAGATAAATGACTTTGTGGTCCTCCCGCTGCCAAGTGGGAGGGCGACGCGGGCCGAGCTGGCTGCCAATTACGGCAGATGACTCCATACATCAGCAAACATTTCGATTTCCCACCATTCAGTCATCCGGCGAGAACAACGAATGCGCCCGCCTGCTGGACGCCAATATTTTACGTCCTGTTGACCTGGATACACCGTCAACCTTGCAATCGAGATGTGCGGCTATCTATACATCATTTAGCTCTCTGTTTGGCACACATAATTTGATTGGTGACTTTAGGTAGGCCGTTTTGTTGTGACTTTTTCTCTTTGGCACACGTGAATCCAATTAAGACAAAATAAATGTGAGACAAAATAAATTAAGTAGAATACAAAATATTTGTAATGATCATACTGAGCCTATTTTAAAACCACAGTGGCCAGCAGATACATTCATTTCATGCCACTTACTCAATTTACTTCTTTATTTAAGTCATTAAATCATTCACAATCTCATTAAGTAATTGTGGGAATGCTGAAGCATTCCCACATATGTTATTGTGATTTTTATTCTCCACACTTATTTGCCACATAATACTTCCAATTTACAGTGTTCAAATTTCAACTAGCTTAAAAAAAATTCATGCCTCCCGGGGTATATATCGTCTGATTCCACATGACTTACAGTATTTGCACAATTTAACATTTAATATCAACTTTCATTTTCAATGGGACAGACATTGAACTTTTTCTAAGTATCACTTTCCACGCCCACTTCCGTACATATCATCTTTACCAGGAGTCTGATACTCCTCCGTGGCACAGTTGGTATTGTCCAGTAACCAGGTTAGAATTTCATAATTTATCTCTCAATTTACTTCATAATGATTTCACATGCATTCAGATCTATTAGCATTCAGCTTTCAGCATTCCCATACAATTTCTCCAGAAATTCCACTTAGTCTAGTTACAAATGTCATTCAGTGATTAAAAGGTATTTTAATGCTGCATGACAATGCTGCCAAATAAATCAAATGCGGAGCAATGTAGTTTTAAAAATTAATCATCTTAAAAATAAAACAATAAAAAAAATAAAAAAAAGAGAACATCATCAGTCAAGGAAATAAATGTCATTCAATAAATATGAATGTCTAGGTAACTAAAAATGTCCTTAACTAAAGCCAAGTAGAACTGCTACTAGATTAAATGATCATTTAAATAATTATAAAGGCCATAAAATAAATCAAAATTAATTAAATAAATTAAAATTAACCTTTAAAAAATTCATGCAATTAATTATGTAACTATAAAGTCAATTAAAATTAAACAAATAAAGCTGCCATCAAATAATTTCAAAATGTCATGAGACTATTTAGATAGATCATGTTAAAATTAATGATCATTAAAAAGATTCAACATAACTAAATATTAGATTTTACACTGTAATCAATTTGATGTATTATTTCACATTTCTGCGATTGGCTGGCAACCAGTTCAGGGTGAACCCCGCCTACTGCCCGAAGCCAGCTGGGATAGGCTCCAGCACCCCCGCGACCATTGTGAGGCGCAAGCTGTTAAGAAGATGGATGGATGGATGGATGGATATTTCACATTTTAATGAAATTAAATATTTTAATGTTCAAGCCTCTATAAATCACAGCCTATTGTGTCGTTATCAATGTTATTAGACGAGTCCAGAAAGGATCCTCTTGGACTTCCGACGTGGTCTCCATGGCAATTTGAACACGTGCTATGATATGTGGGGAACTTTTAATATGTCTCAATGATAATTTTATAAAAGGTATAAGAAAGGTCACACACTAGTTCCTGAGTACAGTTTAATTAGACGGGAGCAAAATCTTTCTTATATGAGGACAGGCATGGGTGAGTGGACTATTCATAGCTTTGATATGAGAAAGACGCCCACGGTACGGCGACCCGGTCGATGCTCTCTTCCTCCTCCTCAAGTGTGTGGTAGCACCAAAGCGTTTTCAAAAACGGATGACATCAAAACAAATGCCTACAAGCTGCTCAAATACAAAAAATACTAATTGTGGCAAGTCACAAAATCATTGTGCACAAATTACATAGCCAGAGTTGACGTTGCTCTCCCACGAGCACAATTAATACATAAGATAAATACTACATCCACTAAAACTAGAAAATATGATACTTTTCATTTGATGTGGCTGTCATGGTCATTCAATAAGTAATGTAACGATGGCTAAATCACTTGTATGCAGCTTGCTAGCACAATGAAGAAATACTGAACTTGCATGCTAGCTGAACGTTCCGGAGAAACACAAAAGTTGAACAAAACCTTTTTGGTTGAATATGTCTGTTTGTTTTTGTCTTGGTGACATCAAAACAAAGCACAGTACTTAATTTCAGAAAAGAAGTTTCTAAAAGTTGTTTTTCCCCGTGCCTGCGTGGGTCTTCTCCGGGTAATCCAATCTCCTCCCACAAACTGGGCGCTCCGAATTGTCCGTAGGTGTGCTTGTGCGTGTGGAAGGTTGTTCGTCTCTGTGTGCCCTGCGATTGGCTGGCGACCGGTTCAAGGTGTACCCCGCCTGCTGCCCATAGCCAGCTGGGATAGGCCCCAGCACCCCCCGCTACCCTTGTGAGGAGCAAGCGGTTCATAAAATGGATGGATGGCCTTCATGCATGTCATCAAGCCACAGCAACATTGATTTTTATGCCGGGGCAGGTCTATTTTAAGAACTTTAATTTAGGAATTTAGCAGAACGTAGCCTATTGTGGCTCGCCGGATGTTCCGGCTGACTGAGGCCGTTTTCTATTACACACCTGACAACTTGGTGATGTGTAACTCGATTTTGATGAATTTTTGGATGTCACAAACAGATGCACGACCTGGGGTGGAAGGCGTCGCAACTTTAGCCCAACCCAACTCACTCAATGCAAAAATATCCAAATTGTGCACAGTTCGACTGTGCTTTGCGCTGTGGGCCGGCGGTCTCTGGGATGGCATTCCTTCCTGTGGTGGTTTGCCATCATCCTTCTAAATGTGGATGAACTCCTCCTGGGTACCTTTCCTCACAGGGTTTCTCTGTGCCCCACCATGTGGTTTGTGTGTGTCTGTGGGTACGATCATGGGGATATGGGGGGGAGGGGTGGCTTTTTCTTTTTTTTTGTATTATGGATGTTTTAATTGTTCAACACTTTGAGTTGCATTTGAATGTATGAAAGGTGCTATTGATTGATTGATTGATTGACTTGCACAGGGCTCGAAAATAGGGCCCTGAATAAATCATGTTACCAGTGTAGCAGTCGGCTAGTTTACGAGCTAGCTCAGTATGGCTAGCGCTGCTATTTTGTAAAAGCTTGATATGAATCGTTTGTGAGTACTTCGAGTGGGAGTGGTATTAATCAAGTGAAGCGACAAACTCCTCCTTAAAGACACTTGACATTTGTATGACGGTAAACAGTCATAAATGTGATTCAAAACATTGCCCGTACGGTCAACGAAGATCTTGCGTCCATGTTAATGCTACTCAGACGCTTCGTGTCATGACTGTCAACGAATTGAGTGCATCGACGTCACGAACGTCTCTCTCGGTGCTTCGGGGAGGGAACAAACATCCTAGACGCTTAATCGGCCAATTTGTCATATGATTGTTTGGGCTCGGCGCGAGGAATAATAGGCCCATCCCGCACCCCATAATGAACATGCAAATCGATACGGCGAGGTCTCAAGCCCGGCGTGCTATAAATAAGCCTATTGATCACGTAGGGGCAAACACATGCTCGTCGTCTAACCTGCATCAGCCTGCAAGCAAATAAGATTACAGGCTTGTCCGATTGAGATGTAAAGTGTAAATGATTGAGAATGCTATATGTGTTTTCTCTCGCCAGCAAGTGCATATCAAAGGCGAGTCGAATCAATGCATGAAATATTCATTGAAGGAAAAAGAAGAGCAAAGTAAGAACGGCTTACCAAAAGGAAAAGATTTATATACGAGTCGACGTCTTTAAATGTACAGTGAGGGGAAAGTGTATCACTATTTTCACGATGATTTAGCGTTACGTTAGTCAATGTGCTGTTGAGTTTTTCCGGGTTTTTCCAGATTAAAAATAAATAGTGGCTTTTAAATAGTATTTAAAATGTTTGACTGTGTTGCATTCATCCGGATGTTTGTTATGTGGCAATTGGTTAAATATTGTCATTAATTAAAAAAATACTGACTAGTGAATAGAAATAATTGAGTGTATAATACTTTTATTAATAAGTACATGATCCAATTACTTTAATAATACCACTTCATAATAACCACAGATTGTTTTAATAACATGTTTTTACTAGTAATAAACATTTACCCAAAATGTGTCATGGTTCGGTTCTCAGCCTGTTGTGCTTGTGTATGTGTGTCTCTTTCAGTGCCTGTAACGAGGGGGGCGTGCCCCAGCGCCGCACCTGCAACGCGTTGGTAATCAAGGCTTTAAAAGGACTCCGAACAGCACTGACAGCTGTCGGATTATTATTTGCTCATCTTCGTGTCCAAGTGTTCTCCGCGTTTCCTTGTTGGTAAAGTTTTTGAATCTGCCGTCGTCTTTAGTTTACTTGTATTCACGTGTGTGTTTCCGCGTCGCCTTTTGTTGTTATTCTCGTGTGATTGATTCCGTGTACATTTCGTGTCGTCCTTGCCGGGTGCAAGTGATTTAAGTTTTTCTAGTCCTTGCTGTTAGCAAGTGTTTTTTGTTACGTTAGTTCTCCTTGCCGTTTGCAAGCGATTTTGGTTATGTCAGTTTTCCTTGCAGTTGCAAGCGCTTTTTGTTACATTCGTGTTCCCTGCCTTTTGCAGGAGTTTTGTGTTTTCCAATTCCTCCTTGCCTTCGGCAAGTGTCCTTTGTTACTGCCGTGTCCCTCGCCTGTGTGCAGGGGCACCGCTGAAAATTTCGTTGTCTTGCCTGCGCGCAAGCTTTGTGCTTTCGGTTTTTCCAAAAGAATAAATCGAGGTTGTTTTCCTCCTCCGAGCCTGCCTTTTTGGGATCTGTTCTTTATCGACTCTGTCGAGTCCTTACAGAATAATCCGACCATGGATCCCGCCGACTCGGAGAAGGTGAGACAGGCGTTGGCCAGCCAGGGGCAACGGGTTGGGCAAACCGAGACCACCTTGGTAGGACTCCAAGAGGTGGTAGGCAGGCTTGCTCACCGGTGCGAGCAGATGTTCGCGAAGCTCGAGCAGCTCGGTTCCCGCGGAGTACTAGACTCGGAACTTCCGCGAACGGACTCAGCCACGTTGGCTTCCCCAGCAGCTCCAAGGGAACCCGTTTTGCCCCACCCGTCGCGCTATGACGGACAGGCGGGTGGTTGCGGTCAGTTCTTGCATCAATGTTCGCTTATTTTCGACCAGCAACCGTATACCTACGCTCGTGACCCATCTAAGATTGCTTTCATTATGAGCCTCCTGTCTGGTCAAGCCGCTACATGGGCGATGGTGGTGAGCAACTCACGACCAGACCTCCGGTCCTCCTTCCCGATTTTTGTTTCTGAATTTCAACGTGTGTTCGACCATCCAGTCAAGGGGAAGGAGGCCGGAGGTCGGTTGTTAGACTTAGTGCAAGGAGAAAGATCCGTCGCTGACTACTCGATCATGTTTCGTATTCTGGCCGCGGAGAGCGGATTTGCTGATTGTGCCTTGCGAAGTATTTTTCGTCGTGGTTTGAATACGGTACTGAAGGATGAACTGGCGGTCCGCGACGATACGAACTCCCTCGAAGGACTTATTGCACTCACCATCCGGTTGGACAACCGCTTACGTGAACGGCACCGGGAGCGTGCCTGTGAGCGGCAAGAGCCATCCGCCAACCGTCGCATGACTGGACTCACCTGCATCGACGACGCGGAAGTACGTTCTCTTCCGGGCGCCCCAGCGGACACAGGGGAGCCCATGCAGGTCGGAGGTGGACGCCTGCATCCTGAGGAGCGCCGCCGTCGATGGCTCACTGGAGCCTGTCTCTACTGCGGTCAACCAGGGCACCGGGCGGCGTCCTGCCCGGCGAAACCACAACGTCGAACGCGACCGACCACCCGACTGGGGGGACGGGCCAAGGAGACCCAGGAGTCTGGAATGGACTCGGATCAGGGTAAGCACCTACCGGGGGGAACCGAACCAAGTCCTTCGAGTAGGTCTAGCTGTAATATTCGACGGTTAGAGTTATCGGGGGAGTTGTCCGACGGCGGGATGAATCTTAAAGTTAGGGCACTCATAGATTCGGGGGCCGATGATTGCTTCGTCGACCCGTGTGTAGTAGAGGCGTTGGGGACCCCGGTGGAACCGTTAGAGAAGGTTAAGGAGGTTTTCGACCTCGATGGGCGGTTATTAGCGCAGGTCCGACATGTTACCGGTCCACTTACCTTGAGGCTTTCGGGGAATCACGTGGAGAGGAGGAGTTTTTTCGTTATGCCATCCCGTGCTGCGCCCCTAGTATTGGGGCTTCCGTGGCTAAAGACTCATAATCCCGATATCGATTGGGATAAGCCCGCGCTGGAGAACTGGAGTCCCTTCTGCCACGCCCACTGCTTGAGGTCGGCAGATGGGACTTCCAACGTTCCCGTATCTCCTGCTCCCGAAGCGATTTGCCTCGATCAGGTCCCGGAAGAGTATCATGATTTGGGAAAGGTGTTTAGCAAGGACCGTGCCCAGGCGTTGCCTCCCCATAGACCATACGATTGTGCGATTGATCTGATTCCCAATGCGCCACTACCGAGTTCACG